>NC_069375.1:65560227-65882500 GCF_021730395.1 Mercenaria mercenaria | reverse complement strand
AATAAATTCATCATGAATATCAAAATTTAATGTTTATCATTTAGAAATCATAAACTTATATCGCTTTAACGTTAAATGCAATGAGTAAACGTAATATTAAAAATTCCTTTAATTGAACTAATCTCCTATATTAAAAATGCCCTACCTTTTTATAGGGACCACCAGGACCTCAGGGACCACCAGGATTGCAGGGATCTTTGGGACCACCGGTATGTACATGGAATATATTCCCTTTTTAATTTTGCCATAAAAGTCAAGTGAAAATAATGAATTGTACATTTTTTGTAATTTCTGTTTTTGCCATCATAAGAAAGCAAGAATCGAATTTTTATAACATATATTCTAACACAGCTTTCTCAGAGTGTTCCAGGAAAAGAAGTATTTGCAAAACTGTTGCAGAAAATACTATATTGATATGAAAAATATACAGCTTGATATGTGTACAGCATATTATATAGCAATTTATAAGTGTAGACAATAACTATATGTAATGTAAGAAGTACAAACATAGAATTATCAGTGTCTTTTGATGTGTCATATTATTACATGTGTCATTTATATGAATCATATTTAAACAGGGTCACCCGGGAGAGCCTGGTATCCAAGGCATTCAAGGACCACCAGGAAATAAGGTAAATAAGACTGCGCGCGCAACTTGTTACGCATTCCAAATAAGCACTCAAAGAAACGCCAGGAAGCATTAAACAGTTTTCAGTAATGCCTGTCTAAATCTAGTATTCATTTTGCAAGCTCTGAGTTTTGTGTTCTTCTGGTCGCGAATTCTGATTAGAAAAAATGCTCAGTTTGCAAGTTTTCATATAGCTGTGGAAAATTGCCAGCAAATGATAGCACCAACTGCTACACGCTTTCTTATCCCAGTGACTGTAAAATCTTAAAATAACCTCAAAAGTATGTGCCACCCTTACCGTGTTTTCGTCATAGATATTTTCCTGAGGTCCCTGTCAAATTGACTATTGTTTCACTTTAAGCTGGCAGAACGAAGGCATTTTATTCGCATCTGTATGTCACTATATCATCTTTTCAAGGTTGGGGCAACTTCAGCGGTCTTTACTCAGTAGCTGAAAGTCAATGTTTGCCACTGAAACTTGAATTCTTGCTAAATTTTAAGGTACAAAAGTGCACGCACGTCAGACTGTAGTTTTCCTTTTATTTGTAAATTTGACCAGGGCCAATCTGAAAACTGTTTACTGCCTCATTACTGGCTTCATTTAAGTTAATCACCACCAAAGTCAAATGTAAGCCTACACAAGTCACAAGAAGTCCACATATAAAGAGTCTTAATCTTTTCTGTTTCATTCTGCTCTTTCTGCATCGTGTTTTCTTTAAAGTACATTACTACGTTTACGTACGCATCGTGAAAATTCATGATTTTACTGTTGCCAAAATGTACAAGTGTATAATATAGCTTAATACGTAGGTTCTTTAGAATGACGAAATTCATGCTTCGTTATATTTGTAGGGATCCGAGGGCCCAAGAGGATTAGTGGGTATGTCTGGAAACCCTGGACTACAGGGTCCACCAGGGGCCCCGGGTCCAAAAGGAGAACATGGCGATAGCGGTATATTAGGACCACCAGGAGCACCAGGTCCACAAGGGCCACCCGGACCCACTGGTGGCGTTGGCGCACCAGGTTTGCCTGGAAATCCAGGTTCTGAAGGAAGAATTGGACCAAAGGGAGACCCAGGAGATCCCGGACAACCTGGACGTGCTGGCCTTAACGGAGTTGATGTAAGTTTTTGATGTGTATATATGTCTTAGATCTTCAATTTAGCATTTAGCTTTGATAAAATAAGGCAATTGACCATATTTTGTATACAACTGTATGTTGACATGCTCATGTCATTCATTTAGCTTATACGAGTAAATGGTTTTCCGTACCGGCGGGGAAATGCGAATATTACGGAATCAAACGAAGATTACCGATTGTGTTTACGTGATCTTGTATCGTATTATATATTTATATATTTTTTTAATTTTGTCTATGCGATGACTTGTATATTAGTCAATATGTTTAGTTTAATGTGAAATATGAATTGAGCCGTGCCATGGGAAAACCAACGTAGTGGCTTTGCGACCAGCATGGATCCAGACCAGACTGCGCATCCGCGCAGTCTGGTCAGGATCCATGCTGTTCGCTTTCAAAGCCTATTGCTATTAGAGAAACTGTTAGCGAACAGCATGGATTCTGACCAGACTGCGCGGATGCGCAGGCTGGTCTGGATCCATGCTGGTCGCAAAGCAACTATGTTGGTTTTCCCATGGCGCGGCTCAATTAATCTTCGGAATCGCTGTTTTCGTTTTTCAGTTTTAAAAGAAACTTCCTAAATGCAAAAACATTTAAGTGTACAAACACAATTACTTATACGGTAATCTTGTGCATGTAAATAATTATTAAAGGCCCCTTTCAAGTTAGCATTTTATTCTGGTTTCATTTATATACTTATATTTGTTTCAAATGCTATGGAATTAAAATAATCTGGTTTCAGGTTATTTCTTTTCATGACCAAAAATATTTAACATTTTTTTTCTATCGGTAATGTTTATTTAAGGCTATACGTCAGTGTACATTTTGGCATTTTCAGTTTTACTGTTTTGTAGGGACCCCCAGGACCTCCTGGAGCACCCGGAGAAGAGGGTCGACCAGGTGTCGCAGGAGAACCAGGCCCGAGAGGCCCGCCCGGTATTGATGGTCCCAAAGGACATTCTGTAAGTCTTGAGAAATGAGTCGAAAATAAGTATGGCATAATAATACCTTTTAATCCGTTTTCTTTTCAGATAATGTTAATTATTGTGTACTTCTTTCGTTTGTAACCCGTAACTGGTATAATTCGGGTCGAGGAGCCACCCGCCTATCAACTTTATGATATCAAAATATCATCATTTTAGCTCGACTATTCAAAGAATAGGAAGAGCTATTGGACTCACCCATGCGTCTGCGTCGGCGTCTGAGTCGGCGTCGGCGTCCCGATTCGGTTAAGTTTTTGTTTGTAAGCTGGTATCTCAGTAACCACTTGTGGAAATGGATTGAAACTTCACACACTTATTCACTGTGATAAACTGACTTATATTGCACAGGTTCCAGAACTCCATTTTGCATTTTTACAAAATTATGCCCCCTTTTCGACTTAGAAATATTTGGTTAAGGTTTTATATGTAAGCTGGTATCTCAGTACCCACTAATGGGAATGGATTGAAACTTCACACACTTGTTCACTGTCATGATCTGACATGCAGTGCAGATTCCATAACTCTACTTTGCATTTCTTCAAAATTATGCCTTTTTTAGCTCATCTGATTTTTTGAAAAAAAATGATGAGTTATTATCATCACTTGAGCGGTCGTCGGCGTCGGCGTCTGCGTTGGCGTTGCCTGGTTAAGTTTTATGTTTAGGTCAGCTTTTCTCCTAAACTATCAAAGCTATTGCTTTGAAACTTGGAATACTTGTTCACCATCATAAGCTGACCCCGTATAGCAAGAAACATAACTCCATTTTGCTTTTTGCAAGATTTATGGCCCCTTTTGTACTTAGAAAATATCAGATTTCTTTGTTAAGTTTTATGTTTAGGTCAACTTTTCTCCCAAACTATCAAAGCTATTGCTTTGAAACTTGGAATACTTGTTCACCATCATAAGCAGACCCTGTACGTCAAGAAACATAACTCCATCCTGCTTTTTGCAAGAATTATTGCCCCTTTTGGACTTAAAATCAGTTTTCTTGGTTAAGTTTTATGTTTAGGTCAGCTTTTATCCTAAACTATCAAAGCTATTGCTTTAAAACTTGCAACACTTGTTCACCATCATAAGTTGACCCTGTACAGCAAGAAACATAACTCTGTCCTGCTTTTTGCAAGATTTATGGCCCCTTTTGGACTTAGAAAATATCAGATTTCTTGGTTAAGTTTTATGTTTAGGTCAACTTTTTCTCTTAAACTATCAAAGCTATTGCTTTGAAACTTGCAACACTTGTTCACCATCATAAGCTGACCCTGTACAACAAGCAGCGTAACTCCATCCTGCTTTTTGCAATGATTATTGCCCCTTTTGGACTTAGAAAATCATTTTCTTGGTTGAGTATTATGTTTAAGTCAACTTTTCTCATAAACTATCAAAGCTATTGCTTTAAAACTTGCAACAGTTTTTCACCATCATAAGTGGACACTGTACATCAAGAAACATAACTCTATCCTGCTTTTTGCAAGAATGATGGCCCTTTTGAGACTTAGAAAATCATAGGTAGGACAATATTTCTATTACACAAAAAAAAATCAGATGAGCGTCAGCACCCGCAAGGCGGTGCTCTTGTTTAACTTAGCAGTTTTTTGGTTAAGTTTTTGTATGTTAGCTGGTATCTCAGTACCCACTAAAGGGAATGGATTGAAACTTCACACAATTGTCCATTGTCATGAGCTGATATCCATTGTACAGGTCCCATAATCCTGTTTTGCAATTTTACAAAATTATGCCCCCTTTTCGACTGTAATATTCATTCAGTTGTCAATGCTGTTGAATAGCAGAGCGTTGCTGTCCTCCGACAGCTCTTGTTAGCACACCATCGTCAGATGGTGGGCTATTCAAATCACTCTGCGTCCGTGATCCGTCATCCTTCCGTCCGTTCTTCCGTCCGTTAACAATTTCTCGTTATCGCATCTTCTCAGAAACTACTGGAGGGATACCAAACTTTGTCAGAATGATGTATTGGTACCCTAGTTGTGTCCCCCTGAAAACCAGACTGGTTCAACAATTTTTGAGTGCGTTATGGCCCTTCGTTTATTTTTATATTGGGAAAAACTTTGAAAATCTTCTTGTCCAAAACCACAAAGCCTAGGGCATTGAGATTTGTAATGTAGCATTATCTAGTGGTTCTCTACCAAGTTTTTTCACATTATCCCCCTAGGGTCAAATATGGCCCCGCCCCGGGGTCACATGGTTTATATAGACTTATATCGGGAAAAACTTAAAAAAACTTCTTGTCCATAACCTACAACATCCAAATTTGGACCACATGTATAGTTTTGAGTGGCTAGATGAACCTTGACATGAGTTGGCCTTGACCTTGACCTAGTGACCTACTTCCACATTTCTGTAGCTACAGCCTTCAAATTTGGACCACATGCATAGGTTTGTGTACCGAAGTAAACGTTGACCTTGACATTGACCTAGTGACCTACTTTCAGCATTTGGAAGGTACAGGCTTCAAATTTGCACCACATGCATGGTTTTGTGTTCCGAAATGAAATTTGACCTTGATTTTGACCTAGTGACCTACTTTCATATTTGTCAAGCTACATCCTTCAAATTTGGACCACATGCATAGTTTTGTGTACCGAAATGAACTTTGACCTTGATCGTGACCTAGTGACATACTTTCACATTTCTGTAGCTACAGCCTTCAAATTTGGACCACATGCATAGGTTTGTGTACCCAAATAAACTTTGACCTTGACATTGACCTAGTGACCTACTTACACATTTCTCAAGCTACAGCCTTCAAATTTGGACCACATGCATAGTTTTGTGTACCGAAATGAACTTTTACCTTAAGATTGATCTAGTGACCTACTTTAACATTTCTCAAGCTACAGCCTTCAAATTTGAAGCACATGCATAGTTTTGTGTACCGAAATGACCTTTGACCTTGAAATTGATCTAGTGACCTACTTTCACATTTCTCAAGCGACAGCTTTCAAATTTGGACCACATGCACAGTTTTGTGTACCGAAATGAACTTTGACCTTGATTTTGACCTTGAGCTAGTCTTGAAATTTGGAACATTAAAAAATGGCTCAATGGTGGGCGCCAAGATCACTCTGTGATCTCTTATTTCATATGTAGTTATTAGCATCAAATACATGCATACGTAGATACATACATGCATTTTTTTCATACTACCTAAATCAACGATGTCAGAGGTAGTTACGGAGATTTCCATTATTTAGGGGAATGTGTTTTACCGTGCTCACACAATTTACTTTAAAGTAATAAGTACATTTTTGGTTAATGAAATAAAACTTGCAGTCACAGAAATATTAACCATTAACAATATATGACGTTTAATATTGGTGTCTTTCTGGATTTAAAACTGTGGCATTATAATCTAAGAAAATTATGGTTGAACACTGTAAGTAATTTTTACCAATTCTTAATGAAAATATGTCAATGTTACCTACAAAAAATTTGCGAGAGTGCGATGATTGGTAATTAGTACTAAAACCTAGTCATGGAGGTCAAATCATAGGAGCTTGTTACTCGAAATACAAATTTTTGGGCCAAATCTTATGACCACTTATCAGACTAATGTTCCCTTCAAATTGGCCGATCGTTTGAGTTAGGGGTCATCGTGGGTTATAAAACACTGGTCATATACGGTTCAAATTCAAGAAAAACACTTAAATTGATCATATTTTGGGCCAATTTGAATAAACACCTTGTCAGTATAATTATACTAATTTTACACTTGGGCGGTACGATAATTGGTATTGGTGGTTCAAATGATAAAGTCACATTCGACATGGAGAAGAAAGCTTGTTATGACACTCAATTGAGTCCACCTATTTTGTATCTTTAAGAATTGACCAAGTGTTTTGTGATTTAGAATCCGGTTTGTTGGAATAATTGGGTCATGTTTTTATTAATAAACAGGGGTCCCCCAGGTCTATCCACGAAAAGAAACTAGGCTTTGACGGTAAGAAAAAGGCCACATTTTGTACTCTTTCATAATAAAAATATGTAGTATGGTTTATTATGATTATCTTTAGGGAATTTCATTCTAGTAGGTGTAGTCAAAAAATAGTTCATATGGTCAATCGAAGGAAAAGGTAACTGGCTAAGGCATTTTGATTATCTTCATGAAATTAGAATGTTAAATTGATATTTAGCATTTATCACTGATATTGGGACAAGGTCCAGCAAATCAAAGAAAAAGTAATTAAATATAACAATTGATCTGACACATTCTTAATGAAACTTTATCAATGTATATCTGAATGACTATTGGTCATTTAAAATAAGGGTCAGTTGGTGTAAAAAATGCGTCACTGGCAACAAGGAAAACCTTGTTAACACTCTAGAGGCCACATTTATGACTGTTAAACTTGATGATCTTTAGGTCAAGTTCAAATCTGGGTCATGTCGGGTCAAAAACTAGGTCAGCAGGTCAAATCAAAGAAAAAGCTAGTTAACACTTTAGAGGCCACATTTATGACCATATCTTAATGAAACTTTGTCAGAATGTTAATCTTGATGATCTTTAGGTCAAGTTAAATCTGGGTCATTTGGGGTCAAAAACTAGGTCACTAAGTCATATCAAAGGAAAACCTTGTTAACACTCTAGAGGCCACATTTATGACTGTATAGTCATGAAACTTAGTCAGAATGTTAAACTTGATGATCTTTAGGTCAAGTTCGAATCTGGGTCATGTCGGGTCAAAAACTAGGTCACGGGGTCAAATCAAAGGAATAGCAAGTTAACACTTTAGAAGCCACATTTATGACCATATCTTAATGAAACTTGGTCAGAATGTTAATCTTAATGATTTTTAGGTCTGTAGGTCAGGAGAGCGATACAGGGCCTTCATGGCCCTCTTGTTCATATTACCATATAATTTCAACGATTTGTGAGGTATTACGGAGATTTTCAAATATATTTAGGGGAAAATGTTTTAACGGACCTCACACATTTAATTATTAAAAAGGTAAATAAATTAAATTTGCTATTTGTTTTATATGAAATAAACGCACTTAGCCAGTCACAGTAAAAATAATTAATACCATTATGTTCATATATGACGTTTAAATAAAATGAGGGTCAAGTGAACTTTTTTCTGGCATCTCAACACTGTGGAGCATTAAACTGACTAAAATAATTATGGGTATGGACACACGTGTAATAAAGTTTGTTTACATTTCTTTAATTGAAAATAAATCTCATTGTTACTACAAAAAAATTATTTAGCCCAGAAGTGCTGCTTGATTGTATATTTAGTACTTTTATACCTTAGTTGACTGGAGAATGTATCAAATCATCCGGCTTGTTTTACTCGAAAATACAAAAATATGGCGTCGATCTTAGAATCTTATGACTGCGACTCACTGCAGACCTGTAATCTGGTTCCCTGTCCAATATTGGTTCCCATTCGCTTTTTTGATGTTCGCAGGGGACCAGTCTATGCAGACCTGGAGCGCCTGTATAAATTACAGACTCCGGTATATATCGGATTCAAGCAATTTGAACAAAAATACCTTAAATGTATATATTTTGTAACCATGGTGATACTAACCCTAACCTTTAGTCAGTATATTATACATATTATACACTAAATGCGTGCGGACATGCAATAATTTGCGTATTTTTGCCGTGGCTCTCAAATTGATAATCACTTCCGGACATGCGCAGAAGACCGCTCCAGCATTGCAATGAGCAACATCGGAATCTGATTTCTCAGCTTCCTATTGTTGTATTCTTTTCAAAAGAATTTATAAGTTTTTGGGCATTTACTGACTTAAAAAACGGTATGTCGTGGAAATAAATATAATTCAACATGTTTTTATTATAATCCAGGGAGAGTTTGGACCACCAGGCAATCCTGGACCTCCTGGTCCTACCGGACCAAAGGGTGAAGCTGGCCTTGACGGTAACGAAGGAAAACAAGGATCTCCAGGCCCGATGGTGTGTACTTCTTTACATAAATTTAAATAATAAATAGTGCATGGTATATGAATAATTATTTTGGTGCGAATTTCTTCCTAAAAAGGTATAGTCACATAAATTTTATATTTATTATTGTACTACCGAGAGATAAAGGAACTGTGCATTCAGGAAGTTCTTATTAACTTCACATTAAATTCAATAAATTAGAATATATTATCCATTTATTCAGCTAGAGAATTGGACAAGCCATAGCAAATAAATAAATAAATAAATAAATAAATAAAACATACTGCGATCTGTTACACATGTCGTATGAATTTACATTATCATTTATATCTGGACAATGCACTAATTTGGTTCTTTCAATACAATAAAGGGACCGGTAGGAATTCCTGGTGAAAACGGTCTGCAAGGTCCGACTGGCAAGCAAGGACCACAGGGCTTACCAGGTGTCCAGGGATCAGCAGGAGAATCCGGACCAAAGGGAGACCGAGGACTTCCGGGACCACTTGGACAACGCGGACCACCAGGGCCCCCGGTAAGGCTCGTACATTATTACCCAGTTCCAATCCGTGACGCTAGTTACCTCCCCTGACGGTCCGTAATAGACTGAAATGAAATGAAAGTGATCATTACGTCACGATGGATTCTTACCAATCGTTCTAAACCTTAACAAACTATTTACTCTGGCAGTAATTTTATGAAAACATTATACTGTCAGTACCCTCTTCCAGGAAGAATTCTATATGGGAATTCGGAAGTAATTACTAAGGTGACTGTGGAAGTAAATACCATCGTGACAAAGAAAGTAATCCAACAGGTGGCTATGGAAATAATTTCCAACATGACCTGAAAAATAAATACCCACGTGACTATGGAATAGTTTCCCACGTGACTTATAATGTGTCGCTCTGTGAAAATCGATGTCATTCTTTGGTTTAATTGTATTATTTAACATTTCTCAAGTTAAGATTTATATTTGTCTTTTTATCTATCAAATCTGTATTATGATATCTTACATGTTTGATTTCTAGAACAAATTATCGAACTAAGAAATAAATGATATTATTTTCTGTATTATCAAGGGTGATCAAGGAAGAGCTGGACCGAGTGGACCACCTGGATCGCCTGGTCAGAATGTAAGTGTATTTTTTAAAGTAACATGCACTCAACTGTATGTAATCTGCACCGTTTGAGGAGGGTCGTTAAGGACTGTATATTAACCCTTATCATGTTGGATACGATTGCGACCAGTGTAGATCATGATCAGCCTGCGCCTCCGTGCAGTCTGATCATGATCTGCACTGTTCGCCATTCAGTCAGTATATTTTTGGTAAGCACCCCTTTTAACAGTTAATGGTGCTGTCCAAATTGAAAGATGGACAAGTTCAATATAGAAATTTAGCAGGGTAAGGGTTAAAATGTAGCAAATGCAAAATGAGTTTTGCTATAGTAGTTTTTCCTGATCCAAGCCTTGCTGTACTTCCAACTGTGCAGTAATGTCTAATTGCAAATGCAAGTAGAATAAATTATGCTTATAGTGTTTGTTCCATAGCCAAATGAGAGATTCACGCCTTGTCGTTCATTCAAGTGTGCAATAATAGTTTAAGTTAATAAATCCGACACTTAGAATAGAGTTCACTGATTGCGGTATAGGATCTAATAGAAGTAGTAATGTACAGTTGGTACTCGATATCTCGAACTCGCTTTTTCTCAAAATTCCGGCTATATCGGGGACATTTTCAAGTCCCGTCCCGAAAACACATAAAATACCATTTTATGTCGAATTTTTGGTGTCCCATGGAATTCGAGATACCTAGATTCAGCTGTATTTTATGAATGCGTTTCTATTTATAGAAGATTGTGTTACAAGCCGTACAAGTTAACGGGTTATGTGTTTAAAGCAGGTTTATACAGCTCTTTTTGAAAAGGACACACAATTATATTGATCTGTTGTAATGATTGATTTTAGCCTCGCTGGCGAATAAATCAAAGTTTGGGAGACAGGTCCTAGCCCCGTAAAGTATCTGGTAAATAATATGGCAATCCTAGATACCAAAAATGAACGTAATAAAACACATCGCCTGTAGTGTTACTTTTTTTATTTTACGAGGTGTTTGAATAGTTCTACTAAGAATGCAGTTTCTTTTGTTTTCTATTTCATATGAAGAAAATCTTATTTTAATTAAATCATTTCAGGGTGAAGCCGGACCCCCTGGAGCACCGGGAAGCTCCGGAGAACCAGGTGTAATTGTAAGTAATTAAACATATGTCAATATGTCTTAGCATGTATAATCACAGGCAATATTCATTTACTAACAGATCGACAAAGACAATTTCATAATCACCGTTACTTCCTAAATACAGTCAAATTTGTTTTAAAGACTACACTTGGAAGAGACAACATGTGGTCTTTATTGACAGCTGGTCTTAAGTTACAGGTTGAAATACACTGTAAATGTTAAAACCGGAAAAGGAAAGAAATGAAACTAATGATCTTTGTTCAAAGGTGGTCTATAACACAGGTGAAATACATGTAAGGATCGCTTACTCTGTCGAACATACATTTTCATGTAGTTGTGAACAGATATCATAACGCAAGTGAAAGGCAAAGTCTACGAAACCTGTTGTCGTAGGTATGCACAATTCAAATAGACCTAGTGCGTTATAAACACACTACTGTGAAAGTATTAATATTCACGAGGAACTTATTTTCGTGTATTTCGTGTTTCAATCAATCCATCAAATTTAATGCCAATGGTCGCTTAAAATTCCTATTCATTTTATATTAAAAAGTTATAAATCCACCCAGATTTACATGTCACACAATTCTACGGATGCGAAATTAAATGATTCAGCATTTAAAAGTAGAAATAGAAAAAAAATGGCAGGTAAAAGTTGTCATGTCTAAATTTCAGACTTGGAGCTGTGATCAAAACAACCCATTATAATTATTTGTTTTGGGAATGTGCAGTTTTCTGTATTCCTTTCAATGAATTTCTAAGTTACGTAACGTACTTGTTAATAAATTTCGTTTTTGCAGGGACCTGCCGGACCTATCGGCGCAAAGGGTGAACAAGGCATGAAGGGAGCTAAGGTATGGAGACGATTTCCCCAGAACTGTTTATTATATAGCAGTTATAATTCATTTTTATTATATGACACCTGGTATTATACGACACCTGGTATTATATGACACCTGGTATTATGTGACACCTGGTATTATACGACACCTGGTATTATAAGACACCTGGTATTATATGACACCTGGTATTATACGACACCTGGTATTATATGACACCTGGTATTATACGACACCTGGTATTATATGACACCTGGTATTATATGACAAGAAATCCTGATGCCATATAATAAACCACTTCTTGAATGTCTTGTCAGTCAATCGTCAAAGCTATTGGTGTAATAGTTTTGATATGTTACCGGTAAGTCATTCAATAAGCATGTGACTTTGTAGCACACATATCTTATATTATTGACTCATTTCTTTATACTTGTGGTATGCCCCTCTGCATCTTTGTTTAAAATCTTGTTTCTTACTTATAAAGAGTCATGGTAGTTATTTAAGGCCACATAAAGAGTCATGTAAAGAGTCATGGTAATTATTTAAAGCCACATAAAGGAACGTTATTATTCATACATAATGATTTCGAATTGCATAGGGCCACCACGGACGTGTCGGACCGACCGGTTTGCCAGGGGATCAAGGACCTCAAGGACAACCCGGAATTCCAGGACCTCCCGGACCAAAAGGAGAACGCGGAGAAACGGTGAGCAATAAAGATGGAAACAGTCAAACGAATTTAAGAATAAAATAAATTATTTGACATGCTCCATCTTTCGAATAAGACCATTAAAACTAATATAAGTATAGCATCATAAAGAATGTGTCTTTATGCAAATATATAGTCATCTAAAAACCTCGAACATTTCTCATGGAATACAATGAAGAGGTGTCGTCGAACCTTGAACGTCTCCTGTTTTTTCTGTTTTAAATACACACAGAATAAATGTGATATTTGTGTTTCATTGATGGTAATTATACATGACTTGTATCGAAATATTGAAGAATACAGTATGCATTCATGTAAAACTGGTACATATCAAGCCGCAAGTCGTAACAGAGATTAATTTATGCTTGCAGGGACCAATGGGCCCAACTGGACCTCCCGGCGCTGATGGGGCCACTGGGCCTACGGTAATATAATAAATATTTCTAACCCAATATTTGTAATATAAAAAATGTTTTTGTTTTTTTTTTGTTAGAAATAAGACAAAGTGACTTGTTAGTTATTCGAAATGTGTTTCTTGAATATAGTTCTTTCTGTTTTAGGGATTACATGGTGATATATGAGCCGCCCCATGGGAAAACCAACATAGTGGCTTTGCGACCAGCATGAATTCAGACCAGCCTGCGCATCCGCGAAGTCTGGTCAGGATCCATGCTGTTCGCTAACAGTTTTTCTAATTCCAATAGGCTTTGAAAGCGAACAGCATGGATCCTGACCAGACTGCGCGGATGCGCAGGCTGGTCTGATCCATGCTGGTCGCCAACCCACTATGTTGGTTTTCTCGTGGCACGGCTCATATGTAAACAGTGAACTTATCCGTACATTGACATGACGTTCATTTCCCCTTTCTTTTATTTTCATTATGACGTCTTCAAATTATTTTATGATTAGATATATAATCTAAATCTATATAACTTGATTTTCATTAATCGGGTATTTCTGTTTGCAGGGTATAGAAGGTCCAATGGGACCAAAAGGAGAACCTGTGAGTATTTTGCTTTCATTATTTACACCTATAATTTCGTCTATTACTTCTGTACTAATGTAATAAAATATTCAATACCATATGGAAACTGTGTAAAGTAATACATATGGTTACGAAATATGGGGCTCTTCGTAGTAAAATTTGGTTTGTAAATGATCGTTGAAACTAACTTAAGAAACAGAATTAGGCAGACTCATATGTTAAAATTTTGATTATATGAGCAATTAATTGTGATGTAGCATTTAAACTGCATTTCAAGTATAGAATGATATAAACATATGTACATACGTTAAAGCACATTACGATCAATTTTAGGTACATGGTACAGAAATTAATAACAGGCCCCTAAAGTAAGCCATTATTAATTATTCATTTATTTCTAGGGACAAGACGGGCCACCAGGAATCCCAGGTCCTCAGGTAAATAACGTTAAATTCATTGCATAAAAATCGTACACTTCATAATACAATTGTGTTAGGCAAAGTGCGGGAACAAGAGGGTGTTTGATTTATTCGATGGAGTAGAGAGGGAGAGCAAGGGTGTGGGGAGGGCGGGGTACAAAACACCCACACCCAATGCCCCAAAATATGACAGATACTTGTGTATTAACCTGACTGTATCAGTTTTTTTTTCTTGGACGTAAAAAGGAGGAAGATTGATATAATCCAAATTGGCAATACCTGCACTGTTAGAAACTCGAGTTCACCCATCCCTTAATTTAGTCTTTTAGTGAACGAGTAGTTTATTTTATAACTCATTTCAAAAGAAATAAAAGCATGCAACTATATTCATAAATGAATCATTTGCTAAAACGCTGTATTTAAAATGTTTTTATACAAATGTGAAAACGATGAAACCCCACAGGTCGTCCAACACAATAAACATGAAAATGTTGGAGACTCTGTTTGATTGAGCCTGTTCACGGAATGCCCTGGCAATGCATGTTACCGTCCACGCCCTCTACACTTAGGTTAAGCAGAACTCAATATTTAAACATGGTACATGTACCGATACACAATACATCCGCTGATGTATTGATATGGTGGGGTATATAAATATATGAACAAGGGCATTTTTGACAAAACTAAGTACATGCAGTGCATTTGAAGTTTCTTATAAGCCAGCCTGTGTAAGTTTTTTAAAAGTAGAATATCACTTAATACTCAAAATAACGGAATACAAGGGTTGGTGCAATTGATGCTACTTTGGCGATTTAAGTCAAAAATAAAAAAAATGCCATGAAATAAATCATATAGTTATACAATTTAAATTTCCGAAAACACAAAACAAAAACAACAAATAATTCTAGGCAGTTGAAAATCACCTCATATAATATGATGATCGAGGATATCTCCCAAATTGCAGTATAAACCGTTTCTACTTATAGGGTCCACCTGGTCCAGCCGGTCAACCTGGCGGCGCCCAGCCATATCCTTCTGATCTGCTTGGCGGAGGAAGTGACAACTTGTTGGTGGTTAGAAAGAGGAGAAGCGTACAGGAGCATCCTGCTATTGTCAACCTACCAGACCTAGAAGCTGACTTTGAAGAGGCTATGATTGCTATCACTGAAAACCAGGTACAATAGTGTTTCTTTAAATATAAGTTTTATAAAAGTAACCGTAATCAAATTCCATATCATACCCAACTGTGCATTTCTATGCAAAGTTTATTTCTACAGGTGGTAAATCTTTAAGTAGATACATCTAAAGCATAAATTGCAGCAATGCAATATAAAAACAAGAGTAAAAAAACATCCCGATGTATTTGTATTGATTTTCTGCACGTGGCTGACATCTAATGATGCCTTTGAATAAAATAATCGCCATTTTGAACATCGCCAAAATAATGAAATAATCGCCATCCAGATAGCTTAATCACAAAAAGCGATAGTGGTCATTGACAGCTAGAGCCCTTAGCAGACTCTGATGGAATCTGCTCATGAAAGATAATTGGAAATTGAACCTCCTCTACACCATCGTCGGCTTTTTAGGAATTGTATTAAGACATTAGATAAACTCCATGATTCAGGTCAGAAATGATAGCATAAAGCTTTGTATTACGATTTTGTTGAAAATAGGGCATGGCTTCATTTAACATCGTTGCTTCTTGGAGTCACTATCTTCAAATTCAGACCATTCATATTCAGGCAATTTCTGAATATTAGTTTCGTTATTAGAACGGCTTATCAAATGATCTGTTTATTTTAGGTAACATTAACGGAAGGAGTTCATATGTTTGTGGACAAGATGTGGAACCACATTGTAAAAGTATCAAACATTGTTGATGAACTAAAATATCCACCAGGCTCAAGAGAAAGCCCGGCCTCCTCTTGTAAAGACATCAAAGTGTCTTACGAGGGCTATCAAGATGGTATGTAAACCAAGCATTTGCAGTCCCATTATTGATTAGACTTACTAGATTTAAGTTAATATACAGTACTGCAAACACTTCAGTTTCAAGTGGAAATATTTTTTTCTAAAAATTGCTTTAATTTTTAATAAAGCTTGCACATTAGTTATTGTATTGTAAACTTTTTAGTTTTACGCGGACATTGTTTGGGAGGATTTGCATTAATTTTTCATATGATGCTTGCGAAATGTTAAATGTGCAACTTTGTTGAAATGAACTCTGAAATCAGAAATGCATTGCTATATACAATGACTCTATGAACAAATTTTGTCAGTTTTTTTTCAAAAACTTTAAATTCAGGAACGACAAAAATCTCATTACATCGTTTTTCATAGAAACATTTCAAGAATTCAGACCTCCGTCGCACAATTAAAGCTTATATGTGAGCTTGTTCCATTGCGCTGCCATCATTGATATCATCGTACAAACGAAGACGTTGCAGGTACAACAGAAATGTAGTTAAAAACCCAATAGCAATATTTCAGTTACATATCAAATACATTCCTGTTACTTTGGCAGGTATGTACTGGATTGATCCTAACCAAGGTGGTGTCGGTGATGCCATCGAAGTATGGTGTAATATGACTGGTGGTGGACAAACATGTGTACAACCGAACGAAGAGACTGATAGGGTAAAATATATAATTTTGTTAAACCGTTTCTGGTTATATGTGTGGCATCACAGATGGCATGTCTGTTTCAATCATTCTACAGTAATTTTATATGAGTCGTGCCACGAGAAAACCAACATAGTGTGTTTATGACCAGCATGGATCCAGACCAGCTTGCGCATCCGCGCAGTCTGGTAAGGATCCATGCTGTTCGCTAATAGTTTCTCCAATTCCAATAGGCTTTGAAAGCGAACAGCATGGATCCTGACCAGACTGCGCAGATGCGCAGGCTGGTCTGGATCCATGCTGGTCGCAAACCCACTATGTTGGTTTTCCCATGGCGCGGCTCATATGTTTTCCTCATGTCTATAGCAAGAGCAACAATAAACAGTTCTGAGGATCGCATTTTGTACTGTGTAAAAAATTATTCAATACGTCAGGAGAGGCATTCATATCTCCAGTTATGTTTTAATCTTTGACAAAATAAACATGTAGGTCATACAAATGTCTTTAAAGACAAAAGTTCGAAATTTTATCAAATTTCTCCGTCTTATGGGCTTGTATTTCATTTTTGTCTTGCCATCGAAAAAGAAATTTTTATGCCGTTTTAGCTAATAACTTCAATCCATGACAAAACGTTCTTTGAAATACGCCATATAAAAGGTTTCTTTTCATTAGTAATATAAATTTTCGTACCTACATTATGTCTTGAACACATGACCACCTAATGTTTAACTTACACTGCCCCTTTACTTAGAGACACGGTGGGGATTTTTGTTTGCACTCTCCGTTAACCGGTTTAAATTCACAAATGCATCTCTTGTCCATCTGTGTCCTTTATTTGTTTATTTCCTATACATTATTTGAATGGCTTACTTTGTATTGTTGGGTGCATGTCTATCATTGATGGAACGTAGGTTTTCTGAATGTTTTTTTTAAAATGTCATTGACTTTAAGTAAAGATTCGTTTTTTTAATTGTTTTCAAAGGCTGAACTGAGACACTGGCAAAATGGAGAGTGGTTTAGTGAAATGGACGGTGGATTTGAGGTTAGTAACTAACTAATGATTTCTTCACGTTTTCTCTACATTTAGTTGTTATTTTTCAACAGTACTTTAATAATGTAACGGCGTCTCTTTGCCAAATGGATCAGAGGAGGAAACATTTTTAGACAATGTATTTCATTAAATCAACTAGGAGAACATACGCTTCTCCCGGGCTCTAATCTACCACCCCGCGATCCATAGATCTGTCTTCTCCCTTACTGAGTTAAGCGGATGGGCCATCCTGAAAAAATGCATGGTATTATAACATATTTAAACTTCAAAAAAAGTACAATTATTTATATTAGTATTTTTAAGCTTTCTCATTTGCTGGGACGCACTGATCGAAAAAGTCACCAATACGCGCAAAGTTGAATTTGCCGATTAAACAAAACATTTGAAAACTATTTTTGAAAGAAAATTGAAGTGGAACCTCTAAAGGCACAGAGAAAAGCTTATGCATCAAAAATCATACTTAGACAAGGCGGCGTTTTATTTCAGATAACATACAACGAGCAAATCAATGCATTAGCAATGAAATCAGATGTAGCGACACAGATGTTTGTGATTGACTGTGAAGGTGCAGCTGCCTGGTTTGACCAGGATCTGCAAAGTACTGAAAATGCCATGACATTACTAGGACTTAATGAACACTTGTTTGAAACCGCTGAACTTAATGGCGTAACTGTTCTTCAAGATGGCTGCAAGGTAAGCTTAATACATGTGCTTTCATTTCTTCTCTGTTTTTTTTTTGGTAGGAGAATGTTGTTTTCGTATTTCAGCTGTAGTCGTATGGAAGTTACTAAACTGTGGGCGTAGTTACGTAGTTTTCATGTAATATAAAAGATTCAATTTCTATAATTGTAACTTTGGAAGTTTACTATATCCTCTTTCTTGACTTCGATAAGCCGGTGCTAGGGAGCGTGAGAGGTGCTTCACTTTCAATTACCTCTCATGAACAGACTCAATCAAACTAGGTCTGCTGTTGTTTCACTTTGTTGCATTCTCTGCTTCCAAAGAATCTTTTTACGGATTTTGTTCGGTTCAAAACTTCGCTCAGGATGAAGAATTCTATATAATAAGGAACATCCAGTTGGCGTACGAAAGGTTGGTGGTTCTCCTCGGGTGTTTGACCGTGCCTGAAAGAATTCAAAGCTGCCTCAAACATCAAAAGCTGAAAAAAATCGCCATACGACTTGTAATAGTTCCTGTGTAACTTAACCAAATAAATGATAAAATATATATATATATATATTCCGATCTCATGGTAGGTGGCGGATGTGGTTGGGCCGCGTATCTTAACTTTATGATGGTTTTGGATGTTACGTTGCCTGTATACATCATGCTATCTCTGTATTTTTCAGGACAAGACTAACGGTCAAACAGTGTTCCAGTTGAAGACAAAGTCATCTCGACTACCAGTGATTGACTTTATGCCTAAGGACTATAGCAAGTCCAACCAGAAGTTCGGTTTCCGTGCAGGAGCAGTGTGCTTTCTTTAAATCTCGTGTAGCTTGATGAACTCGTGCTTGTGTTTGCTCATTTAAACTTTAAAGATGATTAAATTTGGTGTTTATTGTATTCAGCTAATGATATCCATGGACGTATTTCAGTTTTAAGTATTAAAAGTACAAAATATATGACCATATAACAATAATTATGAAAGCGTGAACATGAGTTTTATTCTTGCGTATATTGGGAAATCACAAAATTCCGATAAAATTACTTAAAGGAGTGAGCTACCAGTTTTTAATATTAAAACATACAGTATTTAAATTGCTTGTATCATTTGAAAACAAAAATGACATTCTTTGAATATAAAGGGATGAGCCTTTTTATCAAACTTTTTTAAAGAACTTTTAACATAAACTTCGATCAATTAAAATAAACTTGACGTATCTGCTGAGATATCATTAGCTGTTTTAATCCGTCCATATGATAACATTTTTTCTTTTTCCTGTTATTTTGTAAATATATTTGTCTTGTGAATTTGACAAATTATCGCACATTGTTTTCTCGTGACTCTCTCGGGAGTACATCACACAGTGTTATGTTGATGTCCTGTAACCAATATTAAAGTATACATTTTACATAGCTAATGAGAAGCTAAGTACAAAATCTTTATTTTTTGCCAATTATTACTTTGCAAAATTAGAACTGTTATTTCTCCAAAATTTAAACCTAAAATTTCGAAAGTGATAATATTACTGTTGAATAGTATAACTGTGTCTTGTTCAAGATAGTGTCGTGTCTGTAACCACGAAAGGTTGTAATTTTGTTCTTGTTGATTAATGTGTTTAAACTATATACTCCTCCATTTGAAAATGTAAACGTTATTTGTACATTGTGATGCGTCCAAAAACAAAAACAATCTGCCTCCGTATCCTAGCTACACTGTGATCAACTCATCTTGAGCGCCGCCGCCAATCTTCAATATGCAACCATTTCTAGTATAAACTGGCATTTATTTTTATAAAAAGTGATGAGGCCGGGATGTTTGCAATTCGGTTTTTATTGATACTACAATGGCGAAGTGGACAATCCAGTCGTTAGGGGTGTGGTCATCGCATTTATACCAGGGACGTAGTTACATTTTCTATTTACATTTTGCGGCGAAACTGGTACACTTACGGTACTGCGAAAAACAAATGCTCAAGTACAAAGATGATTATTTGTAGCACAAACAAAGCGGACATATCTTTTCTATGACTTAAAAAGCATATTCCCGTCATCATTTGGAAACGCTGCACTTGCTATTCCCTGACTACTCCTCTCATTTATAATTCTCATATATTTAATATTATTGAATTTTCTTAACTTGGAATATTCGAAAACTGTATTACTAGAATTAATTTTAATGTTCTTACGAAATAAATGCCAATGGAAGGAAATTGGTTGCAGAAGATGCGTGCGCACTTTGTTTATCTTTGTCACATGTCATAGATCATTCACGCCTACTCCCGGGAGCTACCATAGCAACACATTTATTTACTATAGCAACAGTATCATGTGCACAGCTCACTGCTTTGTTTGCCACGCTTTATGCTTCGCTGGTATCATGTATCAAAATAAAACATTATATATTCCTTGTGTTGTTTAGTTTATCACTGATCTCCTTACAACATTCAGACTGACTGTCTCGCAGAAGATTTTATGCATTGTTTACATACAAATTTCTATTTCTATTGGATTGTATTGTCTTTCATTAAAACACAAAAAGTCATAAACAGCAGGTGATGGTGTTGCTCTAAAATATATCTTATGGCAACATAGATATATTGTAAAACTACAAAGATTTCAATCACGATCACCTTCTGATTAATTTTAACACTTTAAGGAAATGCGACTTCTTATTTTCGTAATGTTCATAATTACCAGAAATCATCATCGCTGTAAACTACATAATTATTTAACAACTTTCGTTACCTGTGTGTTAGGCAATGTTTGAATTTCATATTTCATCAATGTAGGAAATTTATTCATCTTCTTCAAAATAACACTTTGGTTTAGAGATTATTTTGATCATGTGATTGAACAGTACCATTGTTTATTCAAAGGGGTGTTCACTGAAAATTTACTGACTGAATAGCAAACAGTGCAGACCATGATGTGCAGTCTGATCTTGATCTGCACTGGTCGCAAAGGCAAAATCACTTGCATCATATTTCATATTTAAAGATCCCAATTTTGAAATATTTCTAAATTTCATATTTGGAACAATCTAAGACTCGTATCTCGGGTAAATATAAATTTTGGAGTCATGTGTTTTAATGTACATTTACACTATTAGTTTTTCACTTGAAAATGTAAATACCTGTCTGGGTCCTGTCAATTGTATAGTAAAAATATCAAAATTCTAAATAATCAATGAATCACTTTTTCATTATGTTGGTACGCTTAAGTCAAACATTTTCGTGTTTGAAGTAAAAGACATACGTCTTCGTAGTAAAAAAAGTACGTATTTAACCCTTAGCCTGCTGGTGGCAAGTGATTCTACCTTTGCGACCAGTGCAGACCAAGATCAGCCTGCACATCCGTGCAGTCTGATCATGGTCTGCACTGTTCGCTATTCAGTCAGTATATTTTTGGTAAACACCCCTTTAAACAGTTAATGACACTGTCCAAATTGAAAGATGGAGAAGTTCATTATAGAAATTTAGCAGGGTAAGGGTTAAGAAAGACAGTTTCGAGTGTGAAGTAAAAGTTTACGTATTTCAATTTCATAAGTTAGATAAGTTCCTACTATATCGCGACTATCTGAATTCAGATATGGGATATTATTGAGTTTGAATTCGTATAAAACAGATTCTGGATTTCTAATTCTAAGTCTTTCACCAACTGGGCCTCTGAATAATTCATCGGGATCGATCCTTCTTCGGTGAAATACGATATACCAGATGAGGTATATATCAGTACATTCAAGACTGTGTTTGTATGTGAATCTGTGACCGTCGGGTTTTCCCGGTTCTGCAGAATACTGTGAATGTCAGGCTTTGCTGGGACTAAATGTACATCTTCTTCAAACTACTGTTCTGGACGCCCTCAGTGTTCTTCAGATAGACTGCAGTACAAGCTTAATAAATCATAATAATATTCATTTTACATTCAGCTGCGAAAATGAGATGCTTTGAAAGACGTTTGACAGGTTTGAAATCTAAATTTTTATTTGGAACAATTTAAGACTCGAATCATAGGTAAATATTATCATTGGAGTTATATGTAAAACTACTTGTATTTCAGTGGAAATTATGAGTATAGTCAAATAATTAAAGGTCTAACTGAAAATAGTTTGGTATTCAATGAATACTTTTTTCATTATTTTGGTACGCTCGGTTAAAAGATTTACTTATTCGAAGTAAAGGAATTACTCGTTACATAAATTAAGACCATGTCGGTGACAAAGGATCATAGCCAAACAACGTGAGGTCTAAGTGAAACAATTGTTGTATTCTCTTGATCACTGATATGTCAACATTTTTATAAGTCTGGAATAAATGTTTACGTCGCTGCTTTTCTCGACTACCTGATTTCAGATATGGGATCTTATTAAGAATTCGTACAGAACGGTTTCTGGATTTCAGATTCTAAGCCTTTCACCAAGTGGGCCTCTGAAGAATTCATCTATGAATTCCAAATTATCGTCAATGCTACCAAGAAGTTTTAAACCATCCCATAGACGCTGATTAATTGCATTGTATGTTTTTCTATCAATTTTGCAGTTATGTTTTGAAAACCAAGCCCGCCAGTGCATATAATATGTTAACATTTGGCTTTCAATTCCAGATTCCCGCTACAGATCCAATAGATATAAGTATATCCTTAAAGGGAAAGGCTATGTTGCTCTGAAGTTAACTCCATCTGCTCTGATTTCTTAAAGCAATCAAAGGAGTGAAAGAATTTTCAAAATCGACATAAAAATGAGAAAACTATGAGTATTTAAATATTTGATCAAAATGGCGGCCAGATGGTTTTCATGACAACAAAAAACAAAATGGCGGATATATGAAATTTCTAGATACATATTTGAACTGCGTTTATTTATTTCTGTAAAAAAATTTCTCTACATTCCCAGTTATAATGAAAGTAATTACCACATTCAAGAAACATAAGAAATTAATCTAATTAAAAGGTTGTTGGTTTTTTTTATTGTGTAAATGACGTCATAAACACACTAAAATGGGTGCCTCCATGATTAGCCATTATCTTTAATGTCAGACTGCCATATCTTTTTCACTAATGGTCCAATTTTTATGAACGGCTTGAGGATGGTTGTCTTACAGAATAATTTTTAACTTGTTTTCATGCATTCATTGTCCTTTAACTCAGAAAACTGAAAGAATCGGAGGTTATCTTTTTACAAAATTGGTAAAAAGTCATATAGCTTTACAACCTTATTATCTTTTCAATTTGCGCCATTAAAGGATGTACGAGCCCCTCGTATGTACTCTGTAGAGATCAATCAGGACTATGATATAATAAAGGACGCCTGCTTAGCTCAGTATGACGACTCAAATTTGCGATGTTATCCGTGACATTTTGATAAAACTGTATTTGAAACAATTCGTCTTCCACGTCTTATTCATAAGAATGAGTTGGCAGTAACTTGAGGAGAACAGTTTTGCACAGAAAAACTGGTTAAGTTCAGTGTCCGACACCACATAACTTAAATTCTACTGAAGTTTATGACAGTAACCAAAACAATATTGCGAAACAGGCAACGATGTCTTAATTTCATTTCAATTTTTTTACAATATACGGAGAGATGCCGAAAGAAAATTCATATTTCAAATGGTTCGCTCGAGCAGAATTCGATTTGATGTTGATGGTATAACTTCGTTTTTACAAAACAGTTGGAGTAGATATCCTTCAACTGAAAGTTGATTATTTTCTGGTCAAGAATACAATTTCATTCTTGAATAAACTCTTAGGAAAAACAAGGTGTATACAATAATAAAGTCCTCTTTTCAAAAGTTGCGCTTTATCTTTTTTTAAACATTTTCACTGCAACAAATTTAATACGCTTGAAGTAGCAAAATACCAAAATATAAAAAAGAAGGTTCAGATGTCTAGATGCATTCATGAAAGTTTACGTGCAAAGCATTGTAATAACCTTGGACCGGTACATGTAAAATTACACATTATACTTAATAGTTAATACAAGAACTGTTTGCACTTGCACGGCTACAAATGTCAAAACAATAGTCTGCTAAATGACATTAGAACACAGTACCTGTGCAAGACCCAGTATGAGATCTTTAACTCTCTATAGATCATACTACAAGTTCACACTAACGAAATAAGAACTTGTATCTCACTGCCTCTAAAAATACAGTCAAACAACATATAGAACACTTTTGTGAGACATAGCACAAATATTCTGTATAAACATATTTCAGACTTTTCATCTGTTGATATATATATTTCTTAAATCGTCGTTTCTCTCATATATTTATTTACTGAAATACAGAACATATCCACTTTCAGTCATGCGCCCATGCTTCCTTAAAATTGTAATATACTGTATAATTATAGTTAAAAAAACACACAATGACTGTTTTCATTTAATATGAACTCGTGAAATTAATGGTCTGTGACTCGTAGATTGTGTATAAGATATCAGGGTACTTTAAATAGATATTTAGCATAGTTTTAATGTTAAACAGCTTAAGCTCGTGTTATGGCATCGGAGCTCTTTACATGTAAATGCCGGAAAGAAAAATCACTAAAGTCTTCAAATTATCATACTACATATCCACCTTTTCCGTAGCAAGTTCTTCCCTTGATTTCTATTCATTATTAGAATATTCAAACGGTACTACATACAAGGATAATACTTTTTATTTTTTAATTTCAAACTCTCTTCACTAGGTTAACAATTTTTGTCAAACAGAATTTTTATCGAGTGTTTTCCATTTTTCCGTTTTGACACCATTTAAAAGTAAAATTTCTTTATTTTATTTGTGGTATCCAATGCGTATCTTTAAAAAAAACGTGGTTTACATTTAGCTACTTAATCAAAATAGAGACATTTCTTATCATATGAATGTAATTTGACTGAATATACAAACTTTATAGAGCTGCGTCCGCAATTATTTATCACGTGCAACAGTCCTTTGTCAGAAAAACCTTAAGCTTTTAGTGGACGTTTAAATTTCACTTAACTAGGAGTATTCGAATTTTGAAACCAAACACATAGTACGGTTTATACACACAAACGTATTAATTTTATGCGATGTAGCTCATTGCAGAGTTGGAGCGGTCTTCTGCACATGCCCGGAATTGATTATATCAATTGCCGAGCGCAATGCAAAATTACGCATATTATTGCATGTTCGAACGCATTTAGTGTATACTTTGTATGATATACTGACTAAAGGTTAGAGTTAGTATCATAATGGTTACAAAATATATACATTTGAAGTATTTTTAGTTCAAATTGCTTGAATCCGGTATATACCGGAGTCTGTAATTTATACCGGCGCTCCTAGTCTGCATTTAGTCACAGTCATCCTTAAACAACTACAATCAATATAGAGTTTCGATAAATCTTATTTTCAAGTATCAATTATCATACTCACTAATAATTACCGGACCAAGTGTATAAAATTCATACCAAGATAAACTGGGGTTAAAAGGCTACCAGTGTATCAACGCTTACCCGCTACCACAACCCATTAGTCATACGACCAGATTAGGGACATACTCAGAGGAAACAAATGAAGTATTACCATGCAGCTGGAAGGCATTGAATTTTCTTTACTGCAATAAAACATAATGGTCAGATATCTGTCAATGATGTATTAACAAAATTTGCATATACAAAAACCTATAGTAACTGTTATTGATTGTTTCATAACATCTTTAGATATAAAAAAAAGTATTGAATTTCGATTTTGAGTACATTTCTTTTTGAAATTGGTGGGAAAAAATGAAAGAAGGCATCATATTAAAGGGGAGTAATTCTGAAGTATTTTCTTTAATTAGGTCCTTATGACACAGAGCTTATTCAAAATATTTTAAAGACTGGACAGGAAAAGATCAATGTTCACTTTTGACCTTCAGGTGTGACCTTGACCTTTGCACTTGGGGTCTGGGTATTGCACATGACACATTGTCTCATCATGGTGAACATTTATGTAAATCCCTTTAGTAATGATAGAGTCATGGACCGGAAAGAAAAAAATCTTATTGACCTTTGACCTCTGACAGTGACCTTGACCTTTGATTGTCGGGAATTGGCGCGCTTTAACGTAACGTAAACGTCAACGTCACATCCTTGCAATGTTTTGTATGTAACGTCATTATTAAAAAGGTATCGAACCTGGAACAGCGTCATTATAGCTATATTCCACTATATCTAAGATATTGGTGCCGTGACCAAAGAAAATCAACAGAAATGAAGCAGAAACTACTCCAGATACGAGAGGCACAGAAAGCCGTCATTACTGCCCAGCTGAAAAAGATTGAAGATGTAAAAAGTAGCGATGTCGACATGGTGGAATTCGACACGATTTTTGAGGCAGTAGAGGCCAAGTTCAAGTCACTGGAAGGTACTAATGAAAAGATACTAGCGCAAACTGATGGCGAAGATTTACTAACTGAGATGACTGAGACCGATGATTACATGCTGAGCGAAAAATTCAGATCAAAAGTCTTCAAGCTTTTAAGAACAACCGCAAATCTTCCACACCATCTATCCAAGCCGCAACTACCGCCAGTATTGATGTCCAGCCTACCAGGTCCAGTATCCAACCTACAGGGTCCAGTTTCCATCCTTCAGAGTTCCGTGTCCAGTCTGCGGAGGGTATCCGGTCTACAGAGTTTTATCCCACTGACGTCTGCCCTGGAGAACCATTCAGCAACGCAAGCGCTCAGTCACAGAGTATAGCCACAGACAGAGTACAGTATACATGCCAACCTGTAAGTAATGCTTCTATTAATTCTACAAACTCGTCCATTTTCCATAGACTACCGAAACTTACACTCCCTACTTTCAACGGGGATATTTTACGTTGGCAAACGTTCTGGGACTCATTCGAATCCACCATACATCTAAATTATAATCTAACTGATGTGCAAAAGTTCAGCTACTTGCAATCTCAGCTTGAATCTGAAGCAGCCAATACCATTGAAGGTTTTACGCTGACCAATCCAAATTATGCTCGAGCGATAGATTTACTGAAAGAAAGGTATGGTCGCCGACAAAAATTACCCACGTCACTATGCAAGCCCTTCTTCAGCTTCCAGCCCCGACAAATAATATCCATAGCTTGCGCAGTTTCTACGATAAGTTGGAATCGTATCTCCGTAGTCTAGAGTCCAATGGTCAGTATCAGGACACGTACGGCAACTTACTAGTTCCAATAATATTAGATAAGTTACCAGGAGAAGTACGACGTAACCTAGCCCGAGAGCACAGCGACGGTGACTGGCAGTTGCTAGATCTACGCAAGGCAATATCCAGGGAAATAAACATATTAGATGCAGGCGGTCCTATAAGTCATCAGCCTATAAGACCAAACGAACTGCGCCAGTTTCTTCCAACCCCATGATTCCCCCTAAAAGATCACATAGAAATCCAGTAAAGTGTGCCTTCTGTCAGGAATCACACAGTTCCATAGATTGTACCAAGTACCCTGACGTCGCATCCAGACTAGCCGTCGTAAAAAAGAATCGACCATGCTTCAACTGCCTTGGTTCACACATGATGTCCAGATGCAAGTCACGTCGTACATGTCAGAAGTGCCACAAGAAGCATCACACAAGTATTTGCCGGCCAGAAAACGCCCCGCAACCTAGTAGACCTGCACAGACTCACAGTGACCCAAAGGCAGCAGCTCAAGCGTCCTATCCCCAACCGGAAGTTACGATGCACGCATCATCAACCCAAAAATCCCTATCCGGAGTTTTACTGAAGACAGCCATCGCTCCTATATGTTCCAGAAAAAACCATTCTTTAGACGCTACTATCCTATTTGATGAAGGATCACAACGATCGTACATAACACAGTCGTTAGCGCAAGAATTACAACTGCCAAGGGAGACAACCGAGATAATTTGTTTGTCGGCATTTGGAGGGAGGAGTGACGGAGTTCAGCACCTTGATACCACCACGGTCTACCTGATAACAGATTCTAAGCAAAAGATCCCTATCAAAACTATTATTGTCCCGACCATAGCAAATCCCATTACTAATCACCTGAAAGATTCCACGGTTAATTTACCATACTTACGTCGTCTTAAGTTAGCCCATCTAGTGAGCAGTGTCAGTTGTTTTAACATATCCCTACTCATCGGCGCTGATTTCTACTGGGATATTGTTGAAGATGAGGTACGACGTGGAGATGGTCCCACGGCAGTAAAGTCCAAGATTGGCTACCTATTATCCGGACGCTTACCTGATTCGACCTCCAGAGATTTCTACCCAGCATGCACTGAACGTTATCACTTCCTGTGCAGATGAAGTCCACAGCCTAGAGAAATTCTGGAAGCTAGAGAGCATGGGGATCGCCGATAGTACCGATGACGAGAAGATCACAGACTACCTTGAGAATTATCAGCAGAATGCCATTCAGTATAGTAATGGAAGATACACTGCCCAGTTACCATGGAAACAAGACCATCCTCCACTTCCCACAAACTACCAGATTACCAAACGCAAAACCGAGAACACTATCAGGCGACTAAGTGCAGAGCCAGAGATACTGCAGAAGTATGGCGAGATCATCGCAGAACAGGAAAGAAGAGGCTTTAAAGAGAAAGTTGACGAAGATTCCCAGACAACAAGAGTGTACTACATACCCCATCACCCAGTGAAAAAGGATTCCTCTACCACCCCATCAGAATTGTGTATGATTGCAGCTGCCGAAAATCCCGTGATGAGCCGTCCCTGAATGATTGCCTAGAATCAACCCCGCCAATCCTGAACGATTTGACTTCCCTTCTAACCCGATTCCGGTACAACAGATACGCAGTTACCACAGACATTGAAAAGGCTTTTCTTCACGTGGGCCTGCACGAGAATGACAGAGATGTTACGAGATTCCTATGGCTACAGAACACTAACGATCCCTGCAGTCCCTTGATTACCTATCCCTTTAAAGTTGTGCTATTTGGCGCTACATGTTCGCCATTCATGCTGAATGCGACCCTCCTAAAGCATCTACGTTTGAACCCGAGACTCAAAGCAGCTACCATTATAGAGCGAGACCTCTACGTAGACAACGTAGTATCCAGCTTTACAAATGAATTGGACCTCTTGAACTACTTCTGGGAATCCAGAACACTGATGTCCAACGCCGGCATGAATCAACGTTCCTGGACCTCTAACAGCGACAATTTACGTCATACCGCAAGTACCGTCGGCGTACTCGATAGTGATGAGTTAATAAAGATCCTAGGCTTACGTTGGAATCCCACTAGTGACATGCTGTCATTTCCCCCAAGAGTTATTTCCCAACTAGACAAAGTGACAAAGAGAGCAGTCTTGAAGTATACATATAGAATTTATGACCCACTAGGCCTGCTTAGCCCTGTAACCATCAGAACCAAGATTCTACTACAAGATCTATGGAAGAAAAGTTATGACTGGGATGTCCCGTTACCAGAAGATATACAGCACGCATGGCATACCCTTAGCTTCGATTTGAATTCCGCACAAACCATGACCTTACCCAGATTACTGCTGCCTACCGCTAGTTCCGGACTTGACAGGACCTCAGGGCAGTTACACGTGTTTGTAGACGCCAGTATGGCATCATATGGAGCCGCAGCGTACATCTGCTATAGCACCGACGCACGACTTGTCATGGCGAAGAATCGAGTGGCACCCCTCAAGAAGCTCACACTACCACAACTAGAATTGATGGCTGCCTTGATTGGTGCAAGACTAGGTTCCCATCTACAGAAGTCGCTCATGGTCACAGACATTACATATCGGTCCGACAACCAGATCGTCCTACACTGGTTGAAGTCATCGAAACCTTCCAAGAAATTTATTACCAACCGAGTATCCGAGATATCTAACTTAACCCCAGGGTCGTCATGGAGATATTGCCCAACAGATAGTAACCCAGCGGATCTACTTACCCGAGGCATCACTGCAGATAAGTTCCTGAGTAGCAGTCTGTGGAGTACCGGTCCCTCCTGGTTATGTGACACTAGTACGTGGCCTACTTGGGATTCTACACAGGCATTAATGCAGACGACCAGTGAAGAGCAGACGACATTATAAGGATCTTACATGCCTGCCTGTGTAAGACGGGGTTTTCCCTACCCGAGGGACAGTGTGGAATGGAAAACCGACCGTTAGCGAGGTTTTTTATCCATGCTGTCCCGAGGGTAGGGAAAACAGCTGTCTTACACAGGCAGACATGTTAGAGGTCAGAGACCACCAATTCAAAAAAGTACAGGGAACTTACTGGGAATGAGGTAAGTGTATACCTGGGAATAAGGTAACGTGTGTGCGTTCTGATTAGTCAGTCATGTAAACAAACCCAGGAAGTGATTATGTTTTCAAAATTGATATTTTTTCACTGCATTTACAGTATTTTATTATACATTTTGACAAAATTTGCTACATTTTATGTGTATTGAAAAAAAGTTTTATCAAACGAATTTCTCCCGCCATGTCAATGATGTAAACAGGGGGTCATCTCATTCACACGAAAATTACTTAAATAAAGTATCACTATTCATAAGTTTTTCGTCCGATATTTTGGTAGAACTAGGATAGTTCTTGAAAAACTTGTAATTAGATATACATGTTTCGATGTATGGAAGGCCGTAAACGCCATAATGTTACAATGTAAGTCTATAGGAAAACAATTGGTGGCCTCTAACCTAGATCATTTTTCTTGCCTATCATATTCAAAATAGATCGTGGAGACAAATAGGTTTGGGTATTTCCTGACATTATTTATAAAGTTCATGACGTCACAATGGTACAAGTACTATGTGACGTCACCTTAGTGCACGCTATTTTAGACAAGGTTTTTCCCTAGGGAAAGACATGAATATCTATCCCCGGTGCGTGCTCGGATAAATGTATACTTTCCCCGCTAGGTAGGCAAGAATATAAGGATCTTACATGCCTGCCTGTGTAAGACGGGGTTTTCCCTACCCGAGGGACAGTGTGGAATGGAAAACCGAGCGTTAGCGAGGTTTTTTATCCATGCTGTCCCGAGGGTAGGGAAAACAGCTGTCTTACACAGGCAGACATGTTAGATCATTTTTCTTGCCTATCATATTCAAAATAGATCGTGGAGACAAATAGGTTTGGGCATTTCCTGACATTATTTATAAAGTTCATGACGTCACAATGGTACAAGTACTATGTGACGTCACCTTAGTGCACGCTATTTTAGACAAGGTTTTTCCCTAGGGAAATACATGGATAACTATCACCGGCGCGTGCTAGGATAAATGTATACTTTCCCCGCTAGGTAGGCAAGAATAGTTGATAATTCTAACATACTCTCCAACCAGCAGACGACATCTAGCCAAGACATTAGCATACTCCAGTTGATTGACATAACCAGATTCAGCAAATACAGCAAGCTCCTTCGTGTTATGGCCTACGTACGACGATTCGTATACAATTGTCGAACTTCTCAACATAGAATGTTAGGTGTTCTGTCTACACAAGAACTACAAGATGATGAGCAAATGTTATTGCGAGATTGCCAGGAAACCGCTTATCCAGATGAAGTTACCTACCTGAAGTCCCCTACGTCCCTACTTCGATGTGGCGGGAGAATCCAGAATGCCCCTGTTGCTGAATCAACGAAGTTTCCTTACTTATTGCCTAAGAAACACCTACTTACCCGCCTAATTGTACAGAACGCCCATGAGAAATACCTGCATGCCGGAACGAACGCTAAAGTAACCAACATTCGTCAGAAGTATTGGATACCGGCCATTAGACAGTGTGTGAACGCCATAACCCGTAAGTGCGTGACATGCAGACGAGTCACCGGGAGACCCTACAGTGCCCCTGATCCACCACCGTTGCCAAAGATACGAGTTGAAAATGCACCTCCATTCACAGTCACAGGTGTTGACTTTACCGGAGCCATCCAAACTAAGAACAATACAGGAACCAAATCAAAGGCATACATATGTCTCTTCACATGCGCAGCTACACGAGCCATACATTTAGAACTTGTCACCGACCTATCAGAATCTACATTTATGCAAGCGTTTAGAAGGTTTGTCAGCAGAAAGTCCCTTCCTAAAGTCATGATATCAGACAACGCTACGACATACCAGTCTGCTGCTACCAGTCTCAGAAAACTGTTCCAGTCTGCATCTATTAGAACATCACTGAGTGAAATGGGTACAGAATGGCGATTTATACCTAAGAGAGCTCCCTGGTACGGAGGATTCTGGGAAAGACTCATTGGCCTGACAAAGGTGACCCTTAAGAAGATTATTGGACGAGCGTACGTTACCCTGGAAACCCTTCAAACCATCACTACAGAGACAGAGTGCATGATTAACAATCGACCGCTGACGCACGTTCCATTCAGTCCAGATGATCCTAGACCACTGACCCCAGCACACCTGTTGTATGGCCGCCAGACGACATCATTACCATATTCCAACGACATTGATGCCACTAACTGTGATGTAACGTCAGATCACACATCACTTACCAAGCGAGCCCGGATGCAGCAGACGCTAATAGACCACTTTCGGCGCAGATGGATGTCCGAGTACCTGACGGCTCTTCGTGAACACCACCAGAAGATAGGAAGTAACGCCCAAACGATAAAAGTGGGTGACGTTGTACTAATCCATGACGACTCTCCGAGAATACGATGGAATCTTGGCCTGGTAGACGAGTTACTCACTGGTATGGACGGGTTAACACGAGCAGTCAAACTTAGAACTACTACAGGTGTGATGTGACAACCAATCGTGAAGCTATACCCACTAGAAGTAGGAAGTGTACCCACCACAGACGACATCACTGACGATGTGTGAACTATAAACTAATGAACTTTCATATGTGATAGCAATATTCATGAACTTTTAAGTATTAATTCTGATACACGCGATTTATTGTGATTAAGTAATTTTCTTTAATGTGTAAAGTATCATTTCGTGGCCCCGAGTATGTCGGGAATTGGCGCGCTTTAACGTAACGTAAACGTCAACGTCACATCCTTGCAATGTTTTGTATGTAACGTCATTATTAAAAAGGTATCGAACCTGGAACAGCGTCATTATTGCTATATTCCACTATATCTAAGATATTGAGATAGGGATAAGGGGTTGCGTAAGACAAGTAGTCTCATTATTAAAAACATTTTAATATTAAAATTCTTTCATGGATGACAGAGGTATAGGAAAAAATCTATCGACCTTTGACCTCAAAGTGTGACCTTGACCTTTAAGTTAGAGGTCCTGTAATATACATGACACATCATCTTATCCTGGGGTACATTTGTGCCGAGTAATATTAAGATCTCTTTAAGGACAATTGAATTACAGATCGGACAGGAAAAAAAAACCCTTTTGCCTCTGACTTCTTAGAATGACCTTGACCTTTCATTTAAGGGTCCAGTTTTTGCGCGCATGACACGTTGTCTCATCCAGGAGAATATTTATGCTGATAAATTTTAAATCCTGTTTTGCACGACAAAGTTATAGACCAGATAGAAAAACAACTCTATTGACCTTTGATCTTCAAGTGTGACCTTGACCCTTAAGCTATGGTTCTGGATTTAAGCGTGACACGTCGTCTTGTCATAGGAAACATTTATGCCAAGTTATATTGTAATCCCTTGATGGATGACAGAGTTCCGGACTGGACATAAAACAGACCCTGTTCATGCCACGTTTACTTAACATTTTACTGCCAAGTGTGACCTTTACCTTTAAGCAAGTGGTCTGAAAGTTATGCATGACACATTATCTTATCATGGAGAATATATGTGCGAAGTAATATTAAAATCTCTTGATGAATGAAAGAGTAATGGACCACACACGAAATTGCGGACGGACGGACGGATCGACAGAATGACAGACGGACGGAAAACGCAATTCTGTAGTCCCCGAAATTGGTTTTCAACCAGTAGTGGACTAATAAGTTAACTCATTGAGTACTGTTTTATTATTTATTCTCCGTTTCACAAAAGTTCATGGATATAGGTAGACACCCGTGAACATCGTTGACCGTAGATTGGACCATCCTTGGAGGCTTTCACCCGAATCTCGGGAGTCGACTGCAACCCAGACGGCCTGTCCCGATTTTAATCTCAGCACCACTGTGTTACTTCCTTGTGCATTTTTATTGTTTTGACCTTCTCCTGGCCATTATACAACACTTGCCTAAAAGAAAGAGAACATACAATTATTGTCCTATATTTAACCTTAAATGAATATTACACTAATATAAATTCCATAACATAGCGCAATAATTATTGTGCTACTCTTTATGACACAGCTTTCAGTACAAGGGACCAATCTGACTAAAGTGCTTGATCTTCTAAACGAAGATCTGAGAACGACCCATTCTTATACGTCTTCTGTATATTTTGGATTTCCAGTATTGCTATTCTTATTTTCACAAATCTATTTTTATTTGAACCAATCAGACGACTTGTTCGAATGTCAAAGAGTAAGAAAAATGTTCAGTCATTCCAGGGCTCGAACCCGGGACCCCTCGCTTACAGAGCAAGTGGCCTACCGACTGAACTAACCGGCTATCTGACACATTACGACATAAGAATTGTAAATATCAAAAGTCAAGGCTAAGGCGCATTTGCAAAATGTTGTAAGTTAAGCTCTGATTGGCTAGCGAAAGGGTCGTCAGAACGAGGCTATGAATAGGTCGTTCTCAGATCCTAAGCGTAGCGTAATAGGAGATGTACTTTAGTCAGATTGTACAAGGGACCATCCTTTAAAAATATTCATACTATACTGCTACACTATAGTACAATGAAGTTGTTTACTATTTCTTTTGAATATATTAAAACAGATTTGCTGAATGCATTCAACTGTTCTATCTGTAGTAACTTTAAAATTAAGATATCGTAATACATGTATTATGTTACTGTAACCTTCAGCTGACTGTCAACAACCAGTTTGGCCCACAGTCTGTGGGGATGGTAATCTTCAACAGCGAACGAAAACAGGTAAACACCGTCCACTGGAGCCGTGAAAACACCGGTGTGGTTACTGTATGCACCGCCTTCGTTAAGCTCAACTGCTCCGAACTGTATTGTGTGGTCCGGACCTAGGTTTGTTATTTCATGGTCCAAGAATGCTGTGAAGGCCACGTTCTCCCCTTCTTGACGACCTTAGAAATAAAATAAATTATTAGTAAAACTTGATACTTTGTATCAAATCTATGACTGTAACGCCTTTGAATCTTTTTTTTTCTATTTCTTCTCAAAGCAAAACAATGGTTCTTTCGGTTCAGTTTAATTTAATTAAATGTTTTCATTAGCAATCATTGTAAAATCTCGAGAGAGATTGGTCGATATTAAACAAATCAAAGTAAATTAAAACCTCTCAGTGTTACACCAGGAAAAGAAATTCTGTAACAAAATGACTTAACCTTTACCCTGCTAAATTTTTTAATTGGTCTGGTCCATCATTCAATTTGGACAACACAATTTATTATTTGAAGGGGTGTTTGCTGAAAATTTACTGGCTAAATAGCGAACAGTGCAGACCATGATCAGCCTGCACGGATGTGCAGGCTGGTCTTGGTCTGCACTGGTCGCAAAGGCAGAAATATTTGCCGCCAGCAGGCTAATGGTTAATAGTAAAAGGGATACAGGATTCCAACTTTCAGGACTCCATAAAAATCTCAACCTGGGACAGAAGAACTATCAAAACTCCAATATCTAATCTCGGTTGATACTATTGTACTACTACAGTACAAGTTCAGGTAATCACTGGGCTCTGAAAGCAGGTCAGGTAATCAGTTGCAGAACCAATGTCCAACTATTGAGACAGACAGACAGGTTGCTGCATGCGCAATATTATATATGAAACGTAACGTGGATTCTGATTGATTCAGTACTGTATAACATGTGTGGTATTTCATATTCAGTATTTCAATATCCAATATATTTCAATTTTACCTTTTCTTATTATGGACGATAAATCTCTTTGACCATTTGAGTTTTCAGTAATCTGTTCTTGAATTGCCAGTTTCTCCCGAAATTCCTTGTTTATTGCAACCTGTTTCTGCAACTCCAAATTAACAATTTCCAACTGTTTATAAACATCAACAAACTTTGATTCCCAATTTTCCACAAGTTGTCCAATATCTTTTGACGTGTATTTAGATGTGTCCCCAGTATGACAATAACACAAACTTAAATATGTTAGAATGATAATTACTTTATAATCCATCTCGAGATCACGATACTTATTCAAAAGAAAAAAAATATCCTTTTAATTCTAAACAACCATTTCAGTTATATATATGTTCCATCAATGTCTATATAAAATGAACATGAATGTGCTTTATCTTATCTCAAACACGTCTAAAATTAGAAAATGTCAAAAGACACCACGTACATATAGCGGTCATGTAGGCCTACATTTCATGTACCTGCAAAAGATTTTCATTTCAGTGCAAATTTAATATTCGTTTATAAATAATGAAACTTTCGATGCGACGAAAATCGGGATCGAGCCTTCTTCGATGACATGCGAAACCAAATGTGGTATATACCAGTGAAGTACCTGTACGAAAATAGGATCTGTTTTACAGCCGTAAAACGTCTGAAAACAGAAAAGACCTGCTTTTTGAAATTACAGTTGTTGAAGATCTGTACGTTGAAAATTGCCAGAAAGGCAGTTAAAAGTTACAGGTGTAAAACATACAGCTCTCAAAAATACAGCTCTAAGAATAACAGTTAAAAGTTACAGCTGCTGTAGAATTGTCATGTCGCAAAATTACAGATTAACTTTTTTGGAGGGAAACACGAGTATTGTCAACGATCTTTAATGCATTTTGGCGGGATTTTATTGAAATTCACAGAGACACCACGCCATCTAAAATAATGGAATTTTAGCCATTATGGGTTAAGTGCAAATGTTCAATAATCAAAAACAGTTGTAAAAAAAGACATGTATAAGCACATGCATTAGCAATTACATTTTATTTGAAACTGATAAGTTTAAAAGAAATAATTATAAGATTGTCATATTTGTTTTCATGACAAAGAAAGTTTTATAAACAAGCTATGATGCATAGCTCTAGTTTATATGTGTATCCTACTCTTTAATTTTGCAATTGCTATACTTTAAACATATTTTATATTGTTAGTTAGACTGTAATTTTGAACAAAAATAAGGTCTTTTATACAACTGTAAAATTTCGTACGTGAATTTTTGACTGTCAGGATTCCCCGGGTTTGCAGAATGCTGAGAATGCCGTATCTTGGCTGGGACGAAACAAATACTGCTTGAACGTTTGAAAGTGTCTATCTAGACTGCCTCACCGTTTGTCAGGATGACTGTAGTACAAGCTTACCAAATCATTATAGGGGCCTCCGCGTCCTCGTGGTTAAGGTCGCTGACCTCAAATCACTTGCCCTTCATCGGTGTGGGTTCGAGCCACACTTGGGGCGTTGAATTCTTCACGTGAAGAAGCCATCCAGCCGGCTTACGGAAGGTCGGTGGTTCTACCCAGGTGTCCATCTCGTGACGCAATAACGCACGAAGAGGCACCTGTGGTTTTATTTCATTATCAAGGCTGGAAAGTCTCCAAATGTCATATAATTGTGTTGGTGCGACGTTAAACCAAACAAAATAAAACAAAACATAATAGTAATCAAAAAGACGAATGACATTGTTTTAAGTACTCAAAAATCAATTGCGTAGATGTAGAATCAGATGTTTATTAATTTGGTTGTCTACTTTCCTATTTCTATTGATATGGCCGTGGCAAAAAAACAAACGACTACCGTTTTTTTTTTTTCAAACAAACAAAATAGTAATATTTTTGCATTAAAGCAATATGCGCAAAAATGCATATTTAATATCCAAGAAATTCAAACTTAAAATGTCAACAAAAATATTCTACTCCTAAGAATTAATCTTTCAGGTCTTGCTTAAAACATGTTGTTTGTCAGCTTTACTTGGAGGGTTGCTAGTTTGTTCCCCGTTATTAATATGTTGAAAATACATACTTCTTTACTTGAAACTGTACGTTGCGTCGTGTCCAAAAAAAATATGATACATCTGTAATCTAGGTATATTTTGATCAACTTCCACTGTCAAGTCTTCAACAGGTCACCATTTCTGTTTGGTTATATATATAAAAAAAAACGACAAGGCTTGGAATTTTGCAATATGTTTTTATACACTAGAGTGGTGGATTGGACAGTCCGATATTTAGAGGTGTGGTCAGTATATATATATAAATCAAGGATGTAGGATGTGGTCACATGTTTTAAATTCGGCTGCGAAAATGAGATGCTTTGATTACTTTAAAAAACATTGCTTAAGTAAAGGTTGCTGACATGACTCAACAAAAAAGAATATTTTCCTTGCCGCCATTTGAAAAATTGCCCTGCTGCTCCTTGACGATTCTCCCAGTTTATTATTCACATACATTTTTCAGTTTTTCAAGATTTGGAATATTTGCAAAAATGTACACATTTTTGATGGGTTTAAATTCTCACCTGCAAAATGCACGTCACAGGGTGACAGTTTAAATTTCCATTTTCTTACAAAGAAAATAATACTGCTTGCAATTGATACGTGCATACTTTATTTATCACATGTCACACACGTAGATCGTTCACGCCTACTCCTGCAGGGAACTATCTTAGCAACGCATTTATTTACCATGGCAACGTACCAACTCACTGCTTTGTTTGCCAGTTTGTATGTTTCGCCGATATAAAACTATAGACTCTGTGTTTTTCAGTTCATGACAGATGTGCTTAAGGAAATCTACCTTAATTTAACTATCAAAATTGTTAAAAGTTGTCATAACTCTTTTCCAAATAACACAAATAACAGGTTTTATAATTTATTTCTACCCGCACCACATTGATATAAAGATATCTATAAAATCATAGCAATATTCACTGAAAATGTTTCGTTTTTTTTTTCTTTTTCTTTTTTTTGAAAGAAAGTTTACTGTTCTCTACGAGCAAAGACTATGATTACTATATTACAAAAGCGGAACTTTAACTGTTTTGACCACAAATAAACACATCCCTGACTGATAAACCTTAAAAGCCCTAGGCGAGGCAACACAAGAGCTTGCATTAGTCTTAACAGTTTTGAAATCTAAATTTCTCATTCGGATCAATTTAAGACTCCAATCATAGGTAAATATTATCATTGAAGTTATATGTTACACTACTTGTATTTCATCGGAAAAATATGAGTATAGTCAAATAAGTACGAAGTTTAACTGAAAAGAGTATGTTATTAACTGAGTCACGTTTTACATTATTTTGGTACGCCAAGGTCAAAGAATTACGTTTTGGAAGTAAAGGATTTACGTTTTTGAAATTCATTCGTTACATATGTTAATACAATGTCGCTGGCAAAGGATCATAGCCAAACAACGTGAAGTCTAAGTGAAACAATCGTTGAATTCTCCAAATCATTGATATGTCAATATTTTGGTAAGCCAGGATTAAATGTTTACGTCTTTGCTTTTCCCGACTATCTGAATTCAGATAGGGGACTTTATTCAGTTTGAATTCGTACAGAACGGTTTCTGGGTTTCTAATTCTAAGCTTATCACCATCTGGGCCTCTGAATAATTCATCTATGAATTCCAAATTGTCGTCGATGCTACCAAGAAGTTTTAAACCATTCCAAAGACGCTGATTGATTGCATTGTATGTTTTTCTATCAATTTTACAGTTATGCTTTGAAAACCACGCTCGCCGGTGCGTGTAGTATGTTAATATTTGGCTTTCAATTCCCGTCTCCCCAGTGTAATTAGCTATATTTGGAATTTCTTCAGCGAAATAATTCTTCTTGTATATCTTTTCAAACAAATGTTGCATGTCATCTCTGAGAGTTTCTTGTTTAAGTATAACATCGTAATGTTTGGAGCAGGGATCACATAAAAGTGACACTGGGGCAAAATGCGGGTCAAGACTCTGTGATGTTGTTACGTATTTCAGAAATTGTTCAAAAGAAACGTCAGTTACTGAACAATACCACGTCTTCAAACGCTCGTCTTTGTTTTCTATCATATCTTTAAGCTTCTTTCTTGATACTCCTTTATTATATAGTGCATCTAAAACCACTGACATCTTATGAAACTTTTCTAGATATATCTTATCAATATAAGCGGAAAATAGACGTCTATAAGGGTCTCTTGTCACTAAGAATGACGTCTCAGCGTTTTTTAAGCATTGATTACTTGTTACGTTTTGAACTTCTCTTAGCCCGTGTAACTGGTGGCGAGGTAGGTTTCTAAAAATGACGGCCTTTTCCGGGTATTCCGAAATCAAGAGAGCTCTTCCAATGGACGAACTGGCTGCTTTCGGGACATGACAGGAACAGATGTTCGATATATCATAGAAGTGATACACACTCAATACCGATGGTGTTTGGTTGTTTACTGCACCAACTTCAAGTGTCCTGCAAATGTCTGCAACTCTTTCCGGCCTCTTGTAAACTGGTACCGATCCATTCAATCGGCTATTTGATATATACTGTCTCTCCAACATAGACCTTGAGACGGAGAATGCTTCGTCTGAAATGACATATCATAATGTTAATATACAGGGAAATAACTCTTCTTCAATGAATCAGGTCTAAGAGAGATAAGTGTATCCTTAACTCAGGAAATTGAAAGAAACAGAGGTAGCATTTTCATTCTTTTGGTACAAAATCATTTAATCTTTCGACCTTACCATCTCTTGAATTGGCGGCAATCATGAGTATGATACGAAAAACAAGAGGGCCATGATGGCCCTATATATCGCTCACCAGAGTTGATCTGGCCTACTGACCTAGTTTTTTACCCCACATGAGCCAGTTTCGAATTTTAACCTAGAGATCATCAAGACAAACAATCTGACCAGGTTTCATAAGGATTGAGTCACAACTGTGGCCTCTAAAGTATTCACAAGCTTTTCCTTTGATTTGAAAGGGTCACCTAGTTGTTGACCTCAAATGACACAGATTCGAACTTGACCTAGAAATTGTCAAGCTAAACATTCTGACCAAGTTTCATAAAGATGGGGCCACAAATGTGGCGTCTTGAGTGTTCACAAGCTTTTCCTTTGATCTTGCCTACTGACCTAGTTTTTGACCTAACGTGACCCAGTTTCAAACTTAGCCTAGAGGTCATCAAGACAAACATTCTGACCAAATTTCATAAACATTGAGTCACAACTGTGGTCTCTAGAGTGTTCACAAGCTTTTCCTTAAATTTGACCGGGTGACCTAGTTTTTGACCCAACATGACCCAGGTTCAAACTTATCCTATAGATAATCAAGACAAACATTCTATATAATTCTAATGAGTTTCAAACTTGAACTGTGATCTCTAGTGTTGACAAGATTTTCCTTTAATCTGGCCTTGTGACCTAGTCTTTGACCCCACATGATCCAGTTTCAAATCTGACCTAGAAATCATTTAGACAAATATTCTGACCTAGTTTCAAAAAGATTGAGTCGCCAATGTGGCCTCTAATGTATTCACAAGCTTTTCCTTTGAATTGACTGGGTGACCTAGTTTTTGACCCCACATGACCCAGATTCAAACTTGACCTATCAAGACTAACATTCTGACCATGTTTCATAAAGATTGGGTCAAAAATGTTGCCTCTAGAGTGTTCACAAGCTTCTCCTTTGATCTGGCCTACTGACCTAGTTTTTGACCCCACATAACCTAGTTTCGAACTTGATCTAGAGATCATCAAGACAAACATTCTGATCAAGTTTCATAAAGATTGGTCAAAAATGTAGCCTCTAGACTGTTCACAAGCTGTTCCTTTGATCTACTGACCTAGTTTTTGACCCAACATGACCCAGTTTCAAACTGGCCCTAGAGATCATCAAGACAAACATTCTGACCAAGTTTCATAAAGAATGGGTCACAAATGTGACCTCTAGAGTGTTCACAAGGCAAATGTTGACGGACGACGCACTGACGCACGCCGGACAATGACCGGTCATAAAAGCTCACATTGAGCACTTTGTGCTCGGGTGAGCTAAAAAAAACCCACTCCATATTACTTCAGTAAAGAGTGGCAGGTTTACGGATCGCCGGCTCGTAATCTCGCCACCGTTTTCTGTAATGATGTTTTTTTAATCAATCGTCTTCGATTTTTATTCATGTCAATAAATTTGCAGTTACTTGCGGTGAACAATTTTGTACAGCTACATTGGCTATAGGTTCACTGCCCAACGCCACATGCTTTATATTATGTTGAAATGTACCAAGAGACTACGTAGGCAACTAAAACATCGTCACTAAACAGGAAATGGTGTCTTACTTTTATTTCAAGCTTTTTTACCTAAAACGGAGATATATCTCATAAAATTTCATATTTCATATGTTATGTTTCTGCATGATTTGATTTGATGTTTTGTGTGTGTGTGTGTGTGTGTGTGTGTGTGTGTGTGTGTGTGTGTGTGTGTGTGTTCAGGTTTAACGTCTTTTTCAACAATTTATCAGTCATATAAACGACGGTGTCTACTTGTAGCAGTAAGCACAATGCCCAACTTTATAGTGCTGCCTCACTGGAATATCACGCCGTAGACACGTGACATGATACCCCACCCTGAGCGCCAAGCCAGGAAGCTACTCTTTAATACCATATTTTACGTATTTGGTATGATGCGGCTGGGAATCGAACCCACGACCTGGGATCGAACCCACGACCTCCCGCACTTGAAGCAGACGCTCTACCACTAGGCTACCGGTGCGGTTTTGATTTTATGTTGGGAATATAACTTTTATACTCATATATATTTTTTTGTTGGAGTTAACGTCGCACCGACACATGATAGGTCATATGGCGACTTTCCAGCTTTAATGGTGGAGGAGGACCCCAGGTGCCCCTCCCTCCGTGCATTATTTCATCACGAGCGGGCACCCGGGTAGAACCACCGACCTTCCGTAAGCCAGCTGGATGGCTTCCTCACATGAAGAATTCAACGCCCCGAGTGAGGCTCGAACCCACATCGACGAGGGACAAGTGATTTGAAGTCAGCGACCTAAACCACTCGGCCACGGAGGCCCCTTATAACTTTTATATAAATGTACAAAATATTATCAGATTATGAGAGAAGATATCCTCCTCACGACAGCTGAATATTTTCTGTTCAAGTAAACAAATTTATTTTTCATTACCCTAATTGATATTAAAGAGAACAAAGTGTCAACAGTAGTAAAATCATCTTCTTCCAAGAGATTGTATTCTATCTTTTTTAAACCATTTTACTGAAACAGATTTCAGATGCATGAAATACCAAAATATAAAAGAGACTGAAATTTCTAGATGCGTACATGTTGGATTACGTGCAAAACATTGTAACAATCTTGGGCCGCTACATGTACAAATACACGTTTAAAGTTTCAAGGTACTTCCGCCATCTTGAATTAAGAGTGACCTTCATTTGTGGTGTGAAAATATAGTGAACCAAATGCAGCTGTTCCATAGCACAAAAAAACAGCTCAGTTTGCAAGACCCCAACCAAAAATAGCTTTATAAAAAGTAAAACTGAAATTCGGAAATAAACAATGCAGATATTTTACTTGTATTTTTCCAAATATTCGGTTACCTTTATAAATTCTTTTCAATTATTTTATTAAAAGTTCATGAATGGCAAACGTTAGTTCAAAGTTTCAATTAATGCATCCGCTGGCTAAAAATATTAATGAAAAATCGGAACCTTTTCTAAAACAAAATTCAATTTCAATAATTTTCAAAAACTAGAAAAATATTGCACATTGTTTTTAATATATAAACAAAACAAAAATCGCAAAAATAAACCATTTTAGAACTATTGCGAGAACTAAACGTTTTAGCTGAACAACGCATTTCAAGACGACACAAAACTGATTTCTCTTTGTAAACAATGTCAAAGCACCTGAGGGAAATAGCTGAAAAAGTAAAAGTGCTTACTTGTTTTTGTTTTACGTCCTGTAGAAAACATTCAACTTGCAACTTTAAGGGGACGCATACTGCTTCTTTCACAGTTCATGCAGAAATGAGGAATGGTGCATATTGAGAAATTGATGGTGGGGAGATAAAAACATATTCTTAAATTGATATAATACTTATCGAGAGCTGTAATATTCAGTACTTTGTGGATATGGATGTGGTTCTACGAATAAGAAAACAGCGGTCTTTTTGAAAGTACATTCAAAACAAAATATTAAGCTTTTGTATAAGAAAAAAAAACGATTTTTACAATACCAGTGTAACAAATAATGTTGTAATTCTGCGGCATTCTTTCTAACGCACCAAGTTTGCTTAAACAGGTGAAAATTTACCGCCCAGTCATCTCAACTCGGGATGGACGCCATCTTTCTAACTGATAAAAAATGTAAACAAAAAATCAGAGTGGTATTAGCATTGGAAGGATATAACATGACATTCTACACAATGGATACCTTAGTACAAATATCTAAGATGCTGCACTGGTCTGGTGGGTTAAATGCATAACGTTGATCTCTTGAAATTGACCTTGAAACAGTGCTTAATTTTAGTTTATTTACATGGTTTTTAATTTTCCCACGACTTCTCGGCGATTCGCATCACGAGACTCCCGCGCATTTTGAACCTCGTGCTGAATAAATTGAATTTAATTTAAAGTATGTTGTCTCAGTTTAGCCTGTTATCTGTTAATTTTAGAGAACACACATTAAAGAAGAGGTTATGAAATTATACATGTGTACGAACTCTATATAATCGACGACAGAAAACAAATGTGCATTCGGCAAATAGCAAGACTATTATTTTCAGGTGTATACTAAACACTCATCCCAATGTTCGTTTTTTGTTTGTTTTTCAGATGAAAAACTCGTGATCCTTGGTTTCGTAGACAGTGTTAGTACTGAGCCGCTGCTTCCGCTGTTAGCATAGCAGCAAAGTCAATGGTAATTTCCATGCCGGCATTGCAATACACATTTATTACCAGTTTTAAATCTATGAAAGTATGAAAAATTAAAAAAATATCATTCTTTAACCGAGAGTCAAGATAAAAAAAACTTTTGAGATATTTCTGCTTTTTATCATCAGGTTTTCGTGTTAATGATTCATCTGATAGCATTTTGTTTCAATACGTCTAAATGTTTCGTAGTTATCTACAACTGTATACAAATTGTATTACCTCCTAACATATTTGGCTGTACGTCTTTTCTGCGATTTATTCTCACTGTGTTTAAACATTCTGCATAAATTCTCAAATTGTATAAAACATGGATAAAACAAAATTAGTAAGTTTACGACGCATGAAACATCTAATAAGGATTCATTGTACTCAACAGAAACGCTAAGGTCTAACTTGTCCCGGACCAGTATACCGAAATACAGTGACCCGATGTGTCAAGATTTTCTAGAAAAATATTTGCATATATCGTGATAAAGCAAATATTTCGATTGTTTATATATATACAACTACGTATGTGTGGAAAAGTTTAGTAATTCCAGTAGTTATCGCAGAAAGTGCCGAAAATTCCATTTCCGCCGAATTTTCCGTGAGATAAGTTAAACTTTTATCAAACTTGCACACTCCCTGAAACGCATTTTGAATCGTTGCTAAATCTTGTTCAAATTAAGTCTGAGACTTGTCTTACAGTTTTAGACAGTTTAGTACACCATACATAGAAAACATCTTGTCCACATATTGCACCTCTTTTAAGTATGCTGAAAATAGCAACATGTATTTTCATTTTAATGCATGCAATGGTCAGTTTTGAAAACAGATTTTATAATAAGCTAAGTTCTAAAACAATGCATTCATTAAGACAATTTTCCTATGCATTAACTGAAACTTTGAACTAACTTTTGCCATTCACGAATTTTTAATAATTGAAAAGAATTTACAAATTTGGAAAATTACAGGTAAAATATCTGCTATGTTTATACAGTTACTTTTGGTAGAGGTCTTGCAAACTGAGCTCTTTATGCTATGGAACAGCAGCAGTTGAAAGCTTTGGTTCACTATATTTTCACACCGCAAATGAAGGTCACTCTAAATTCAAGATGGCGGAAGTACGAGTACCTTAAATGAAAAGGCTTTCTTGTCCAAGAGAGATGTGTAAAGCGAAAAAAAACCAACTATGTTTACACACTGCGTTTATTCTTTAAATGTAAAGGATCTGTAACAGATCACAAGAGCCTGAAATTCTATCCAAAAATCACGAAATGTCTGTATATGAAAAAAAGACCCCCCTTCTATATAATAAAAAGCTACAGGAATGAAACACATTCACTCCCCACCCACCACGAGAAAACAAGAAAATTTCAAGGTAAGCAGTGCGAGTGTTCTCGGGTGGCGTAATTATCTAAAGGCAACTAAAATATATGCGTTGCTGTGCTTACTGGTCGCTTCACCGTATTAACTAACACGAATTCCTTTGTAATATATTAAGAAGTTATATTAAAATAAATCAATTACATATATGACAAATATACGCAATTAGCTGAGATCACTTTTGCTACAAAAACTGAAAAATTTGTTATGTGTCAAAATCTAGGACATGACTTTAACACCAAATAAAACTTCATCAGTAAATTTTATGTTCAAAAACGCAACTGACTTGTCGTTCATACACATACAAGAGTCCAAAAAAATAATTTTCATCTTGTAATCAAAACCAACAAAAAAGTGGTGGTCGTTGCTAGTTATGCATATCGAGATTAGAACACAGTTACACAGTATGCGTACAACAGGTCTAGGAAGGTGGTATATTTACAGATTATCTAAAATTTACAGATTGTGTGTATGAAACCTGATGAAATTACATTTATTCTCAAAACCATAAATTAATGTCATTTGTGAGTTTCAACCATTTTTGTCGACTTTGAAGTTTTGGCATTTTCAGAAAAATCAAAGTTAACAGAACTGACTGAAAGTTACAACTGACCTTTATTCAGGCATACCATAAGTAAATAAACCAATTTCAAGCTGAAATTTTGAGTCTAAATATGATTTTTAGCAGTTTTCAAATACTTGATCTGTAAATTTATAGATTGAAAAATCTGTAAATTTACAGATAATCTGTAAATATAGCACTTTCCTAGACCTGTACAAGACAGTATGAAATTAATAACTAACAAACTACTAGTTTAAACTAACAAAATAAGCAAACTTTAAACTTACCGCCTCTAACAATACCGTCAAATATTATGTAGAACACTTTTGTGAAACATAACACAAATATTCCATATAGAACACATTTCCGACTTTTCATCTTTAAGAACTGTCAGAGTTAGCTGGAGTTAGTAGATAGTTAATTTAATCGTTTTTCACTTTCTATATTTTATTTACTAAAATTCTTCACAAGGCTTTTAATAAGGAAAATTGTAAAGTACTTTGATAAACCGCAACACACAATTGTGGTATCAATTTGCAGTCATGCAGCCACGTTTCCATTAAAGACGCGCCACAAAATAACTGTACTCTTTTGAATTTTCATGATGGTAACTATACATAACTTGCATGAAAAATACGAGATATACAAGTATTCAGTTTCAAATTGACTATGACATGTATTAGGCCAATACAATGTGTTTAATGTGTTAACATTTTATTGAATTAATGGATCAATATGTACAGAAATCAGTGTATTTAGTTAAATTTCAATCACATTTTGTCTCTACGGTGTCAGATAATTTATTCATCTATATTCTTAAAACTATGCCGAAAACAAATTGACTGAATAAGTTTGCAGATAAAGTTGTGAAACACGTCTATTCAGGCAGGGCCTAAATTGTCCACACCTGAAAACTTGTAGTATAGCTGTATATTACATGTATTATAAGAAAGATTTTCATGAAATTCTCGTGGTGGGTTTTCAAAATACACTATATCTATTGTAATCAGTTAACCAAATAAAACCTACACGTTTATTTACAACTCGTAAGAAAGACACAAAGCGACTGATATTTTGTCATTTTGAGCGCTTTTGCGATTGCATCTAAGTTGGGGTTTTTTTCGTGTAAATGCAGGAAAGAGTCATAAGATACGTCAAATAAGCACACAAGTCTTTTATCCTTTTCGTAGCAAGACATTTTCCCCTGGTTTCTCTTTTGATTTCAGACAATTCTAATTATATAAATTTCATCATACCAAAGAAATGCAATGGTTGAGATAAAAACTTTTTTAAATTTTCAAAATATCTTCATTAGTTAATTTACTTTGTAAATTTCAGCCATTTTTGACAGCATTTTTTTTTATTTGACTTTATCAGTGAACGGATTGTTATAAAACTTTCACCTGAAATAATTGCGTGCAAAAGTTTTGTAAAATTCCAATTTTTAATTGTGATTTGCCGGATTTCCGCTTTTAATTATTATGAAATCACAATCTCTTGAGATATTTCAAAAATGAAAAAGATTTTACCAACATCATCAATGCCATAACAATACATTATTTAATTTCGAACTTATTTTTGTAACCTAGACTTCAAGTGATTCTGTTTTTCAACAGACTATAATTTGTACTTCTTACTAGAATATTGTTCTACGAATAAATGTCACAGAAATGCCCCTCCTGTAATCCTTAGTACATTTGTAACTGACAATAATGATAGTGTGAAACTACTTTCCTACTGCCAAGAGCAGGGTGAAAACCAAACCATCTGTTTGACATATTGATTCACTCCTCTGTGCGTGCGTGCGTGTGTGTGCGTGTGTGTGTGTGTGTGTGTGCGTTCGTGTGTGTGCGTCCGTGTGTCTGTCTGTTCATCACAAATCTTCTCCGCACTCTAAGTCGAACATTTTTCATCCGATCTTCACCAAACTTGGACGAAATGTGTTTGCCAATAAACCCTCGACCAATTTCGATAACTAGCCAAATCGGCACAAGCACTTCAGAATTATATCACTTGAATTACCGAAAATCGCTTTGTACACAGATGCCAATGATACATGTATTGGTGCATGGTTGAAGCAGATACATAACTCTAAAGATGATTAGGCAGTTGTGGGAGACATGCGCTTGTCTCAAAAACAGCTCTAGTATACAGTACATTTTCACGATCAAGTTTTGTTACAAGTCGAAAGATTTCCTGCGGCCAGAAGTTATACCAGGCTAAAAGTAACTTATGAGTGAATATCGTACTTGTTTTTTTATCATACCATTACGCTTTACATAGGAAAAATAACTCCATTCTACATGTTGTACAAGTAGACCTATGAAATATATATTTCTTAATTCTGAAAGTTATTGTTCTGAGCAAAAATAACTATATTTCCCTTTCATGTATGGCATAACTTTTAGCTCAACAGGCCACATTCCTTGACTATTGAAATACTTTACTAGAACTATTACAAATGTGATTCATGCCTTCACTTGGACTTAATTGACATATAGAGCAAAAAAAAAAAAAAAAAAAAACAACAAAAAAAAAAACAAACTCAAGACCATAATCCATGAAATTAAACAAAGAGGAATCTTAAAAATCCCTTATGCACAACTAGGTATCAATATTGATCACCACTGAAAGATTTAATAAGTTATATGAAATAATAAATAAGGAATTCAGGTCACAAGACATTCTCTATATATATCATACAGAGTGTCAGCTTTATTGCAATAACGGCGTTCCATAAATGCGATAAGCCAATCGCAAATCGGTAAAATATCACGTGAAATCGCCCAGTCTCCATGTGCTTTACTACTTGTTGCATTCCAATATATAAGGATATACCAAGTATTCCTTTACCTACCGCTTTTACTCGAACCATGTAGGAGTGTGTCATCCATCGTTGCATGTTGTTAAACGTTCTGGAACGACTATGTTAGACTTTCTGGGATGACTTACCCTCTTGACTAACCCGCATGTTAAACATAAATGTTAGGTACCCTAAAATTAATACAATAGTAAGAGGCTAACGAAGCACAAAAAAAACTTAAATGTGCTTATGGTCGTGCATTTGGGAAATGTCTTTCGCTATGTTGGACGTAAGTCATTCGGGAAAGTCTAACCCATAACTGGACGATAATCGTTCATAACTGGACGTTAGTTGTTCAAGAACGTATAAACCTAACAGACGGTTTGTCATTCTGAAACGCCTAACTTAGACAGGAGGGCCATCTAACTCAAACAGGTGGGTAAGTCATTCCGGAATGTTAACTCAGACTTACCGAATTGCTAACGCAAACACAAGGGCTGGTCACTCTAAAAAGCTTTTTTAACTAAGGCAGGCAGGTTAGTCCGGAAGTCTTACCCAAAGACGTGAGTTTGTCACGTAATAACGTCTAACTTAAACGGGAGGGTCAAACATTTCAGAATGCTTACTCAGACAGGTGAGCAGTCCGGCACGTCTAACTAAAACGATGAGTTTTTCATTCCTGAACGTCTTACTCAGACAGGTGGATAAGTTATTCTGGCACGTCTCTACCAGACAGGTTGATCAGTCATTCCATAACTTCTTACTCATACAGGCAGGTTTGTCCGGCACGTCTATCCAAAACAGGCGGGTAAGTCTTTCCAGATTGTCTTATTCCGACGGTCAGGTTAATCATTCTCTGAAGTTGGTACATGTATTTGTCGTTCCAGAATGTTTTGCATGCCATTTGGATGCTCCATAAGCGATATATGATTACCATATACATCGCCAGATGCGGAGAACTGATAAGTACATTTGTAAATGACGACTGGGTATAGTCTTAGAACAATGCTGATTCATGGAAAGGAACTTTAACCACTTAACGGTTGATTTAAATTTATATCTGGGTTAGAAAACTAAAACCGAAATTCACAAAAACCCTGTAACCGGGTAGGTGGATCAAACCGATGTAGCCGATCGGTTACATTTCAATGATATTTTATTTTATGTGAATTTCATTTTTAAACTTCAGCATATACTCTATCAATTTCAGTGGTTATTAAGTCACTATGGTCTTATAATAATTTTGGAAATGTTACCGTCAAAATACTAAATTCATGCGATAATTTCGTTTTTATTTACAATGTATTTCAAATTCATAAAGATATCTTATGTGCATCTTTCACAAAGGTAATATCTTTTTCAGTTTGTTACTAACCAAAATGTAGAATATCCTCTGTATATGAATTTGGTTTGACTGATGTTTAAACTATGATAAACTATATATAATTATCAAATATCACGTATAACAGTTATGTTTGAAGAAGACTTCCAGTGCTTTAGCGGAAGTACACATTTGCTGTGCACATAGCTGCACATGTATTAGGTGTGCTCAGCTTTAGACCAAACACGTTGTACTGTTTTTACACACAAACATGTTAATGTTATGTTTAAAAAGATACTGTGAAGTTTTAATTGATATTAAATTATTAATTTCAGATATGTATTTGGATTTAACATACATTTAAACGACTACGAGTAGTATGATACAGATAAATATTAATTTTAATTAAAATCCCAGCCCTACGAACAATCAAATACCCGTTTTGCTGAATTACAGGGCAAAATTCATTTATATCTATAGTAGGTTAAAATCAAAGTACTGATAGCACAGTACTGATGGAAGGTAATTTATGTAAGTAACATGCATGATCCAAAAATGGCATAAGCGCTAACAGCGCTTTGATAGTTAGAAATTCAATACATGTAGGATTTGATTCGGCTAACTACATAATCAGTATTATACTGTGCTTTGGTTATATATACATTTATGCATTAAAACCCCTGTAAAGTAAAAAGATATGAAGTAAAAGCATGCAGCCGATATTTATTCGTAGTAAATTACTGTGCCATTTATATAAATACTTAAAATATGCTAAACCATTTTACTAGGCATGAGTACTTGTAAGCTTGTGATCAAATCCACAGCTGCGTCAAAGATGGTAATAGATCTACAGTAGGCCAAATTTTCTAGTCTATAACGATAAAGACGTCAGATGTGCTCAACTATTCCGCATTGAACTACATTGTACGGAGGATAGATACGAAATAGTTGTGAGACAGTCTATTCCTGATTAAAGTCTGTGCAGAAACATATTGAAGTTGATTTTGATAAATCGTTGGGAAAAAAAAGGCTACTACTGTCACATTTCATGGGGTTCAAATAAGTGTGTATTGCTTTTTAGTAAAAACATCTACGTCGGTAAATACTTATACTTCTGACATATCTGTTTTGTTACAATTTCTTACTGAAAATAATCCTATGCTAACAGATAATTACCCATTAAAAGGTTTTGTCTGGCCTTAGGCTAACAAATTATGATTTAATCGCCCAACAAGTATGAATAACTTACACAATACGTGATAAACACTGCATTGTGTTATAAATACCAGTCACTTTAATTAATAGAACTGACATGACAAGAAGTGTTTGAGACAAGAATTTTATTGCTTTTTAAGTTTTAATTTGTCCAGGGTTTTAAAAACCAGAACAACTTGCATTGTTCAAAGTGTTTTTATTCCAAAGTATGTTTTATTGCTATTACATTTGGAAATAAATCTGCTATGTACACGTTGGTAACTTTTGCTACATTGTATCTTATATGGCGTCCTAACAAAGTCATTGATACTATCACTGATACAAAAACTGGACGGTTTATTTTTGAGTGCGGCTAATCTACGAGCTCGTTTTGCCTGTAGTGAAATGGTGGCTTATTTTCGAGACCGGCTTATTTTCAAAATCGGTTTATTTTCGGGATTTCAGGGTATGTTAAACATGCTAGAATAATTATAATATCTTTACTATACCCATATATTTTATAATATAATGTTATTAATCAAGCAATTTCATACTGGCCTTTTTATTTGTTATTATTCAGTATATTCTTAATATATATTTTTTATATATATCTTTTTTCTCTCTCTTTCATGCATGATGCCAATCTGTTTTTATTGTGATAACATTGTAGATGACAGAGGCGGGTGTGGCACTGTGTATGACCCTCTCAGGCCCCTTTTCCCTCTCTACATCTTTCTTTCGGTAGGTTTGGATAAGTACTTTACTTGGGGAATTAGGTTTTCTGTCTCACACTTGTCACATACCCGACTGTCAACTACTAATTCCTTATTTATGCCCATAGACTTGTATTTTTTACTTGCATGTACCAATATAATATGCTTATCTTTTTTATGCTATGCTTTAACCATGTACTTTTCTTTTACAGCCTCTTTTAATAGTTATATTATTTTTACATATGTTTGTCGGGAAATAGCTTTAAGCTAATGTTTTTGTTATATATAGTATTCGACGTTAAATAAAGTTTCTTGTATCTTCTTGTATCTTGTATCTTGTAAGGGTTGTCGTATTGGCACGAGGCCGTAGACCGAGGGCCAATATGACTGCCCGAGGACAAATAACTAGGCCAATATGAAATCGCTTGATTAATGATAATATTAATATTCAACTTTCGACTGTTGGCGGTAAAAGTATAAGAACTTTGTGGGTTACCTTATGGTAGCTATGCATGTTAATGTGAAAAATCTTGACAAGTTATTTAGATTCATCTTAGAAATCATTATCATTTTAGCCGGTAAAACTTAATGAGTTGTATATAGGTACTAGAGAATAATTGTTTAGAGATATTTTTGATGTGATATAATCAAGAGTAGATAGAACTTACCTTTGTTTTTTGAATTCTGATTTATTTTCTTTAGTGAGTTATCTTATCATTTGAATTGTGGTAAAACTGCTTTTAATTTCCTTTTAGGCTGCATGCAACGAAACACAAAATTGTACACATATATGTTGATCAAGATAATATAACCAACCAAGCACATATAATACACTCCCATGCCTCGTTTAATTCTTATCCGAAATTGTTTGCAGTTCACAACTGACACTCTTGGTCGCCAATTTATTCATCCACTTTCCAGTATTTGAATCGCTATTTATCATTGCACAAATAGTCCATAATATCAAAATGTCTGCTAAAAATAAGTCTCATCCTTTAAATTAATCTGAGTTTCCGTATTTTCACTTTATTTTCCTTGACAACTGCCAGAATTTCTGACAGGAAACACTTGCATTTTACACAGTACCGAATAAGTGAAAATATCGTTGTAATCTATGATTGAAGACGTACATCCCGCTCAGTCATACTTGGTTATTACATGAACATGTCAGATTATTTTTTGTCAAAATGTGAAAAAACTGTAATCTATAACTCTGATGTAAAACAAAATGGCGTCATTTAAAAATCTAACGGAAGTGAGTTCTCCATATTGGCCCTCTCTTTTAAACCAATCAAAATGCTTGAATTCCGTATTGGCCCTGTTTTTCTCGTATTGGCCCTGTTTTCTCATATTGGCTCAGTTATGTTTTGTATTAGTTCTGTCTGTTTCATATGATGTTTGCAATTGATCTAATACAGTCTGTAATATTGTAAAGTTGAATAATAATAATCGATTTTTCTACTATTTGTTCATAATATAGTCGTTATTTTAGATATATCTTGTACAGATATATGGTAAAGAAGAAATATCAGAATATGTTAAATAGAGATATGAAACATAGTAATATCTTTATTATACCCATGTATGCTAAAACTATAGATATCTCAACTTTTTGATTATGATAATGTCGTCATTTTCAGTCAAACCATATACATAAATATAGAATAGAAGAAATATCAGAATATATCAAATAGAGATAGGTAATATCTTTATTTTATTCTATACCTATTCCATCTATCCAATCGCGAACGTTCATTTGCAACACGTGACCGTACAATATATTACGGTATTTGGATGCACGTGCGTACAAAAATCCTGTATTTTCTGTATTTGGACGCACGCGCGTACAAAAAATCCTGTATTTTCTGTATTTGGACGGTTTAGCAGTCCCATGTTAAACATACGGTAAAGCCCGAAACGCGTGAAATGTTCCGAATGTAATCGGATGAAGTAGGCACTCTATGTACAGAGTTTGATTATGCGTCTTGAAATCTGGATTTAATTTGAGTTTTTTTGTTTACAACACACAAAAACGATTCAAGGGATAACAATGTTATCTGATTTAGATATTAAAACAGTCGTTAATAATCAAAAACTTAAAAATACAGTAAAAAGGATCATCAGATGTTGGAATATTTGAAAAGTCGCGTAAAGAAGCCGTTCCGGACGAAACCTAGAAATTGGTATCAGCCCTGACTGTCTGAATAGCTACCTCAGCAGTTTTTATTTAAAGGTTAAGAAACAAAATGGAGAAGAGTATGAATGGCAACGGACGGGCGGCCAGCATCCAAAACATGTCTGCTCTATAATTCAGTTTTCGTCGGATCTTCACCAAACTTGCTGACAATGTTTGTGGGCATTACATCTCGGCCAGTTTCGATAACGAGCCAAATTGTACCAGACACTCTTTGATTATTGTCCTTGAATTACTCGAAAAACGGGGAATTTAGCCTTGTCCGCTCTTTTAAGTCGAACAGTTTTCATCCGATCTTCACCAAACTTGCTGACAATGTTTGTGGGCATAATATCCCGGCCAAGTATTATTATTACCCAAATCGCCAAATGGCTGTTGTAGGGAGGTTGCACCATATACTTTTTTTAATGATGATACGCAGAAAAAAACAACATTCAATGAATTGCGTATATTACGTATGAAGTGAAATAAATATAGAATAAAAAGGTTATTTAAGGTCTAACATTGTTCTGTATAATATATATTTGCACTCGTACCAAGCTGGGAGAAACTAGAAAAGGCAATATTCAGTGAAACATTTTTAATTTAAACTATTATTATAGTAAGGTAAAATAGATATAGAATAAAAAGGTTATTTAACATTGTACTGTACAATACGACATATATTTGGACTCGTACCCAGCTGAGAAAACCATATTGAACTCGCCTAGCGGCTCGTCCAATATGTTTTTCTCAGCTGGGTACTCGTCCAAATATATCTCCGTATTGTACAGAACAATGTTAAATAACCTAATAATATCCATGTATTCAGATTAACGTTTTTTATTTTATTTTGGTACACTCATGTCAAAGATTTATGGTTTGGAAGTAAAGGATTTACGTGTTTGAAATTCATTCGTCATATAAGTTACAATGTTGGTGGCAAAGGATCATAGCCAAACAATGAGAAGTCTAAGTAAAACAATTGTTGTATTCTCCCAATCACTGATATGTCAATATTTAGGTAAGCCTGGATTAAATGTTTACGTCGCTGCTTTTTGCGACTATCTGAATTCAGATATGGGATTCTATTAAGTTTGAGTTCGTACAGAACGGTTTCTAGATTTCTAATTCTAAGCGTTTCACCAACTAGGCCCCTGAACAATTCATCTATGAATTCCAAATTATCATCAATGCTACCAAGAAGTTTTAAACCATTCCACGGACGCTGATTGATTGCATTGTATGTTTTATATCAGTTTTGCAGTCATGTTTTGAAATTCAGACCCGCCGGTGCGTTTAATAGGGGATGAAAATCCCCGAGACGGTAACGTCCATATATAGTTATTCGTCTTTGTTGTCTGCATATACTGAGGCAATGTTTTCGATGTTTTCCGGTTCCGGTTTATGTACACAACGCAGACTGGTTGTCTGCAAGAACATCCGATCATCCCGAGTCAGTCACAGAAATTCGTAAACCGCGCCAACATGATTCTTTTTATTTCTTTTTCGTAATGAAAACTGTACATGCAACTGAAAAACACTCAAGTTAAACAGTCATGAAGTGTAAAGGCCGTCAAGTTTCTGAGTGGAGTGCATCCTAAAAGCCAGTGCGAGAACGCGATGAATGACGTCACCGTCACGGATTCCCGTAAATTTTGCAAAGTATGATATTCGCTGTAAGAGGTATGATGACACAAAATGTAAACTGTTTAGAGCGAAGTTTCACTTTCTTTTTAGTGTTGAATATTTCTTCATAAGTAGATATATAAAAGATAAATCCCCATGCTAGGCAGTGCCTTAATTCATATTATGACATTATTGGCATAAGAACACGGTACTACCTGTACAAGGCTCATTAATCAAAGCTCATTACATGTTCATACTAACGAAATAAGAGCTTTTAACTCATCACCTCTAATAATACCGTCAAACAATATATAGAACACTTTTGTGGAACAAAACACAAATATTCCTGAATGAAACGTATTTCAGACTTTTCATCTGTTTAAGTAGATACGTATTAAATCGTATTTCCTATCATATATTTATTCACTACCATATCTGACAAGACTTTTGATAAAGAAATTTTAAGGTATATCAGTTTATCTATACATTGAAATATACTATATATCAACTTAGTCATGCGTCCATGCTTCCTTAAAATTGTAATGTAATCATTTGACCGTAAAAAGAAAATGTATTATCCATAAATACCTACACTTTTATTACAATTCCTTTAAGACACAATGACCTATTTTGTATAGTATTAGATCGAAAAATTAATGTTCTGTGACTCTCTTAGATTCTTTATAAAATTTCAGTGTACTTTAAATTGGTTTTTAGCATATTTTTTTATTTTAACCAACTTAAGCTTGTGATATGACATCGGAGCTTTTTACTTGTAAATGCCGGAAAGAAATAAGTCACGAAAGTCTTCAAATTATCATACTACTGTTTGATCCACCTTTTTCGTAGAAAGTTTCCCCCTTGATTTTTACTTAAACATCAGGCAATTCAAATGATATTGCATATCTCTCTAAACAACTCCAAGGATGAGAACTTTTTATTTTCAAACTATTTGCTTTAGTTCTAAATGTTTTGTCAAAAGGAATTTTGATTGACTGTTTTCCAATGTAAATCTTTTGAAACCAGAAAAAAAACCACAAGAGATTGATTAATAGAATTTATTTATTTCATTTTCCAATGTGCATCTTTTTAAAAGTGACATAGGTTCCATGTTTAAATTTGGAACGTAGAATTCCCTGTTGAATATGCGCAGCTATATTGGTTGTGCTGTGTGGCGGCCGTAAAATGTCTTTCCGTACATCGAGTCAGTGTTGTTATATCATCACCCTTCAGGGATTGTTATTCGCCTTTGTTAAAGATGTTGCTGGGGTGGCTGCGTGTTGGGGACTTAGCATTCCCTGTTGGATATTTATCTTTTTTTTTACATTTTGCTGTTTATTCAAAATGTAGAAAATCCTCATCATGTGAATATGATTTGACTAAATATGCAAACGTTGTTACAGTACATCTGCATTCGCAATTAATTAAATGTACCATGTATAACAGTCATTTGTCAACTTTTTAGATTGTTTAGCGGACTTATAAATTTGCACTTAACTAGGAGTATTAGAATTTTGAAACCTAACACATAGTACTGTTTATACACACAAACATGTTAGTTTTATGTAAACAAAAGTACTATAGAGTCATTATCTATATTTTCAATGAACTTGATTCTAACATATCTTTAGACTACTATAATCAATATACAATTTTGATAAATTTGTACTGCACTTAGCTACACATGTACACATAGTACTGTTAATTCATACAAACATGTTAGTTTTATGTAAACAAACATGTTAGTTTTATGTAAACAAAGGTACTATGAAGTCGTTTTCTATATGTTCTGTGAATATGGATCTTTAATCAACTACAATTCTTTTCCTTACTAATAATTAAATGTCTTTGGCTTAATTCTAATTACAGGACAAAGTGTATCTATAACAGGGTATAAAATTGTTTGTTTGTTTTTGGGTTTAACGCCGTTTTTCAACAGTATTTCAGTTATGTAACGGCGGGCAGTTAACTTAATCAGTGTTCCTGGATTCTGTACCAGTACAAACCTGTTCTCCGCAAGTAACTGCCAACTTCCCCACATGAATCAGAGGTGGAGGACTAATGATTTCAGACACAATGTCGTTTATCAAATAGTCACGGAGAACACACGCCCCGCCCAAGGATCGAACTCGCGACCCCGCGATCCGTAGAAAATTGATACCAAGATAAACTGGGTTAACAGGCTACCACTGTCATATTTCATGAGGTTCCAATAAGTGTATCAACGCTTGCTCGCTACCGCAACCCATTAGTCATACGACCAGATTAGGGACAAACTCAAAGGAAATAAGTTAACTCAATGAATGCTATTTAATTTGTTATTCTCTGTTTCACGAAACTTCAAGGACCTAGGTAAACACCCGTGAACATCGTTGACCGTAGATTGGACCATCCTTGGAGACTATCTCCTGACTCCCGGGAATCAACAGCAACCAAGACAGACTGTCCAGATGTTAGCCTTAGCACCACTGTGTTACTTCCTTGGGCATTATTGTGGTTTGGTCCGGGCCATTCTATTACACTAGCCTGTAGGAAAGAAACACTACTCATTATTACACATTTAACCTTTTCGTATGTAAAGTTTTCAAAGTAGCAACGTGCTCGTCTGGTTACTTTTATTCAGAAGTCCCAAATGCGCAAGATTGTTCCTGAAACTATTTCAGTGTCGAAATAATCGAAATACATTTTACAATTATGTCAGTATAATGGTGCAAAATATTTTGAAAACAGCTGAACAAATACAATTGCATATCAGTAACTTAAAGTAATTGTTATAGTAAAATATGGTTTGTAGATTAAAGTAACATTCGATTGTTTTCTACCTTCAGTTGACCATCAACAACAAGTTTGGTCCACAGTCTGTGGGGGTGGTAATCTTCCACGGCGAACGAAAACAGGTAAACACCGTCCATTGGAGCCGTGAAAACACCGGTGTTGTTATTGTATGCTCCGCCTTCGTTAAGCTCAACTGCCCCGAATTGTATTGTGTGGTCTGGACCTAGGTTTGTCATTTCGTGGTCCAAGTATGCTGTGAAGGCCACGACCTCACTTCCTTGACGACCTAAGAAATAAAACAGCTTGTTACTAAAGTCTTAAATGAATGATTATTACACTTTTGGAGCATATGTGTACCTTTTTCTAAAGCAACATGATGGTAGTTTCTGTTCCGTTTGATTTAATATTAAGAGACACCATTGTCAGTTCTCAAGAGAGATTAGGAGATACAAGGCAAACAAACCAAAGCAATTGAATATTTTCAAGCGCTATATATATATATATCCAGGTTGAATTTTACCTTTTCTTATTATAGACTGTACATCCCTTTGACCACGTAGTTTTTCAATAGCATGTTCTTGAATCGCCAGCTTCTCCCGAAATTCCTTGTTTATTGCAATTTCCTTCTGCCATCCCAAATTAACAATTTCCAACTGTTTATAAACATCAGCAAATTTTGATTCCCAATTTTCAACGAGTTGTCCAATATCCTTTGACGTGTATTTAGATGTGTCCCCAATATGACAATAACACAAACTTAAGTATGTGAGAATGGTGATTACTTTATAATTCATCTCGAGATCACAATACTTATTCACAAAGATGTCCTCTTAATTCCTTTTCAGTTTTATATATGTTATATCAACTTGTGCTTTATCTTATCTCAAAACGTCTAAAATTAGAAAATGTCAAAAGACACCACGTACATACTGGCGGTCATGTAGACCTACATTACACTTGAAACTTTCGATGTGACGAATTTCAGGATCGATCGCTCTACGGCGACTTGCGATATACCAAATGAGGTATATGCCAACAAATAAAATATTGTGTTTACCTGCAAATTTGTGAGTGTCTGGTTTCCCCGGTTCTACAGAATAGCGTTAATACAATAGCTTTACTGGGACTAAATGAACATTTAGGATGACTGCAGTATAAGCTTTACAAATCATTATAGTAATCAAGGTGACGGATGGCATTGTTTTAAGTACTCAAAAATCAAATTCGTTGAAGTAGAGTAAGATGTTCATTAATTTGGTTGCCTACATTTTTATCTCTACTGAAATGGTCATGGCAAAAAAAACTAACAACTGTTGTTTTCAAACGAACAAAATCGTAATATTTTTGCATTAAAGCAATATGTGCAAAACGCATATTTAATAAAAAAATATTTATACTCTCTCCAAGAAATGCAATCTTAAAATGTCATCAACAATAAATATTTTACTCTTAAGGGGAAATGAGACAGTTGCCTTTATGTATATAGGCAAAAATTTTCCTACGGGCAGAATTTCTTTAAATCAAGTTTAAAACGGAAATGTGTATTAAAAATCATAGGTACCCAGGCTTGATCTTGAGTTTTCTGCCCTTAGAAATCAGAAAAATACTAAAAAATCCAATTTTCAAGGGCAGATAATTCAGGATCAAGGCAAGAGAACTGTGTATTTTAAATTTTATTTCTGTTTCAGACTTCATTTGCAGTCAGTATACAAAGTTTAAAGAAATTCGGTCCATGGGAAAGACTAGGACTTCGCGGTATCATTTTGTCATGTTCATAGTTAAAGACACTGATTCTGGTATGCCTGGTATGTGGCCTATGGAGATGATAAGGTCTGCGTATTGGCGATAAGGGCCAATACACAAGTCGGGACCATTGGTAGACTTGCTTCTGTTTATCGTAATAAGCTACTGTATAGCTACTGTGCAGTAAATAAATTGCAGGTGATATTTCTCACCTTTATAACAAATCAGTTCTCACCTTTATAACGAGTTTAGAAAGCTTGATTGAATTAGGGCTAAATAAACAAAGTGATAAGATACAATAGTGTTTTAACATATTTTTAATAAAGTAAGTTTTTTAACAATTACATCTCATTATTGCTGTTTATTATTATCAAAAATATAAAAAATGCATTCAGGCACATAGCTTTTAGAAGTAATAAATTATTGTGTATTTTGAACAATGATATATCTTTATTGCTGGATTTTATTATACATAAAAGAAAGTTAACATTATTTAAACAACACAAGAGGAATTAAGCATTTTTAATATATAACATCCTTCAGTCTATATACCTTCTCTATCTATTAAAAATGCAACTGAACGCTTCTTTAATTTCTAATAAAATCCAGCAATTATCTTTTTTTTTTTTCGTTTTTATTTTGTTACTTTTGATAAAAAGATCATAATCATTGAATAAACAAACTTGTAATTTCTCTTATTAAGTTTTGAATAATTATTTTATAGTGAGAATTGCTTTGCTATAAGAGTTATAATTTAATTGGCCAGGACATTACTCACATGACTGAGCAATCAATATTAGCATCTTAACAATTAAAATTTTGTGTACATGCTGAAAAAAGACTAAAAAAAACAACAATATTTCAATTAATAAAATGCAAAACACAGGAAATAACCAATTTACCTGTAGGCAATAAAATTTATGATTCCCTGACAATAATTAGGCTACATGTCAAGTCTACAGGGGTTTTATGGACCCTTATCAGACTGGACCAGACAGGATCTTGTATACTGGGGATTAAAAAGTCTGGTATTGGGGGGGGGGGTCACTTATATAGGAGATTTTCTTTGTCTTTAAGGACATTTGCAACAGTCTCTTTATTTTATGCTCTTCTATGAAATACTGAAATTTATCGGTGAAATAAAATTGATATTTTTACTGTTTCAAACAGTGAAAATATCATTTTTATTTTTCACTGGTACGGAACTACATTTGAATGCGAAATGATACGAATTATAATGATAGGAATTTCCTTGCGAGATATTCTTTAGTAAAGATGTATAAAAATAATAAAATGATCATACATATTAAGATTCTACATTTTATCATAATGAAATGTAAAAGAAATCAGGAAACGTAATATAACTATTTATAGTTTTTTATGCAAAGACATCCTGACGTCACAACATTATGACGTTATGATGCAATGCACGTGACGTTGCGTGGACAAACTGAATATAATTTGGTTAAAACATTAAAAATGCATAAAATAAATAGAAAATTTGTTTGTTTCAGTGTAAGATCGAAATATATTTCACTCGTGAACACGATAATTTACATTTTCACTCGTGGCTGTGCCGCTCGTGAAAATATTGCATTACAGTGTTCACTCGGTGAAATATATAGAGGATATTTGTTTGTTTCAGTGAAATATCAATTTTATTTCACAAGTGAGCATCAAAAACTGATATTTTCACGAGTGGCGTAGCCACGAGTGAAAATGACTTTTTTGGTGCTCACGAGTGAAATAAAATTGATATTTCACTGAAACAAACAAATTTTCTTTTTATTTCATGTGTAAAACTCTACTTTTGTTGCGTAATGCATTAAATGTCGAAAATCGCGGGAAAGGTCAGCAGAAAGCATAACACAAAATGACGTCATTTTAACGACGTCATCGTCATTATGGTCCCCGGTATTCATAATGCTCGGTATATAATTTGACTTCAATCGCGACGGAGGACCGGAACTAGTTCGGCAGAAACAGTGGAAAATAAAAATGATAATCTACTGTTTCAAAACAGTGGATTATCAATTTTATTTCACTGAGAAAACTCTGTAATTCACTTGAATACATAAAATAAATTTCGATCTTGCACTAAAACAAACAAATATCCTCTATATTTTGACAAGGAGCAAAAACTTTTTTACAGAAGGAATTTCTTTTTTAAACTTTTTTACTGATAGAAAATCGAATCAAAAACAGAAATATGAAATAAAACAAACCATAGGAACCCAGCCTTGGTCATAAATTATCCGCCCCTGAAAGTCGGAAACTACTGAAAATATCTACTTTCAAGGACAGATAATTCAAGATCAGTTCTGGGTACCTATGATTTTTTATACATATTTCTGTTGTAATCCTGTTTCTTAGTCAGTACACAGTTTAAAGAAATTTTGCCCGTAGGAAATTTTTTGCCCTATATACATATAGGCAACTGTGGCATTTCCCCTTAAAAATTTACTTGAAACTGTAAAAAATATAATTATGTGCATTGTGACGTGTCCAAGCAAAAATGTAATGCCTGCGTAATCTAGCTACATTGTAATCATTTTCCATTGTCAGACTTGAACAGATCAACATTGTTGTTTGGTTTTATACAAATCCCGACAAGACCGAGAGGTTTTCAATATGTTTTATACACCACAGTTGTGGCGACGTCAGTCCAATATTTATAGGAATGGTGACTGTATATTTAAATCAATGGATGAATTGACAAGTTTTACATACAGTTGCGGAAATTAGAAAGATATGGCTTAAGTAAAGGTTGCCGACATGAATCTTCAACAAAAAAGAATATCTCTCTTGCCGCCATTTGAAAAATTGCCCTTGACGATTCTTCCAGTATATTTTTTTCACATACATGTTTCAATTTTTCCAGATTTGGAATATTTGCAAAAATGTACAAATTTTTGTAGGGGTTAGATTCTCACCGACAGAATGCACGTCATGTGGTGACATGTACCTAGCTTTAAGTATTAATTTTCATTTTCTTAAAGAATAAAATAAAATGCAAAGAAAAGAATACTGTTTGCAAAAATGCGTGCGTACTTTTGTAATATCTTAATTATATATCATACATCGGGAACTATCATAGAAACGGATTTATTTACCATGGCAATGTACCATCTCACTGCTTTGTTAGCCAATTTGTATGTTTCGCCGATATCAAAACTATATACTCTTTGTGCTGTTCAGTTCATCACAGGTGTGTTTTGCGAGATCAAGGTTACTTTGTATTCTACAAACGTGCAATTGTATTGTCTTGCCATTCAATAAAAGAAATTAAGATTCTTGCAATATGTTTAGTTACATCCCCTTTAGTAAATTTATTTTGTTTTTGCATATTATGGTAAAGAACATACATGTGAGTCCATCGAAACATGATCAAACTGAAACTGATAATTTAGCTGTCAAAATTGTAAAAAACTGCCATTACTCGTTTCCAAATAATAGGTTTCATCATAATATTTATATTGTTACCCGCACCACATTGATGAAAAAATATCTATAAAATCGTAGCAAATTTCATTGAAATTTTCTTTTTGAAATGAAATTTATTGTTCTCTACGAACAAAACCACGTGATCACACTATATATTATAAAAGAGGAACTTTAGATATTTTGTTATTTTATTTGTTCGTTTTGGGTTTAACGCCGTTTTAACAGTATTTCAGTCATGTAACGGCGGGCAGTTAACCGAACCAGTGTTCCTTTATTCTGTACCAGTACAAACCTGTTCTCCGCAAGTAACTGCCAACTTCCCCACAGGAATCAGAGGTGGAGGACGAATGATATCAAACAAAATGTCTTTTATCAAATCGCCAAGTAGAACATACAGCCCACCCTAGGATCGAACTCCCGATCTCGCGATCCGTAGATCGGCGTTCTCTCAATTGAGCTAAACGAGCGGGTCCTTAGATATTTCATTACAATAAACAACAGCTCTTCCTAATAAACCTAACGAGCACTAGGCGAGGCAACACAAGAGCTTGCATTAGTCTTGACAGTTTTAAAACTTATATATCTTATTTGGAACAACTTAAGACTCGAATCGTAAGTACACATTATCATTAGAGTTATATGTTACACTACTTGTATTTCAGTAGAAATATGGGTAAAGTCAAATAATTAAAGGTCTAAAAATATAGTAAGGTGTTCACTGAATCACGTTTTGCATTAATTTGGTACGCTCATGTTAAAGACTTACTTATTGGAAATACAGGATTTACGTGTTTGAAATTCATTCGTCAGATGAATTAATACAATGTCGGTGGCAAAGGATCATAGCCAAACAACGTGAAGTCTAATTGAAACAATTGTTGTATTCTCTTGATCACTGATATGTCAACACTTTGGTAAGCCTGGATTAAATGTTTACGTCGCTGCTTTTCGCGACTATCTGTTTTCAGATATGGGATTCTATTAAGTTTGAATTCGTACAGAACGGTTTCTGGATTTCTAATTCTAAGCCTTTCACCAACTGGGCCTTTGAACAATTCATCTATGAATTCCAAATTATCGTCAATGCTACCAAGAAGTTTTAAACCATTCCATAGACGCTGGTTGATGGCATTGTATGTTTTTCTATCAATTTTACAATTATGTTTTGAAAACCAAGCTCGCCGGTGCGTGAAATATGTTAATATTTGGCTTTCAATTCCCGACTCTCCAGTGTAATCTGTAACATCTGGAATTTCTCTAGCGGAATAATTCCTCTTGTATATCTTTTCAAACAAATAGTGCATGTCGTCTGTCAGAGTTTCTTGTTTAAGAATAACATCGTAATGTTTTGTACAGGGATCACACAAATGTGATACTGGGGCAAAATGTGTGTCAAGACTCTGTGTTGTTGTTACATATTTCAGAAATTGTTCAAAAGAAACGTCAGTCACTGAACAATACCACGCCTTCAAACGCTCGTCTTTGTTTTCTATCATATCTTTAAGTTTCTCTCTGGATACTCCTTTATTATATAGTGCATCCAAAACCACTGACAACTTATGAAACTTTTCTAGATATATCTTATCAATATAAGCGGAAAAAAGACGTCTGTAAGGGTCTCTTGTCACTAAGAATGACGTCACAGCGTTTGTAAAGCACTGATTACTTGTTACGTTTTGAACTTCTCTTAGCGCGTGTAATTGGTAGCCAGGTAGGTTTCTAAAAATAACCGCCTTTTCCGGGAATTCGGAAATCAAGAGAGCTCTTCCAATGGACGTACTGGCTGCTTTCGGAACATGACAGGAACAGATTTTCGATCTATCATAGAAGTGATACACACTCAATACGGATTGTGTTTGGTTGTTTACTGCACCGACTTCAAGAGACTTGCAAATGTCTGCAACACTTTCCGGTCTCTTGTAAACTGGTGCCGATCCATTCAGGCGACTGTTAAATATATTTCTTTTCTTAAAGATGTAACTTGGCACGGAGAACTCTTCGTCTGAAACGACATGTCATAATGTTAATATACAATGCTTCTATATGTGCCTCCGTGACCGAATGGTTAAGGTTGCTGACTTTGATGTCCTTGCCCTTCACCGACGTGGGATCAAAACCACACTTGAGATGTAAAATTCTCCATGTAAGGAAGTCATCCAGATGGAGCTAGTTTCGATGTTACTCTAAACCCAACAAAATAAAGTAGATATAAACATTGTTCTGGTTTTCCTTTGTTTGTTTATTTCTTTCTTTTTATCTAAATTAGTATGCAATAGGTATTTGTTCGCTTAAGTTTAACGTCGAAATACATTACTATTATACATCGAATGTGGACGCTACATGCAAAATTTATCTGAGCAGTAATACTAATTAGCTAATTAGCTTTCAGTCCAATTCGCTTAACACGTTTGCTGTATATTATTCATGTAATGACTTTAACAAATTAAATATGTTTAAAGGTCCATTACTCAAACCCGAACGAGTATTATATGAAAACCAGAGTTTGTAGCTGAGACTTCCTATTTACTGAAAATATGGCCCACTGCATCAGATCTGACCAAATAGTCATGACTATGTTCAAGAATAACTAACAAATAAACAAAAAATGTTGCCTATGTCAAACCGAAAGTATGTTTTCCGACTGCTTACGAACCCGTCGAGCATCTTCGGATTTTTTCGGAAGAATCCTCCGAAACGAGGCTATAATTTATAAATAGATGCAAAATATATTATATGCCCAAACGATAACGTGATTTTTACAAACTTAGCACATGGAATTCAACAATTTTGTAATTCACAAAACCTTCATGAAAATCATTCTTATAATACAGGTAATAAACAGCTATACTACAAGTTTGCGGGAGGACAATTCAGGCCCTTCCCGAATAAAAGTGTTTTTACAACTTCGTCTGCAAACATTTTCAGTTAATCTCTTTTCAGTATAGTTTTAAGAATATAAATGAATAACTGTCTTACACTGCCGAAACAAAATGTGATTGAAATTTACCTAAATACACTGATTTATATACATATGGCTACATTAATTTAATAAGGTTTTAGACAATAAACACATTGTCTTGGCCTAATATTTGTCACTGTCAATTTTAAACATAAATTTTGTACATTTCATATTTTTCGTGCAAGTCGTGTATAATTACCATCATGGAAATACAGTTATTTTGTCGCGCGTCTTTAAACGGATATTCGTTTGAAACAATTTTAAAATCACGTGATCCCGAAGAATTTCCGACCGATTACGGAAAAACGATAAACATGAAAGTAGGACAAAATGACCACCCATGTCAGTCTAAGAAAATACAGAAACAATCATTTGTTTCTCTGTTCTTGTGTTGGTTTCAAGAGAATATTGCACGGCTATCATAATGTTTAGTACTATATTACAAAATGTGTAGTCTTTTTTTAAGATTTATGTCTATTCATTTGTCTTTATTTTGCACCTTTAAACCAAAATCCGTATAAATGCACTCTAATTATTATGAGCACAGACCCTTCTCGCACACATTACCTATAGTTAGGACTTCTTTAAAGTGTTAAGGCATGTGCACAAAATGACAAAATTTGCCGACATTTGTTTGATTGTGATATGTCTTAGAGAAGTAATAAATGGAAATAGAAAAATAGCGCTCAGCTCATTTACATGGATAGTTCAGCTTTATTATGTATGTTATAGTTTTTCACATCTATGCCTGATGGTATAGAATACTTGTACCAATAATTGTGACACGAACATACTGATAACTTTACCCACTTCATTCTTCTAATTAAAATGAGAGTTCAGTACTTCATTGTTTTAACGTATTGTCACATTGAAATAGTTTGTTTTACAGTAACTTCAAAATTCTTCAGATATAACATCATGTACCCCACCTAATTCATACATTTCAAAAAAGCGTAGTCCTTAAATTAACTTTTCACATCTGCACGGCTACAATATGAAAATAATGTTATGCATATTGACATTAGAACACGGTACCCGACTAACAAGACAGTATGAAGTTAATAACAAAAAATCCTACCAGTTCACATTAAACAATAAGAACTTTAAACTTACCGTCTCTAACAATACCGTCAAGTAATATGTAGTACACTTTTGTGAAACATAACACAAATATCCCATATAGGACATATTTCCTACTTTTCATCGCAGTTATGTAAATGTTAGTTTTAACCACCTTTCCCCTTATATATTCATTTACTAAAATACTTCACAAGACTTTAAATAAGGAAAATTGTAAAGTATTTTGATACACTGAAATACACAATTATGCTATCAACTTTCAGTCATGCACCCATGCTTCCTTTAAAATGCTCTGTATCTATTGTAATCAGTTAACCAAAATAATTCATAAGATCTACACATTTCTTTACAACTCGTTTAAAAACACAAAGCGACTGATTTTTTTATTATCATTATTATTTTTTATTATAAGCGCGAGAAATTAATTACATGCATTTATTTTTAAGCTAACTGACATGATACATTCATTGCTTTTAACAAACCTTTTTTCCTTATGAAAATGATAAACCCGTCAATTAAGAATACAACTGTTTGATTCTTTTCTTCCGTAGCAGGGGTTTTCCCCTGGTTTCTCATATAATATCAGATAATTCCAATGATATAAAATTCATCATTCTAAAAAAATGCAATGGTTACTATATCTATTTTTATTTTTCAAGATATCTTCATTTGAGTCGCGCCATGAGAAAACCAACGTAGTGCGTTTGCGACCAGCATGGATTTATAGTTACTTTCCTTTGTTAGTTTCCGCCATTTTGACTCCTGACTGTTATTTGTAAATGGATTGTTATGAGACTTTCATTTGAAAGGTTTTTTTTATATTTTCATTTTTTGTTTAAACAATATTTTATTCATCAAATAGCATGTGATTACAATATATATTACAAAAGCAAGGGATCAAGTAGTAAGGTAATAAGTTTTTTTAAAAAACTCTTTCCCGAAAACAGGTATATACTAAATTACAGCGACATGATTGATTGTAAAATTAATGCATGCTTGCAGTATTCTTTATAAAACGTTCAATTTTGAAATATTCTTATTTTTCAATTGTGATTTGTCCGATTTTAACAATGGGAAAGTATATGTTCATGATAAAGTTGACATTCTTAAAGATATTTCAAAATACTACCACCCCGGAGACCATTAAAATGATATAACTGTGACTTAATTATTTTCGAACTTCTTTTTTAACCTAGACTTTAAGTGTTTTGGTTTTTCAACAGACTATAAGCAGTATCTTTTAGTTATAAAATGATTTTATAAATAACTGTCACAGAGATGCCCCTCCTATAATCCTTATTAACTGAAATAATGAGAGGTCTAAACTGAAGAGTCAAGAGCAGGGTGAAGACAATACCAACTGCTTATTTTCTACAGTTCATTTTCATGCTCAAGTATTGTTACAAGGATATACCAAGTGGTCCTTACCGCTTTTACGTGAACAATGTGGGAGTGTGTCATCCATCGTTACTGGAACGACTATGTTAGACATTCTTGAATGACTAACTCTTTTGTCTGAGTTAAACGCTCCGGAATAACTTTAACCAGTCTGTTTAACAATATTGTAAGAAACCTCAAAACTGCACCAACGAAAAACTATTCCGGGTCGCAGGGTTCATCTGCTTGTCATGACCAACCTCCCTATATCCAGAAACCGGCTTTAGATTTCCAAATATAGAAAGAAGGAACGAGCAAAAGTAGCGAAGCAACAGCAAATGCGTTAAAATATGAAAAGGAAAGACCAATCGTAATGTAGCAACAGCAAGACTTAGTACTTTCCAAATATGAAAAGAGGGTACAGCTTTCCAAATATGAAAAAAAAAAAAACAACAAAATAATAACAAAAAAAAAAAAAACAGTAAGAGTAACAGTGAGTGCTTTCAAAATATGAAAAGGAAAGAGAATAGGTGACTTAGCAACAAGTGTTATCCAAATATGAATAGAACTAAAGATCAAAAGTAACGTAGCAACAGCAAATGAGTTCAAAATATATAGAGTAGAAAAGGCCAATCGTAATGTAGCAGCAGCAAGTGCTTAACAAACATGAAAAGAATGTAAGAGTAAAGGTGACTTAGCAACAAGTGTTTTCAAAATATGAAAATAAGGAAAGAGCAAAAGTATCGTAGCAGTAGCAAGTGTTTTCAAAAGATGAAAAGAAGGAATAGCCAAAGTAACTGAGCAACAGCAAGTGATTTTGAAGTGATTTCGAAAGATGAAAAGAATAAGAGAAAATGTAATATAAAATTAGAATACATGTGCTTCATAAATTTGAGAAGAAAAACATTACAACTTTCAACTGTTTTAAAGTTTTACTTGCACAATAATCATCATAACAATATTTATAAATAGTAATACACAATATTTAAAAATCTAACCGAAGTAGCTTAACAACCCTCACATATACAATATATACACCAGTTTTAGCTATGTGCAGTCTGACTAAAGTACATCTCCAATTAGCGCTACGCTTTGGATCTGAAGACGTGCTGGTGATAGATTAGTTCTGACGACCCTTCTGCTAGCCACAATCCATTCTATCGTAAAACCAAAAATATTTATGAAGGAATAATTCTTATATTATTTAGTATTCTAGATTATTTCACAAGAGTTTTTTCTTTTCAAATCTCCATTGTCAATACTATTAATGACATGAACAATTTATGGTTTTTATAATATTGAATATTGAAAATAATGAATGTTTCTAGGTTTTGTAAAATTACCCTCATGCTAAGGTATCTGATATTACAATACAGGTATAGAAAAAGAATGAAAAATATCTGTTTATCATTAAATAAAAAAAAACAACAACAACAACAACAACAAAGCAATAAAAAAAACTTCTTGATAAGCCCTCCTTTATACATCACTGCATGCAATGTCCAAATAAATTACCTGTTAATTAGCTAGTAATATAAATCTGAAGTATGTGAATTTTACAGCTTTTTGAAAAGCTTGATAACACCAAACTTTGACAGGACTCTCTAGAAGATGCCAGCATAAATTAAATACAATTATATCTACAAATACACATGTCTTGAGTGATCATTATCTGTTCCCTAAAGTATCTTTGAAACAAAAGTTTTGAAACTACATGTAACGATTTTTGATTTTACACAAATATCATATTTACCCTGTAAGATATACATTCTCACATATTGTATATCTTGCTTTAACTTCAGTTTTACAACCTGTCCTCTATTTCATTGTATATTAAACTGTTCATTATGCCATTTCATCATATAGTCAAACCTGTGTAAGTGGTCACCTCTATTAAACAGCCACTTGTCTTAGGAAGTCATATTTTGGTAATTTCTATTCTTTAACTGTCATGAAGATTTTTTTTTTATACATATGTATCACTCAATATAGGCACATCTATATGAAAATATGCACACTGTCAAGTCAATGCCTCTTAACTTTGTTTCGTTTTTTGTTTCTGTTGAGTTATAGGTCATATGGCGACTTTCTAACTCTATAAGTAATAGATCTACAGCAAACAACATTCTGCAAAATATATTGACATTTCAAACCGCAGTTCCTAATATTTCACAATAAAGTTAAAACTTATGTCACGGTTATTTTATCAACTATACTAATTTAAAAATAAGATGAAGAATAGCTCTTAAATTTCTGCAACATTGCAATATCCATAATAAATATTTACATATATAATTATCTTGTCAAATACATAAAATACAGAAAGTGCACAAACAACAATTTAAAAAAAAACACAAAAAACACCAGTGTGTTCATAACTCCAAATAATTATGTGCATAACTCCAAATGATTATGTAACAAGAGCTCGTCGAACACGAAATGCCCCCCTTGATGCATTTAGTAATTGCACAAGGAACAGAAATTATATGCACACTGTAAATAAGTATATGTAAACCATGTGACCCAAAGGACGGAGCCATATTTGACCCTTGGGGAATAATTTGAATAATCTTAGTAGAGGATCACTAGATGATGTCATATACAAAATATCAAAGCCCTAGACCCTGTGGTTTTGGACAAGAGGTTTTTCAAAGCTTTTTCCTATATAAGGCTATATAAACCATGTGACCCTAGGGGTGGGGCCATATTTGACCCCAGAGAAATAATCTGAACAATCTTGGTAGAGGACCACTAGATTTTGCTAGATACCAAATATCAAAGCCCTAGGCCCTATGGTTTTGGACAAGAAGATCAGAAACCATTTAACTGTTCCTGGCCAATGTGACCTTGACCTTTGACCTTATGACCTCAAAATCAATAGGGGTCACCTGCTGGTCATGACCAACCTCCCTATCAACTTTCGTGATCCTAGGCCTAAGCGTTCTTGAGTTATCATCCGGAAACTGTTTTACTGTTCAGGGTCACTGTGACCTTGACCTTTAACATACTGATCTCAAAATCAATAGGGGTCATCTGCTGGTCATGGCCAACCTAACTTTCAATTTTCCTGACACTAGGCCCAAGCGTTCTTGAGTTATTGCCTGGAAACCATTTTACTGTTCCTGGTCACTGTGACCTTGACCTTTGACATACTGACCTCAAAATCAATAGGGGTCACCTGCTGGTCATGACCAACCTCCCTATCAACTTTCGTGATCCTAGGCCTAAGCGTTCTTGAGTTATCATCCGGAAACTGTTATACTGTTCAGGGTCACTGTGACCTTGACCTTTAACATACTGACCTCAAAATCAATAGGGGTCATCTGCTGGTGATGACCAACCTCCCTATCAACTTTCATGATCCTAGGCCCAAGTGTTCTTGAGTTAACATCCGGAAACCGTTTTACTATTCAGGGTCACTGTGACCTTGACCTTTGACATACAGACCTCAAAATCAATAGGGGTCATCTACTGGTGATGACCAACCTCCCTATCAACTTTCATGATCCTAGGCCTAAGCGTTCTTGAGTTATCATCCGGAAACGGATAGGTCTACATTCCGACCGACCGACCGATCGACAGACCGACCGACATCTGCAAAACAATATACCCCTCCTTTTTCAAAGGGGGGCATAATAAATATAAAACAGCGACATTGTGAAAAATTAACATTCTTGAGGGATTAACAGATGTGGATTTCATGGATGCCTAGAGCAAAGAAATTAAATCCACCTTTCATTTACATATTTTAAAAACTTTGAATCCACAAATTTATATCCACACAAAATACTAGCAGCCATCTTGGCAAAAACAATAGAAGTTCGCGCCCACAAAATGAAATGATTTTACAGTATAAAACAGAGATGTTGAGATTTTTATGAGTACTTTTATTCATATATATAATTAATCCCTATGTATATACATAATTATAATTATTTCATGAAGCTTCTGCTAAAGAACATCCGATAAATTTACTTATTTGCTTACTATATGAAAACCTGAAAGGTCTTACATGATGAAATTCGGTTTAAAAGCGTTACATAAAACGTGTCAGCTAGATTTAAGGGAAGGGCTGTTTACTGATGTTGGCAGAACTCGAAGCTCGACCTTATTGCTATAATTTCATTGACTGTTAATGTCTACCTCTGCTGTCATTATATAAATATATGTTTTACATGCAATAAAATATGTTTAAACTAAACTCACCAAAATTTAGTTGATGCAGTGTTTCAAACTTTTACACTGTAGATGCTTACAAAATCATGCATGTACAGATTTACCTGTATGTACAAATATAAACTATCAACCCTTCTATCATTAAGATACCGCTGAGTTTTATGCGCAGAGGCAAACACGGCATCAATTTCTCATTTCATTAAACTTTTCAGAAATTCAATAAAATGTTTGTGAAAAAAATCAGGATTGTTCATATAGCATGCGTGTCCAGCTCCCGGCACTTCCACTGTTGTATGTTCTGGCAAATTCTCTAGGACATTTCTTGACATTGCCCCTCTATGTTTGTCTCTTTCTCCGTATATCACGAGAGTTGGTATCTAAGAAATAATGAAAATGTACAAAGTATTATATCTAAAGAGGATATTACATGACGTGCAGGCTGATCTTTGTCTGCTCTGGCTGCAAAGGCAGACTTACTTTCGGTTAGCAGGCTAACGGTTAAGGTTTCAATTTTGCTGTAAATGAGAAATTCATCAGCAGTCAGTAGTTTTAAAACATTCTAATAAATGTTTAGCAAAGATTTTTAAAATACTGTACATCAACCAAAATAAATGAATTTCATCGTTGTACATATTAAGCTGCATACATATCCTTAACCCATACCCTGCTAAATCTGTATAATGAACTTGTCCATCTTTCAATCAGGACAGTACCATTAACAGTTAAATGGGGTGCTTTATTTTACTTAACTTGATTTATTTATCTCATTGTGGTTTCTTACATGTATCGACAGTAGACATTTCTTCTAACAAGAGCTATCGGAGAACAGCAAAGCGCCACTATTCACGCCTTATCAATCAAATTAATATCAAAGTTGAAAAGGGGCCGAACAATTTTTAACAAGACGGTCATGATGACCCAGAATCGCTAATCTGAGTTATATGAGCCACATATTTAAAATGGCAAACTCATGCTAAAATATTAGAAAGTAGGTCACATTCATGGTCACTGAAAGTCAGTTTTAAGATCTGTATGCAAAACTGTACATGACATCCAAATTTCAAGGCTGTATCTTAAAAAACAAGATAGTATGTCAGTAGGTCAAGGTCACAGTCAGGTGACACCTAATTGCTTGGGGTCATTAATTTGTTAAAATTAAACAGTCCTAGAAATAATATCTGATACCTTTTGAAGTATCTATTCCTATATAACTCATAACAAGTGACCCCCAGGACAGAACCTCTTTTCACCACAGGGGCATACTTTGAACAATTTTGGTCAAGGACCAAAAGGCAATGCTACATACCATATGTCAAAAGCCTAGGCCTTGCAGTTTCAGACAAGAAGATTTTTTATTTTTTCCTATATAAATCTATCTAAAACTTGAGAACACCCACCTGTGGCAGGGCCTCTTTTCATCCAAGGGTTATAGTTTAAATAATTTTGGTAGAGGACCACAAGGCAATGCTACATACCAAATATCAAAAGCCTAGGTTTTGTGGTTTTAGACAAGAGGATTTTTAGAGAATTTTCAAAAATTTGATCAATGTTCATAGACGACCATTAGATTATGTAACATGTTAAATATCAAGGCAGTACACCTTACGGTTTTAGACAAGAAGATTTTTAAAGTTTTTCATTTCGGTTGCCATGGCAACCAGAGTTCTGCATGTTATTCCATCCATTTTTTACCTGTTTTGAAAGGGGACTACCCAAGGATCATTCCTGTGAAGTTTGGTGTAATTCTGTCCAGTGGTTTTCAAGAAGAAGATTTAAAAAAAGTGTTGACGGACGGACGACGGACATTAAATGGTCACAAAAGCTTACTATGAGCTTTTGGCTCAGGTGAGCTAAAATGCAATGGTGATACCAACAGCTTGAGCTAAAACATGTTTTTGAAGTTTTAATCCATTCCCGAAAAGGTTTAATCCAATCCCACAAGCGGTTGCTTAGATACCACGAACATGAAACTTTACAAGACGCTGCATGATGCATCATATAATAACATGAAGAAGTGAAATAACAACACATCGTGTAACATGAATCATTACATATTATCAAGCATCATTTAACAAGAAGCATCATGTAACATTAAGCATTATTTAATAACATGAAGCATATTGTGATATGAATGAGATAGTGGTAAACATGGTAATACCTTTAACTTTTTATACTCTTCTGGTTTGTACTTATTTGTCCCTACAGGAGCTACTGGTACAAATCCTCTGATATTCTCAGGATCTGAAAATATACACACTGGCAGGTTCTAAAACATATACATTGGAAGGTTCTTAAAACAGTAAAATTGACAGGTTCTAAAAACATATACATCAACAGGTTCTAAAAATATGTACATTGGCAGGTTCTAAAACATATACATTTGAAGGTTCTTAAAATATAAAAACTGACAGGTTCTAAAAACATATGCATTTGCAGGTTCTAAAAACATGAACATTGGCAGGTTTTTAAAATATGTACATTGGCAGGTTCTAAAATATATTAATTGAAAGATTCTTAAAATAGAAAAATTGACAGGTTCTAAAAACACATACATTGCGAAAAAAACATATTGACTTTCAAACTTCGACTTTGATCTTGATCTGAGCTAGAGATATTGGTGTTGCCACATTATGGGAAACATTTGTTTCAAGTAATACCAAAATCCCTTAATGGACGCAGTTATAGACCTGTCAGGAAAAAAATCTCCAAGTATGACCTTGACCTCTGAGCTAGGTTTCTTGGTAATTCAAAGGTTGGCATGACAAGTCACATTATTACAGGACTATTTATTATAAGTAGTTGTGTATCTGACATGAAACAGACCCTGATCATGCCATATATAAACAGTTTACATCCAAGTCCCACTTAAACGTTCAGATAGGGGTCTGGAAATTAATCTCTTCATTGATTATTGAGTTACAGATGGGACTTGTTACAGATAGGACAGAAGGAAAACACTGTTGAACTTTGACCACCTAGTGTGACCTAAACCTTTGAGCTTTGTCTTATCATGGGGTTTATTTGTGCCAAGTAATAATAAAATACCTTGATGAAAGAATAGAGTTATAGACTGGACATGAAATTGTATGATGGACAGAAGGAAGGATGGATAGAATAACAGAATGATGGACGAACAGAAATGTGCACTCCCACAGTCCCTCATACTGGTTTTCAACAAGTGGGGGACGACTAACTGAAAATGAAAGTTACGATAATATGCCAATGTTTCACTTCATATTGAAGATGTATACCAAGTTTCACTGACTAGGATGGAAACTGTAGAAGAAATTGAGCACAACACATAGCATTATGGAAAGATCGCCAGTTCACAGATGCGCAGGCTGATCTTGGTCTGCAATGGTCCCAAGGGCTAAATCACTTGCAGCCGGCAGGATATAGATTAAGGTTGAAAACCGGTAGCCCTGTGTTGGTGAAAGATAAGAATGCATAGAAAGAATCATATAATTATATAAAATATGGATGACATTTGTTTGTTTTAGTGTAAGACTGAAATATTTTTCAAGAGTAAACACCAGATGCAATATTTTCACGAGTGTCATAGCAACAAGTAAAAATGTAAAATATGGTGAACATGAGTGAATACCCTGAAATCTTGAAAATAAGCCGTAGCTTATTGTAAATTTGCATAAGGATTGGGTGGTTTATTAACGAGACTGGCTTATTTTGAGTCTGGCTAACTTTTGAATGCATATATCCGGAAACGGTTTAAAAACCGGCATATGTTTGAGTACGGTACCAAACTACTGCAAATACTGATGTCACATGTTTTGTTTTTTAGCAAACAACATCAACGTTGGTAAATACTTATCCTTCTGGCATGCCTTTAGTTATGGTGGCTGATTTCTGCAATCAAACAAGTTAAAATGGCGGGGGCGCGGGACGAAAACTCGCTATTTAGCGGGGGCGCGGAGCGAAAACACGATAATTAGCGGGGTCGCAGGGCGAGAGTTAGTAACTGGTATGTCGGGGGCGCGTGGCGAAAACACGATAATTAGCGCTGCTTAAACGCCGAGTTTTCGCACCGCGCTCCCGACATTCCAGTTTCTAAATCTCGCCCCTCGATCCCGCTAATTATCGTGTTTTCGCTTCGCGCCCCTGCTAAATAGCGAGTTTACGCCCCGCGACCCCGCCGAGCGAAAACACGAAAATTAACAAGATAAAATGGCGGGGGCGCCAGGCGAAAACTCGCTATTTAGCGGGGGTGCGAAGCGAAAACACGTTAATTAGCGGGGGCGCGGGGCGAGATTTAGTAACTGAAATGTCGGGACGCGGTGCGAAAACTCGAAGTTTAAGCAGCGCTAATTATCGTGTTTTCGTCTCGCGCCCCCGACATACCAGTTACTCAATCTCGCCCCGCGACCCCGCTAAACAGCGAGTTTTCGCTCCGCGCCCAGGCTAAATAGCGAGTTTTCGCCCCGCGTCCCCGCCATTTTACCTTGTTAATTCTCGTGTTTTCGCTCGGCGGGGTCGCGGGGCGAAAACGCGAAATGGCAGAAATCAGCCACCATAGAAAATAACCTGATGCAAACAAACAAATACACCTACGATTTTATCAACGAATGGGTAGGAATAACTTTCTATTACTGATACAAAAAAGTGAATGGCTTATTTTTGAGTGCGGCTTATCTATGGGCCCTTTTTGCCTTAGATTATTTTCGCAGCCGGCTAATTTTCAAAAACCGGCTTTTTTTTAGGATTCGGGGTATCTTTCATTTTTCACGTTAAACAAGCATATTTTCCTTTTATTTTCATGTTTTGACTAAATTTACTCATTCACAAAAGCGGGTGTTAAGTGCTGTGTGGCGGCCGTAAAAAGTCGCCCCGACTTCATTTCAGTGTTGTTATATTTTCTGGTCGTTCGGGATCATTGATTTCAACTCATTTAGATTTGAAGATTGAATACTGCTTAAGCCGGTGCTAGGGGCGTAGGCAGTGTTGCTTTTTCCATTACTGCCCATGAACAGACTCAATCAAACCGAGTCTGCAACTTTCACTATTTGCCTTGTTCTCGGTGCTTCCGAGGGATCTACTTTCCAGATTTTATTTTCTTCACAACAGCGGGTGTTAAGTGCTGTGTGGCGGCCGTAAAATGTCGCCCCGATTTCATCTCAGTGTTGTTATATTTTCTGGTCGTTCGGAATCATTGATTTCAACTCATTTAGATTTGAAGATTGAATACTGCTTAAGCCGGTGCTAGGGGGCGTGGGCAGTGTTGCTTTTTCCATTACTGCCCATGAACAGACTCAATCAAACCGAGTCTGCAATTTTCACTATTTGCCTTGTTCTCGGTGCTTTCGAGGGATCTACTTTCCAGATTTTATTTTACACTTTCTTACCAGTGAAAAATATCAAATAAAAATACCAGATATAGTTCACTATTATATTTCAATAATTTAGTTAAAATTCAATAATGCGATTGAAAAACATGTAATAAATACCTTTAAACATGTAAGGCAGGAAGAAGCCTCCACTCATTGACGGACTCACAATCACCGGCTTATCCAGTTTCAGAGTATGTATAACTTCTTGAATCAATGTTGCTCCGTCCACAACAGCCGGAGGGCTGTCACCATACCATGTAAAATACAGGAAATCAAATAAGTCAGACTGAGATAATCACAGTCCTGTGACATTCTTCATTAAAACGTCTTTTACATAACAATTAAAAAAATTCAATGTATAAACAAGTGACCAAGTACTGCAGTGGGAATACAGAATACCACTACATGTGGAAAACTATGAAAGTATCCCTTTTGTACGGTGCCCCTTAAGTGACATGTTACATACTTTTTTTTCAATTAGGTAATGTGAGACTTTTTTTTATTTCGTTTAAACGAAATGATTTCGTTTTAACGAAATGATTTCGTTTAATAATGATTTCGTTTAAACGAAATAAGTTATTTCGTTTAAACGAAATCATTTCGTTTAAACGAAATCATTTCGTTTAAACGAAATCATTTCGTTTTAAAACGAAATCATTTCGTTTAAACGAAATAAAAAAAAAAGTCTCACATTACCTAATTGGAAAAAAAGTGTGTAACATGTCACTTTAGGGGCACCGTACTTTTGGTTGTTGGCAACAGTGTTAGGACTTAAAATGCAGCAGTCTTACATATTAAGAGCGTGGGTGGGAGTACAATGCTCTAACCATTGAGCCAAAGAGTTGACTCCCTGACGCAGATTACGGAAATTGGTTTTGAACATAAGGCTATGCATTAGTGGCAGTTATAGGAGAAAAACCTAAAAGCATCATCGTGAATGAGAAACGTTGTCTAATCATAGGTAAAATTAAGGACAGAACTAAGATAACCTATCAGTGTACATGAAAGTTATGGAGCGGAAACAATTTTACTTGATCTTTAATAGTGACCTTGACATTTACCTGACACGCATGGGTCATGTGCACATAGACTAATCATGGGGACATTTCTTTATATTAATAAAACAATCATTCCATGCATTTAAACGTTATGCAGCTAAAACAAAGTTTTACTTGTCCTTAAGCAGTGATCTTAACCTTTAACCGATACGCATGGATCATGTGTTGACACGTTGTCTCATCATGTGTAGCACTAAGATAATCCATCAATGCATACAAACGTTATGGAGCGGAAACATTTTTTTTTATCTGTAACAGTGACATTGGCCTAAAATATATAAGCATAAGTCATGCATTGCATAGTCTATACATTGTCCTCTATTCAAATACCAAGAGTTATGAGCCTAGCTTGAGTGTTTTTGTTTTTGTTTTCAGTAATTGCAGGACGGATGGATGGAGGGCATTCCTATTATTATTTAGCGATAGGGGACTTAAAACATTAAACCCTGATTCATTGTCGTTCCGCGGCTCAATTACAAAAAAACCAAGCCATTTGGAACATTCAAAACTTTAATAAATGATATTCTTTGATCTGTACAACCATTTCATATGGAATTTTAAAGAAATACACAGGTAAAGTTTTAGCTGGAAAAAAATGTCACATCAACAAAAGTATAGGTCATATAGACTGGCATCAGTCGTTAGAGTCAAAAATATAAAGCACTTGGCCATAAAATCAATCCTCTTTGATAGCATTTTCTGAAAAAAAAATTACAATATCTCTAACCTCTGACTCTAACTGTTGTGATGAGACTAGAGAGAAAATGGTTTTCTTAGAAAAATATCAGTGTCAGTATGAAGAAAGAATAAACTATTACAGATAACTTGATCTCAACAGACTTTGTAAGTCTATAGCTCATATGGCGACTTTCCAACTTTTCATGGTTAAAGAAGACCCAAGATTATTTTTTCATGGGCAGGCAACTGGGTTACTAAGAATCATCGACCTTCCACAAGCTGGTTGAATGGTTTTAATATTTAATAGTTTAATCATATTTTATTGCTTTCTTCTAATGGCAATACAAATTTACATGTGCATACAAAAGGCAAAACTAAATTTAAGGATTTCATAAATGCATTGGGATACAGATTATATATAAAAAAGGCAAGGATTGAACCCATAGCTGTGAGAGACAACTGATGCAAAATATATGTCACAGTTATGGAACTTGATTCTATCACCTAGTTTTATAAACAAAAATAAATATGTGAAGTTCGAATTCAATATCTGCGCTAAGTTTTTGAGATCATAGTACGTTGCATACAAAATTTTAACCAGGATGTTCTAAGTCCAAATATGGGGCATAATCTGGCCAGACTAAAAGTCAGAGCTATTGCGGCACTTGATGCTATGACCGAGTTTTATATCCCCGAAGACACACTTGAAGTTTCAAATAAATAACTGCTTTAGTTTTGGAGATAGTAAGTGGCATGCAAAACTTTAACCAGGATTCTCTTGGTCTAAAAGGGAAAAAAATTGCCCAAAATACCTGGCAGACCTGTGAGGGTGGTTATCGACCTAGAAAAAGGATAAAGGTTTCAAAGCTAATCATTATGCAATCAATTAATAGCTATATATATACTTGCATGAAAAACTTTAAGGTGCTGGTTATTGACTTAGAAAAAGAAACAAGAACTAGTACAAACAGTCAACCTCGTACATGTGACCCGCAGTCCCGCAAGTTCCAGTAAAAGTTTTGTTTGTATAATGCATAATTTGATCAACCCCCCCCCCCCCCCCCCCCCGACTTTTCAGAACCCCAGGGTATACTTAGAAAATTCGGCAAATCAAAATTGAGGGTCATGTGCTTGTTTTTTTGCTAGATTGATTTGAAAAATTTGGACCTCCCCCCACCCACTCCCCATAAAAAAAATATTGGGTGTCTAGGGAGTCTATAGGAATATTTAAAACACTTTAGATTCAATAGACATTTTAATGAAACCTCTCACATTTGGCAATAAACATAAGTCAACCATGTGTTAAGAGACCGCCAAAGTTAACCGGTATTTTTGTACTGTTGATAAACTATATATGCTATTATGAATCACTTTATTATTACACACTCTATTAAGATGTTTGTAAAATAAAACATTCTGCAAAATAACTGTTTCGTTTGTTTCAATATATATAACCAGTCATCATCAATCAGAGTTATTAATCATCTTTACTTTTTCTGTAAAAAAAAACCCAAATCAATCTTAGTTTGCGTGTTTCCCAAGTACGCTGGCCCTAAAAGGTCTATTTATGTATTCAATTCAAGTATGTGTGGTCCCTTGATACAATGTCCACCGCCCAAACAAGACACTGTCAATACTCGTATAGTTAACCTTACCAGTGTTCGTGGGTTCAGTTTTGTTTGTTTGTTTTGGGTTTAACGCCGTTTTTCAACAGTATTTCAGTCATGTAACGGCGGGCAGTTAACCTAACCAGTGTTCCTGGATTCTGTACCAGTACAAACCTGTTCTCCGCAAGTAACTGCCAACTTCTCAACATTAATCAGAGGTGGAGGACTAATGATTTCAGACACAATGTCGTTTATCAAATAGTCACGGAGAACATCAGTACTAGTACTTTTAGTAACTCCCAACTTGTACGACGTTAATCAGAGTCAGAGGATGAATTAATGTCATCCATCCATCAAATCGTCAAGGAAACGTAAACTATGGAAAACATTAGTCTGGGTGTCTCTATCTTGAGCCCTAAATTTGAACATCTGTCCGCTCTAAAACTTATGTAGTATGCAAGTTATTTTGTAAAACTTGACAATATTCTCCTACTTGTTCTATTTTCATCAAATCTTCAATCCCTAAAATAACTCTGTACCTGGTAAATCTATGGCTACAGCCCTGAAACCTCCAGTTTTGTATAAAAGCTGTAGTGTCCACATTGGACCACTGGCCCAGGTTTCCGATTTGAATGACTGTCCATGCAAAAATAACACATTAAGTTTGGCGTCATCGCATTTTGTTTCTCTGTAAGCTATAGTTACCTCCTGAAATAAATATATTCCTTTTATTTTGTGTCAGATCTCAACCCTTAAATTTTACTAAATTTCTATAACAAACTTGTCCATCTTTCAGTTTGGAAAGTATCATTAACTGTTAAAAGAGCTGCTTATCAAGAAGATACTGACTGAATGGCGAACTGTAAGTGCAGATCAATATCATGCTGCATGGCCAGGCTGATAATGATCTGCACTGGTCGCAAGGGCAGAATCAATCGTTCCCAGCATGATAAGGGTTAACAAAAATGCCTATTTTTTCTCATTCAAATTGTATTTTATTCTCAGTTTGTTCTTTCCAGGAGATGTTAACAATAACAAATGAAAGGCAAGTAGAAATCAGAACAAAAAGTCAATTTAGAAAGTTTGCTGACTGGCTGCATTAGGCAAGTATTCGATTAACACTTGTCATGCTGGACACGGTTGATTCTGCCCTTGCGACCGGTGTAGATCATGATCAGCCTGCACAACCGTGCAGTCTGATCATGATCTGCATTGTTCACCATTCAGTGAGTATCTTTTGGTAAGCACCCCCTTTAATCAATAAATGGTTCCAAAAAAACAAAGACAAATATCAAACAGGGAATGCCACGCACCAAAAACGCAGCCTCCTCAAAACGAAACCCACAGCACAGTTGAAAGATGGACAAGTTCATTTTAGAAATTTAGCAGGGTAAGGGTGGACAATACAGCATGGAATACAGGTGTCATAATATCAGAGGTTGTACTGTATATTGGCGGCGGTTACCGCCAAAATTAGTAAATATACAATCCATTCATAAACAAGTCAGTCAGTGCAGTGCATTTCAACGCCATCTAGTCTAAAACTCCATCCCGTCCAATAAATTTGCATTCAACGCATTGTAATTGGAAACCATTTAACACAAAACTTTATCCCATCCATCTAAACATGGAACGATGCATTGAAAAACGTGTTGCGATGCACCGTACTATGAAATCATCCAACAAAACATGGTACCATCCAGCTCAATGTGAAGCCGTTTAACACAACATGAGTACGTGCAGTGTAAAATGAAATGATTTATTACAACTTGACGCCGTCTAATGCATATTGAAATCGCTTTGTGTAACAAGAGCTCGTCGAACACGAAATGCCCCCCTTGATGCATTTAGTAATTGCACAAGGAACAGAAATTATATACTCACTGTAAACAAAAGTTCTACCATTCTGGTTTAATCTGACCTTGACATTTAACCTATTGACACTAGGCCCAAGCGTTCTTGAGTTATTGCCTGGAAACCGTTTTACTGTTCCTGGTCACTGTGACCTTGACCTTTGACATATTGACCTCAAAATCAATAGGGGTCATCTGCTGGTCATTACCAACCTGCCTATCAACTTTCATGATCCTAGGCCCAAGTGTTCTTGAGTTATCATCCGGAAACCGTTTTACTATTCAGGGTCACTGTGACCTTGACCTTTGACATACAGACCTCAAAATCAATAGGGGTCATCTGCTGGTCATTACCAACCTCCCTATCAATTTTCATGATCCTAGGCCCAAGTGTTCTTGAGTTATCATCCGGAAACCGTTTTACTGTTCAGGGTCACTGTGACCTTGACCTTTCACATACTGACCTCAAAATCAATAGGGGTCATCTGCTGGTCATGGCCAACCTAACTATCAATTTTCCTGACACTAGGCCAAAGCGTTCTTGAGTTATTGCCGGGAAACCATTTTACTGTTCCTGGTCACTGTGACCTTGACCTTTGACATACTGACCTCGAAATCAATAGGGGTCACCTGCTGGTCATGACCAACCTCCCTATCAACTTTCGTGACCCTAGGCCTAAGCGTTCTTGAGTTATCATCCGGAAACGGTTTTACTGTTCAGGTCACTGTGACCTTGACCTTTAACATACTGATCTCAAAATCAATAGGGGTCATCTGCTGGTCATTACCAACTTCCCTATCAATTTTTATGATCCTAGGCCCAAGTGTTCTTGAGTTATCATCCGGAAACCGTTTTACTGTTCAGGGTCACTGTGACCTTGACCTTTAACATACTGACCTCAAAATCAGTAGGGGTCATCTGCTGGTCATTACCAACCTGCCTATCAACTTTCATGATCCTAGGCCCAAGTGTTCTTGAGTTATCATCCGGAAACCGTTTTGCTATTCAGGGTCACTGTGACCTTGACCTTTGACATACAGACCTCAAAATTAATAGGGGTCATCTGCTGGTCATTATCAACCTTCCTATCAACTTTCATGATCCTAGGCCCAAGTGTTCTTGAGTTATCATCCGGAAACCGTTTTACTGTTCAGGATCACTGTGACCTTGACCTTTCATCACTGACCTCAAAATCAATAGGGGTCATCTACTGGTGGTGACCAACCTCCCTATCAACTTTCATGATCCTAGGCCCAAACGTTCTTGAGTTATCATCCGGAAACGGCTAGGTCTACATTCCGACCGACCGACCGACCGACCGACCGACCTACCGACCTACCGACCGACATCTGCAAAACAATATACCCCTCCTTTTTCAAAGGGGGGCATAATTAAGAGCGGTGTATAATAACTTGATGCCATGCAGTCCAATGTGAAGACGTTTAACGCAACATGAGTTTGTGCAGTGTAAAATGAAACGATTCAAATTCTGATGCATACTGAAACCGTACGTGTTGTGTGATTTGGAGCGGCGTATCAAAATTTGATGCCATGCAGCCAAATATGAAGCCGTTTAACGAAACACGAGTACGTGCATTGTAAAAGGTTAATAAGACTATCAGTTCATAAGTTTGCCCTGTTATAGATATAGATTCTGGATCAGTTTTACATAAGAATATCTTAAAATTTGTCCTAAAACCGACCTTGTGGTAAAATTCTAACATTTAATTTGACACTGTTCCTGCGATTTATCTGACTTATTTTCGTGAAACATCTTTCTTCTTAGTTTAAGCTTTGTCAGAAGTATGCTTCGTGAAACAGACTCAGTAATAGAAAGAATAATGACAAAATTAACAAACACTAAAAATCTCCCGAGTTAATTATTAATCATATAATATCAATGTAAGCATGTTTATGTTTTAGACAGTATGTCAAAATTACATGTACTTCACTGTACAGTGCATGTTAGTTTGTTTGTTTGTTGTTTTTTCGGGGGGGGGGGGGGGGGGGAAGATCTTATGCCATTTCTAAACAGTATTTCATTTAAGGTGGACAGTCAGTTTCCTGGATTTCATACGACCTGAAAGGGGCTTTGTGAACCGAGCGAGCGTAGCAGATACTTGTGGAGATAAAGTTAATACTTGTATGAAATCCAGGAAACTGACTGTCTAACTTAAATGAAATACTGTTTAGAAACAGCATAAGATCTTCCGCCCCAGCCCATCACCGAAAAAACAAACAAACAAACAAAAATTGACAAAACATTGCACAGTGAAGTACATGTAATTTATACATACTGTCTAAAAACATAAACATGTTAACATTTATTTTATATGATTAATAATTAAATCGGGAGATCTGTAGTGTTTGTTAATTTTGTCATTATTATTTCTATTATTGAGTCTGTTTCACGAAGCATACTTCTGACAAAGCTTAAACTAAGAAGAAAGGTGTTTCACGAAAATAAGTCAGATAAATCGCAGGAACAGTATCAAATTAAATGTTAGAATTTTACCACAAGGTCGGTTTTTAGGACAAATTTTAAGATATTCTTATGTAAAACTGATCGAGAATCTATATTTATAACAGGGCAAACTTATGAACTGATAGTCTTATTAACCCTTTACAATGCACGTACTCGAGTTTCGTTAAACGGCTTCACATTTGGCTGCATGGCATCAAATTTTGATACGCCGCTCCAAATCACTCAACACAGCTTCAGTATGCATTAGACGGCGCCAAGCTTTAATGAATCGTTTCATTTTACACTGCACGAACTCATGTTGCGTTAAACGTCTTCACATTGGACTGCATGGCATCAAGGTTTTATACACCGCTCTTAATTACACAAAGCGGTTTCAATATGCATTAGACGGCGTCAAGTTGTAATAAATCATTTCATTTTACATTGCACGTACTCATGTTGTGTTAAACGGCTTCACATTGAGCTGGATGGTATCATGTTTTGTTGGATGATTTCATAGTACGGTGCATCGCAACAAGTTTTTCAATGCATCGTTCCATGTTTAGATGGATGGAATAAAGTTTTGTGTTAAATGGTTTCAAAATACAATGCGTTGAATGCAGTTTTATTGGACGGGATGGAGTTTTAGACTAGACGGCGTTGAAATGCACTGCACTGACTGACTTGTTTATGAATGGATTGTATATTTACTAATTTTGGCGGTAACCGCCGCCCATAACTGTACTTGTAAACCTAAACAGACATTATACAATTATCGACTTATCAGGATTTATCAACCCAAAAAAAGTTATATTCACCGAGCCGAAGGCGAAGTGAATATAAATTTTTGAGGGTCGATAAATCTTGATATCAACCTATGAAAAAGTCAATAATTGTTTTATTACATGAATAGATGTATAGTCAGTCTTGTTATTACAATTGTTTTCTCATTATATTGGACGATTGAAACTAGAAAGATTGCCGCCTATTTTTAGACCAAATTAGGATGATACTGGCTTTCCAAGCACCTACTTCGATCTATTTTTATATCGTGTTATTTATAACCCAAGATAAGTTGATATGATATGTACTCATTACTTTTCGAACCGTTTTCAGCCAATCAGAGAAAAATTAGAATACAGTCATGTAATAAAAACCACTATCATTTAGAACAACCTTTTCTTGGTCCCAGCTGTTGATATATACATGTGTATATGTGTTACAACTGAAAGTGAACTTTTGAACATTTACTTTCAAAGAAGTAATGTAAGAAAAATCTCCTAAATTGTTCTTGGCAGAATCTGTAATAACTACTTTTCCAAATTCTTTATGAACAATTTATTCAAACTCATACATGTGAAAATGGCAACGTCTTTAAAACGTCACAAAAGATGTATTGTCAGGTAGACTGTGCCAACCACTAAGATTCATATAGTAAAAGTACTTTCAGGATCAAGTATTTTCTCTTGAGTCCTTAACCTAAAATAGGAACACTCCTGTTCACATCATATTTCCTTAAACTGTGTTGTATGTATACAACTGTTCAAACTGTTCAAACTCCCTAAAATGATATAGCTCCTGCAAGTTCTTAAGTTTTGATTGAATTCTAATGACACTAGAAATCATCAAGCTGTGTTTGCTGGGCTTAACGTTACACTAATAACTATCGTCACTGACAGCCATTGTCACTGCCAACCATTTTCCCAGACAGATATTGTAACAGACAGCTATTGTCACTGCCAACTATTATCCCAGACAGCTATTGTCACTGATAGGTACTGTCACAGACAGCTATTGTCACCGGTAGCTACTGTCACTCATAGCCAATGTCAGCTACTGTCACCGAAACCTATTATCATCGGGCGCTATTGCCTTGGACAGTTATTGTCACTGAAAGCTTTTGTCGCCGGCGGCTAGCTATTGTCACTGATAGCTAGTGTCACTGGCAGCTATTGTCAATAATAGCTTTTGTCACCGGCACCTATTGTCGAGAACAGCTATTGTCACTGGCAGTTACTGTCACCAACAGATATTGTCACTAACAGCTAATGACACCGGCAGCTATTATCATACGGCAACTTTCTAACTTAACTGTAACAGCTGCAAGAAGACTGGATGAACCATTTAGCTTTGACAAGCCACAATCTCAGATAACTAGTGAATAGCTGATTTAAAACTAAATTAGTTAAAAATAAAGAAAACACAAACCTTATCACCAACTTTAACCTTTAAATCAGTTACATGTGTGACCGTAATACTCTTAAGGTCATCAGTACTGTCTTTGGAAGCCTGGGCTTTTTCTGTGTCTTTTGATGGACTTCTTTGCCCAAGGTCTACATTTGCGGTTGGAGCTGTTCTTTTTGACATCTTGAAATAAACTATGCCGACAACTATCACACCTGAAACATATAATATAATGTCACATTCTATTTATCTGCCTTATAATATCAAATAAGTATTAAGGTTTAGGTGTATACCGAAACACAGACGAACAACATCTATTCAAACAATCTACATGACAATTACATGTTCCGCTGTATTGTTCCGTACAATCGATACTTGAAATATTCTAAAAAGGTGTCTCCCTTAAAAAATGAATATCATTTGTAAAGAAATGAAATAAACAATTTAAGAAAACTAAGTTCGATCTAGTTAATAAGTGAAATTTTAGCACTGGGACAATATTACAAATGCATCAAAACAAAGATATGTAACAGTTCTTTGACTTTGACTAAACTATGTTTCCTCTTTTCATACCGACACAGTTATAGCTCATATATCATGACAACATTCAAACCAATCATGGTGGAACCCAAGGTGCTCTTCCGGGCATCATGGGTGGGCAGCTTCCACAAGCCAGTTAGATGGCTTCTTCCCAAGAAGAATTCTTAGGTTCAAGTGAGGCTGGAGCACATCTTTGAGGGGCAAGTGATTTAAAGTAAATGACCTTAACCAATTAATTCTCCTAACAGTTCATCTTCTGACCAGTATGTAGTGACCTTAATCTAAACTGATTTTACTTAGAATTTTTGCAATTACAGACACGCTCTTCTCAAGTAATGTCAACTTCTCCACATGAAACAGAGGTGGAGGATGATTTACTTCAAGCAAATGGCATACCACTTGTCTGGTATCAAGTCTGCTTCATCTTAACCTTTACCCTGCCTAATTTCTAAAATGGACTGGTCTATCATTCAATTTGGGCAGTATCATTTATAATGCCAAATGGTATTTACTGAATATTTACTGACTGAACTGCGAACAAGGCAGACCATGATCAGCCTGCACGTACAGATGTGCAGGCTGATCTTGGTCTACACTGGTCGCAAAGGCAGTATAACCACAAGGACCAGAATGGAAATATTGAGTATTGAGCTTATCTCTACTCTTTTTCATTGCGTTATCCTTCGTATAACCTGGCACATTTCATAGAGATAGTACCGAACATGTTAGATAATAAAACACTAAAGACTGAATATAATACTTAAGTCTTGATCTGATCATTTTTAAGTATATTATTTAAGATTTTCTGAAACTTTTTATTCAGTTATGTAGCTGCTCTTGCAGATATGGTCCGAGAGCTCAAGAACTTTTATTGCAACAATTGAGGCCAAAAGAAGTTTATATTTTTTAGTAATTTTATTTCATATCCTCCATAAAAACCCATTTCTAAAGTGTCAGAGCCGTGCCAATCTATATTTTGTTCACTTATGTTTGTGATAGGGGAGGTAAAACTCATTTTTTTAAAATATAGGGGGTAGGGTAAAGTTTACTTCTACCAGTTTTTTCCCTGTTTAATTTGTGTAGCTATCTGATTGTCAATAAATGTATATATGTCAACCAATGTCAGCAAAAAGAAATTCATTATAAAGGAATGAAGGACAAACTTGATAATAAAGGTCAAAAGTCAAATTTATGTACAAATCACAAAAACTGGCATATTTGAAAATTATTTTTATTCTTAAAAATTAGTTTGTTATCATAAGTCACTCAGTTTTACTTATGTAATGTATCTATACCAGCCAAAGTCAGAAATGCAAATCTTATTGCAAAACGTCAAAGTCAATCCTGATAATTAAAGGTCAAAATTCATTTTCATGCAAAAGTGTGACAAATGTTACCTTTATTATTTTAATCTGTTTAATATGTATTCACATTATTAGTGACTGAAGTTAATTCGTTTTAATGTCTGAATGTCAGGCAAAGTCAGCAGTGCAGATTTAACCCCGGAACTGTCAAAGGTAAAGCTTATATCAAAGGTCAAAGGTCAAATTTGTGTGAAAAAAAAATTGCATGAATAGCTTCTGTTTGAAATATAAATGCTATTTCAATCATTATTAGTAATTGTTTTGATTTATTTTGATGTATTATTCCCAACGATGTCAGTAATCAAAGATATAGTCTGAATTCAGAATGTTCAGATGTTGATAAATAAGGGTCAAAGGTCATTTTCAAGTAAAAGAATGACAACATGCTCTTTCGTTTTTCTCTTGTTGATAATATCTGTCGAATATCAACGATATCAGTTCATATAATGTATTAACAAAACGGATAAGTGGCCTTTAATTATTAATACGGATCAAAGCCAAACTATGAAATAGGAATAGGTGGACAATTACTGAAAAATATTTCATATCACTAAAAAATTATGTAGCAGCGTGTCAACGTGTTTAACAGTAGATTTGTAACACCTTTCGGTGCATTTAGTATAAAGACGAAGCTATCTTATTTAAATTTCTAAACCTGTTTTTACATCGAGAAGGATACAGGTTAAAACTATTTGTATCATGATTTTCTGTATCACTTATATATAGTAATATCGATATTTTTCAGAGATTCTCAATATCAACGATATTAACTCTATAACATAGAAAAATGAATAAAGTAAAACCTGTCAAGAATGAAAGAAAAATAAATTACAAAAGTTGATTGAATAAAAAGACCTGCAAAAATAGAATTGTTAATTATTTTAATAAAGTATGACTCGACCTACACACAAATTATAAAAAGATAGGTCCAAACATATCCATGATACAAATTGTTGGGAATTGACGCACGGTCTAAGGTTAAATTTACAATATACAAATTAACACCACTTTCGAAAATACCTTACTTTACTGTTTTTGAATTTACAAGTACGTTATAAATAAAATATCGCGATCCATTAATATCAATGTTAGGCGATGTCTGGTATACACATAAAATTTCAAAACATTCAAGGTCAACCATAATATTGAAGGTCAAAGGTAAAAAAAAGAGTAAAATGTTGCAATAATATTACCTATTTGTAATAATTTTTATTGTTTTAAATTAAAAGTATTTGTTTTGTCATTTTAGTAACTGATCGTTGTTCATTTTACTGTTTATATGTCAGACGATGTCATGGAAGAGAAAATAAGTCAAGGTCAAACCTGATACTGGAGGTCAGGTGTCACTTTGTATAAAAAAATCACAAAATGTAGCATACTTACTAATTACTTTGTTCAAAAATAGCTTGTTGTTTAAATTTACTGTTAGCAATTTGATTTAATATATACATGTATTATAGCAAGGTCAGCAAATTAGGTCATATCAGTCAAAGGCAAACCTATTATCAAAGGTCAAAGGTCAAATTTGTGTAAGAATTAAAAATAACAGCAATTTTGCAATGAATTTTCCTTACTGTGTAGGTTATTTTTGTCACTACTAGTAAAACTGATCATTATTCATTTTTAAGTATATATAACAGACAATATCACTGTTGAAATAATAATGAAAAATTAGTCAAGGTCAAACCTGATATTAAAGGTCACAGGTCATTTTGATGTAAAACAATTCAAAATACAGCATTTTTTTAAAAAAAAAATGTTATTTTGTTCATTGAAAATAATTCTGTCTTATGTTTATTTGTAAGTCAATGTCAGCAATGCATATCTTATTTCAAAAACAGTAATTGGTAGCTTGTATCAAAGGTTAAAGGTGAAATTTGCGTGAAAACCGCAAAAGTAGCATTTTTGAAATACTTTACATCGTTTAAAGGTATTTTGTCATTATCAGTATCTTATGGTTATTCCTTGCAGTTTCATACATGTATATATAAGGGTCAATGCCAACAATAAAGATATCATAAGACATGAGTCTAGATCAGCCCTGGTGTTAAAGTTTAAAATTCAGTTTCGGGTAATAAATTCAGATAGCACTGTTATTTTATTTCTTTGTTCAAAATATTTTGTTAAAACTTGATGTTAATTCATTTTAATGTTAACCTTTACTTACTTCCTTACTGCGTTCCATCTTTTTATGGCCGTTTTATATCTTATGATTAGATGAACTGCACCGTTTCCTGCGGGTCGCTGGCATGTCTCCACAGTTTAGTATCAAATGGGACGCTGTTGGCCTAACTTTCTGGCATGCTTCTTCCCGATAGGAACAGCTCTGCAGAATGTGAAACGGTGTTTGTTCCTCTGATCCGCACTGACATTTAGCTTTCTCTGCAACACCCAGCTTCTTCATATGTTTTCTCAGGCCACAGTCTTTAGTGCGCTGACGGAAGACAATTAATTGGCTGTGCCTGCCTGTTTAGCTAGTGTAGATTGTCCTTATTTTGCAGGTAGCCTCCATTTATGTTCTTCCAATCTGACGCAAAGCTGTTCTTCCACAGAGTCTGAGCTTCTCTCTGTATGAAGTTGGGGGTTTGGGCTGAATTTGCCTGGTTGCTTCCCTCGCAAGTTGTGCGCAGCTTCATTTCCAGCTATGCCAACATGTGCAGGAATCCATCGAAATGCTGCATTGTTGTTCTCAGACAGGAGATTGATGTTTTTCAACAGCTGTTTGATTAAGTTGTCTGATGAACCTGCTGAGAGAGCCTGAAGAGCTGACTTGGAGTCTGTTAGGAATATATTGTCCATTTTCTCCTCTCTCAAACAGTTCGAGTGTCGCAGATGAGGGCTTGCATCTGGATCTGTAGTTGGAGCATCTCTTGCAGACTATATGGGAGAGTGTGAGAGAGGGGCTGTCTGAAGATTTGATGTAGGCACCACTCCCAGAATTCTGAACTGCATTTTCCACTGATCCATCGGTAAATGCTTGGATCCAAGAGTGTGCTGGATAGCGATTATTGATCATTTCTAGCGTAAGAGATTGTTAGTAAGCCTGATGTTGCTTTCCCTTTTCCTCTACTCCTGGCACCTCCAATCTGATCTTGGTAGCACATTTTCTGGGAACCCATTAATTGGGCTCGAGCGGCTCTGCCTCTGTGTCCAGTGCTGCTGCTTTCCCTTTTTGCAGGTCTTTGACGATGTGCTTGAGACTCTGCCTTTTCAGTCAGTTCTTGATTTCGTTCTCGAATTTTGAGTGGAGTGGGTGGGATGGTAGTCTCTTTGTCTTTTCTGCATGCACAAAAGCTTTGTACTGTCGTCTTGTCTCTATGGGCTCAGAGTTGGCTGTCTTTTCCATTTATTTTATTGGAGTTGTTTTCATTACTCCGGGATTATCCTCAGACCTGAAATTTAACCTTGTCCAGTTTATCTTTATTGGTTTTGGAAGTAGGTACCAATGAGGTTGATGCGTACTCTGCTATGGGCCGTACGTTGCCTGTGTAGACTTGTAGAAGATCTTTGCATTTGCTCCCCAACATGTTCCAGCCAGTTATTTTCATAATGGCTAGGTTTTTGAAGGCCCTCTCCTTTGACCGTTAATGTCAGATTTGACCTTGACTGATTTTTCATTATAATTACAAGAATGATATAATCTGTTATATATACTTTAAAATGAATAATAATTAATAGTTTTAAATACCCTAAAAAGTAAGGAAAAGTCATTGCAAAAATACTGGATTTATTTGCTAATTTTCACGCAAGTTTGACCTTGCCTTTGATAATAGGTTTGGCTTTGCCTTTTTGAGTTGACTAATTCTGACTCTGCTTGACATGTATATATTAATAAGATTGTTACATGATATTTAACAAAGTTTTATTTTTGTACTAAAGTAGTATGAGTTAATTTATGAAGTAGTTGCACGAATAAATTTATAATTTTAAGATCAAGAATAGTATGATTAATTAAATTTACATTACAAAGATAGTGTGCATTATTATCTAATTCGTTAGTTTGTGTTTGGCAGAGATTGGGTCGCAGTTCGTTCAATAAATAGAGAAGCACTATTACATATGGATTTAATTATATTTTAAATATGCAATGTCAGGGCTGAGAATCTGAGTATATAATTTAATTGAAAAAAAAATTTTTATTAAAAAGTTAAGATAATATCAGTGAGGTGGCTAACCGCCAATGTTAGAATTTATAAAAAGACATATTCCTGAATATGCAAGTTGTCCCTATTGTGAAGACCGTACATTCGATTCATGATTTCTGATAACGATATGAATCACCAGTGCATTTAAAAACATATTGACAGCAATGTTATTAAAGCGTTTTCTAGCTCTCTCTAATGCAAAGTGAGAGATATCGTCTCTCGAATGCAATCTGGGTAAAATTTGTGACCAGACAAAAAAGAACGTTGTTGGAAGTTTTAACTTTAGCTCGCTAAGGTTGGACATTATACGGCGCCTTAAATCGACTGTTTTAGTAACACCTATATCGTTCCCACCACAGTGAATAACAATGATGTCTGGATTGCTTTCAAAATGAAGCAAGTGTAAGATTAGTGGTTTAACTTGCCGCCATTTCATACCACTCCGACCCTGCCACAGTATAGTCGCATTGTGAAGCTGCATTGCAAGTTGAGAACCCTCAGCTGTTCCCTTGGCGTGACAAAATGCCGACTTTATAATTGAAGATCCCACTATCCATATACAGGTAGGGCGCACTGAAAAGCTTAAAATGCTTTTCAGCAAAAAGGCAAACTAAAAGCAGGTACAATGAATGCAACTGCTTATAGGCTTATAATGCGAGGGACAACGTGAGGGGATTCTAATGTAAGATTTAAATGCACTTGAATTCCAACGGCCCATTTTTTTAATATCGTAATCAGTCATGCCGTTCTGCGAAGCTGCTGTTGCAGCACCTACCCTGAATGAGTGTGGTTTGTATGGAAGGGGATTAACTCCGATCGCAGTCAAAGATTTCTTTAGAACTGCACTAAAGTGATGGCGTGTGAGGGGTAGACCATTCAGATGCACAAATAAATAATTTGAAGCACTAGATGGACGAACAACAAAATATCTCTTCCATAAATGCACGGGACATACAGAACAATGTGTTGGTAGTAAATAAATAGCTACTCCTTCGCCTTTCTGATCGGTTTTCGATGAACGTAGAATTATGTGAAGTTCACCATTACTATCAATACTAACGTCTCCTACACGTAATGCATGACCTTTATCACTTATATGCGAGGTGTTTGAGGTCGTGTGTACAAGCTCGCCTATTCTAAAAAATCCAAAAAAAGGCCAGGGAAAATACTGCTGAAAACAGTAATGCCTCAAATGTAGAAAGCAAACAATATTTGACACCTGTGTAAGTTTACGAAGCAAGTCAAGCGTTATGGGTTGCCTGATATCAACGGTCCGGTGCAACCTATCAAAACCAGTAAGCATTTTGCGTATTATAAATCTTTGAGTAGGATCTTCAAAACTATTAATTTTGCAGTAAAAGGAAATGCCCGAGATATACAGACGTGCTGTATGCCGAGCTACATTCTTCATTGATAGATGGGCCAAAAATGAAGTAAGGTGCTCCAGTTCTGGCGGCCAAGAAGTACACCAAAAGTAACCTTGACGAAAATTATCAAACATTTTAACTGCATTCTTGTAAGAACTTTTAGTACTGTTTGCAATACTGTGATCGATTAAACGCTGAGCTTCAATCCCAAGATAAACTGCAGAAACTCAAATGGCACTGGGGTTGCATGACTGTCGGCCTGAGGCGCTAGGCACCTGAAACGATTCCACTGATGGCATTGCAAGCAGTATCAATGGGCGCAATAGTGACATTACATTCTTTGACTTTGCAGACAAAATGTATACCAGAGCCCTATTGTCAGTGTTTAGAAGGATTTTTTTATTTCGGAAGTCATCTGTCCATGTAAAGAAAGCTAACACGATCGGCACTAACTCTAAAAATGTTATGTCGTTGCAAATACCAACGCCTGCCCACGTAGAAGGCCAAGGGAAGAATATCCATTTATTTCGAAAAACAGCTGCGCAACCCAATTCATACGCGCCAACACTATCCGTAAAGAGGTCTAGGACAGAACTATCCAACTAGTCTAAATCAGGGAAGCTGCAGTAACCATTAAAATTGTCCAGAAATGATAACCATACACTCAAATCGTCTTTAACTGAACTGGTCACTCTAAAATGATGTGTACTTTTGACCAAACCGCTCATAATGTCATAGAAACGACGATTAATGGAACAGGGAATGGCTCTACCACACACATTTAAAGGACCGACAAAGGCTTGCAGTTCGCGCAACGTGGCTTTCTTCTTATTGAGAAATGATAATATTTCCTGTTGGAATGATTTTAATTTATCATCTGGGATTCGTATCTGCATCAAAATCGAGTTCAATTCCAGCCCTAAAATCACTAATATCGGAGTCGGATATACGGTCTTTTCTTCAGCTAGCGGTATGTTAGTGTCTTTGCATATATCTATAAAACAGGACAAAATGGCTATACATTCACCTGATATAGAGCGAGCCAGACAAATATATCATCCAAGTAATGAAACAGACTTTCGGATTTGCCTTTGTACCTAACCAGCCATTGTAAGAAAGTAGCAAATTTTTCCCAAAGGTAGCATGAGATTGCGCATCTCATACGTAAAGCCTTACCCACAAAATAAACGTCTCCTAATTTGAAGCCTAATAGTTCAATGTCGTCTTTATGAACCGGAAAGAGGCGAAAGGCAGATTTGATGTCTTCTTTGGCTATTTCACAAGATCGCCCTAGAGAAATAACAGCCTCAACTACCCTGTCTATAGATGTGTAATGAACTGAGGAAGAAGCTGGATCAATAAAATCATTCAAACTTGAACCCTCTGGGTAGGAAAGATGATGTATAAGCCTAGAGCTACCATCTGTTTTGGACACAAGACCTATTAGGGATTGCCTTAAATTTTGAAAATGATTTTCTTTAAAAAGACCAGCAATCCTGTCTCCCTGCACTTCCTTCGTTACTCTCTCATAAGCAAGAGCAGGGTTTTTCCTAACGGAAAAAAATTCTGGCAAAAAGTTAGTATTGTAAACGAAAGCCATTGGTAAAACCTTCCAAAAGTTCATCTGCTAATTGTTTATATGGATACAAAGAAGAGTCTTTTAAAACTGCTAGGTTAATAGGGGTATTGGCGAGGGAATGGAGGTCTAAGTGACCCTCTTGTAGATGTCGGTTTGGGCTGTCTAAGGTTTCCCTGCGTACTACTTTGTTCAACACCGTGCATCCGATCATCCGCCAAATTGCCCTTTTGCTGCGCAAACACAGGACGAAGGTGTTCTAGAAATATTCAACTGCAACCTTAATAATTTGGCATAAAGTAAACTAATACATAAGTTAATTTTCTGCCGGAACAAACTTTCCAACAGGAAAACGAATTTCCACTTTGGCTCACACATATTCAAAATTCGGTCACCATCCAACACAATGGATATAGTGGGCAACCTTTATTTTTTGTTTTGTTTTGTGAAGCAACCGGACATTGCCAAATGGGCTAAAACAGTACACCAATATATATTAATAATTAATTCAAGTTACCATCCAACACAATGGATATAGTGGGCAACATTTTTTTATCATTATTATTATTATATTTTTTTTATAGCCAAATGGGCTAAAAACGGTACATCAACACACACCAATCATGAATTCAGAATCAAGTTACCATCCAACACAATGGATATAGTGGGCAGCTTTTTTAAAAAAAATTATGCCAAATGGGCTACAATTGTACAGAAATATACATAAATCATGTATTCAAAATTTAGTTCCCATTTAACACAATGGATATAGTGAGCAATTGATTACTTTTTTTGTAATTATTTTAAGCCAAATGGGCTAAAAAACAGTACATCAATATACAAATCATTTACTCAAATCCAGTTCCCATCCAACACAATGGATATAGTGGGCAACTCCTTTTTTATGCCAAATGGGCTAAAACAGTTCATCAATATACATAAATCATGTATTTAAATTCTAGTTACCATCCAACACAATGGATATAGTTGGCAAGTTTTTTTAAAATTATTATGCCAAATTGGCTACAGCAGTACAGCAATATACATAAATCATGTATTCAAAATTTAGTTCCCATCCAAAACAATGGATAAAGTGAGCAACTGATTACTTTTTTTGTAATTATTTTAAGCCAAATGGGCTAAAAAACAGTATATCAATATACAAATCATTTATTCAAATCCAGTTCCCATCCAACACAATGGATATAGTGTGCAACTCCATTTTTATAGCCAAATGGGATAAAAAAAGTTCATCAATATACATAAATAATGTATTCAAATTCTAGTTACCATCTAACCCAATGGATATAGTGGGCACTTTTTTTATTTACCTTTTTTAGACCAAATGATTTAAAAACAGTACATGTACATCAAACTACATTAATTATGAAATTCAAATTCGATTGACCATCCAACACAATGGATATAATTGCGCATATTATTCATTCATTCATTTTAGTGTTTATTTTATTTTTTTTCTAAACATTATTTTTCAATATAATTATGCAACCATATAAATGCCAACTAGGCTAAAAAAAAACACTGCCAATTTGCAAACTATATTTTCAGCAAATTAATCCAAATATCATCTACTGAACACTTGATTAAACACACACCTATTGCCAGAATTCAAAAACAAACTGCCAGTGAACTAAATTACATTTTGTATTACTATTTTTACCATCATTATATCAGAATAACTACGGCAAAAGCAGATGTTTTGTATAACAAACATAAACCGAACAATTAAATGCTTTGGTGTAATATCACCGTTTTAACCTTGAGCAACAAATTCAAGATAAGCGAATCGATCAATTCAATAGTCATATACTACCTTTACGGCACGCTCCACGTACTAACCTCTTGGCAGTTGACAAATTTACTACTCACAGCAATGTTCCCACCAGTGCAGAAATATTTTTTTACTGCAAGAAACAGGGATATATATTTTTTTAAACAAATGTAGCAAGGTGTTTATTTTGCAGCATGTTTTGTATTGTTTCATACAATGTTCCTCACAGTGATGTCCTGCATTTAGGTTAATGTCCAGTATTGTTGTAACGCGTTGTCTACAATGATGACTTCAATGTTCTTAATGTAGGAGGAATTTTTCCCAGCATGTTATGCATGAGTAACATTTCCCGCCAGTCTGACCACCCAGAGCATTTCTCTGAAGCCTCTCAGAGAGTAAGGACGCATCCTTGTCCATCAGTTACATAGTTCAAATATATTTTTGCACCTATCAATAGGTACATTAGTTACCAATTTTTGGGAATATATATTGTATTCTACCAACAAAGTGGCACTGGTAAGCAATATTTATCTTGTTTTCATAACTGGAATTAGTTATTTTTGCATTCCTTCTTTACACCGCGCTTATTGCATTGCATTGGTATGTTGCTTATATTTTTTACTTGTTGTTATCATGTTTATTACATTTGTTTTAGGTCTTTTCGACATACCAAAGATCAATCGAGAATCCATAGTGGTTGTGTGATTTATTTGCAAACGACCCCCTCGACACAAAGAACCTAAGAATACTGTGTGATTTATTCAACTCCCACCATGCGCACCTAATAACTAGGACATACGTAGCTTATCCAGTAAAATATGTGAAATATAAGGCGTTAAACAATTGTTTGTTTCCGGTATGCCGACCTACCCTAAATGTTTGACCTGACCCTAAATATTTTAGTGGCCTTGGAGAATACTTTTTTTCAACTTTTTAACAAAAAGTTGCACAAATGCATTTTTTATGATTTAAACATGGTCAATGATGTTAGAAATCAACTTACTGATGTATAATCCCCTTATTTTTTGACACAAAAATGATTTTCGAAAGGTCTCCCTTAATTAAAAAAAGAAATTCAAAAAAACATTTCGACCTACCTACCCTATTTTTCAGCACGTTTCCGAAAACAAAGAATTTTTACTCCTGAGTACATTTACTTCGGTTAAGTTTGATAAAGACGCTTAAACTAATTTCAGCACAACTTTATCTTTGTAAACAAAGTCTTGTGATAAGCTTTACTCACGACTATATTTAACCCTGCAGTGAATCACTGCTTTACATAGTACTGGTTTCCCAGCGAGTTTGATAACAAGCCTCCAATAATTACCTGCATTATGGGGGCAAGGGACAGTAAATTTGAAAACTCCACAACTCTGCGCTGATACCAGTGCGAAAAAAATCATAAAAAATCCAATTTCGACAAATTCAAGGCAATTTTTGAGCGAATGTCTCGCATAGACATAGCACTTCATTATGTGACATTTTCAGCCTGCCGATTATGTTGCTTCTGTGATAAAAACGAGTAAAACGCAGGTTTCAGGACACTAAATTTTTAGACAAAAATGGCCCAAAATGCACTCCTTGCGCGACCTGTACCGTATTATCTACAAATGACTGACCTAAAACACATGCATATTTTTAAAGCATGTGGCCAGACATAATTAATAATGGTGGGAAGAAAAGTATCACATAACCGTTTACTTTTTCCGCAAATTTGAGCTGAAGCTGGATGGATGGAGGACTGTTTCCAATTCGTCTGACTTCCGTTACCTCAGGTAAAGTTTTAGACCCGGCCGTCTACATGGAGCTAGGAAAATCGATACATGCACATATTTATCTTACACAATAATCACTCGTACGCAGGAATCCTTAGTTCTATAAACATCATAAATAACCAGTTGAATATATATGCCTGTAAAGTACATATGTCTATTTTATTTAAAAAACGTACCCGAGCCAAATGCGAAACTGGCCCCTGCCACTTAAATTCCAAAATAAATTATATTACCTTCGAACAACGATTTGCTATTTAACCTCTCGTTAAAGTGAATACCTTCCAATAACACTCAAAATAGTACCTCAATACTCAAGGCTTGGATTATATTGTAACAGCTAGGTCACTAAATGTATATTTTAGAAATAAAAATCAACTCTGACATTTATTTGGAAACGACCTTCTTCAGCATGCAGAACTGAAAGGACCCAAAAGTAGTTTAAATTACAGCAAGTATATTAACATACCAACAAGACATTAGCTAAAGACGGGTCTCAATAACAGGACCGGAGCTCCTTCTATAAGCTGTTTTGAATGCTTAACATTAAAAACACAGTATGCTACAATTTGATCTTTTACACAAAAATGATCCCTAACCTTTAATACCAGGTTCGACCTTGACTTATTTTCTCTTCCATGACATCGTCTGACATATATATATATAGTAAAATGAACAACGGTCAGTTACTAAAATGAATAAACAAATACTTTTTAACAATAAAAATTATTTCAAACAGATAATATTATTGCAACATTTTGTCAGAATAATTTGTATATTTGATATATTGATAACGTGACACATAAGCACAGATAGTACTTGACTCCCTTTTCATGTAATCATTGCTATTATTATTGTTGAATTGCTGTAAATAATATAATTAGGGTCATTTGTGGCTTATTTGAGTTCATTATGTGAATAGCTGGATCCCAGCATCACAAATTATGTCATATACAAAAGTTAAAGGGGACCAGATATTTGATAAGAGCAAGTACTCGCTGTAAAACGTTATGTTTAAATTTGGACCAATCAGAAACAAGTTCTAAAATAGCACGTCTGCCGGGGTATAAATAGGTAGATGGGTGACGGAGAAGGCATTCGGTATCCAGCATCCGAAGAAGACACATAGAGGATTCAACTAATAATTTATCCCAGTACCTTGATAAGGAGACTATTGCAGTAACCCCGTCAGGGCGGATAAATTATTAAAAAGAAGACTTTGGAAGTTCGTAGACTAAAGAAGAGTTGCAGAATTTCAACCAGGTTTCGAACTATAGGGCCAGCGCATAGGAGTTTTACCTTAAGGTAAATACTATATACGATAGCATATATAGGCCATATAAGCATCGGGAAGCTGAGACAGATACCCAGAGTTTGGTAATCTACTGAGATAGTAGGAGAGTTCCAGCTTATAAACGGTTCAGCGTTATTGGCGAAGTACAGCCAAGGCATCGGGGATATTCCTATATGGTAGTTGAATGCTACATATGATAGTATACAGGCGCTGAGCAGCCAGGAGTCAGGGCATTCATACAGAGCTGAGAGGACAGAGGCCGAGCATCTATGCGATAGGACTCGTATGTTGTTGATTCAAAGACATTGTCTGACGGGAACTTCAACAAAAAGACCAGTCAAGTATAGAGTCTCCAGCCTATAGGAGTTTGACCTAATTAAAAATTGTTAGTTTGAAACATTTAGTGATTTGCCTGATCCATGAAATTGTCTAGCTCATAATTGAAATCATTTACGAATCATTGGTACATGAATCATTTAGGCAAGGTAGCCAGAGGAAAATTGTATATACGAGATATTTGGTCATACGTTTTAACAAAGGACATTCTATTTCGTTTGTCAGCTAGTCTTAGACATAGTCACCTTAGGGATAGGACCCATTTTATTGTTCAAGATATAAAAGACGTAGGCACTTCCCTGGGTCATATAACCAGTATCCTGACACATTTTACTTAAATTGTTGACCTTTGATAATATGGTTGACCTTCAATGTTTTGAAATTATATGTGCATACCAGACATCGCCTAATTTTTGTACATTAAAATGAACTGATATTGTTGATTAATATCGACAAAATATTATTAGCAAGAACGAAAGTTAAAGAGTCATTTTTTACTTGAAAATGACCTTTGACCCTTAATATCATATTTGAACTTGTGGGACATATATACATTATTATAATCACGAGCAATTATAAATAATGATCGGAAATAGCATTTATATTTCAAACAGGAAGCTATTCAAGCAATTTTTCACACAAATTTGACTTCTGACCTTTGATATAAGCTTTACCCTTGGCAGTTCTGGGGTTAATTCTGTACTGCTGACTTTGCCTGACATACAGACATTAAAACGAATTAACTTCAGTGACTAACAATGTGAATACATATTAAAAACGTAAGAAAAAGTAAAAGATAACATTTTTCACATTTTGCATGAAAATGAACTTTGACCTTCAGTTGTCAGGATTGACTTTGACGTTTTGCAATAAGATTTGCATTTCAGACTATGGCTGATATATACACATTACATATATAAAGCTGAGTGACTTATGATAACAAACTAATTTTTAAGAATAAAAATATATATAATTTTCAAATATGCCAATTTTGTGATTTGTACATAAATTTGACCTTTGACTTTAAATATTAAGTTTGCCCTTCATTCCTTTTTGATGAATTTCTTGTTGCTGACATTGGGTTTTGCTAAACAGGAAAAAAACCTGGTAGACGTAAACTTTACCTTAACCCCTAAATTTTTACATGTGAGTTTTACCTCCCTTATCACAAACATAAGTGAACAAGATTTAGATAGGCACGGCTTCGAAACCTAAGAAATGGGTTTTCATCCAAGATATGAAATATTGTTTCCAAAAACGTATAAACTTCTTTTGGCATCAATTGTTGAAATAAAATTCCGGGAGCTCTCGGATCAATAGTCCTACCTATCAAGTCATTGCCACCGGCCAGTGATTGGTAAATATTAAATCCCAAATTATACCTTGATTATTGCGGGAAGAAATTATCTCAATGTAAAAAAGTTGCAAATACATGATTATTGTGTAGTAAAATCGGAAACCCAGAGTTACAATTTGAACAATTTTGGTAAAGGACCACAAGGCAATGCTGCATACCAATTATCAAAGGCTTAGTTCTAGTGGTGTCAGATAAGAAGATTTTTAAAGTTGTTTCCTATGTAAGTACATGTATATGTAAATCTAAGGATCCGGGTGAGCCTCTTTTCGCCCCAGGGGCATAATTTGAACAATAATTTGAATTTGATCCTCTCGAAAACATATTTAACCTACCCTTCCACACCCGGTTAACTGAAACTTCCCCTTCCCCGAAAATACACCCACTGGGTAATTCCAATTTCCAAAGACTCCCAATTCCCATTTAACTGTAAAATTCTCCCTCCGGGCGGCACGAAAACCCAAACCTACACAAATCTTACCCAATTCTACCCAAATCTTACCCAGATCTAACCAAATCTTGATAGAAATGATCAAATCTTCGTAGATAATGAATATTTATAATTATATATTTCAACATAAATATATCATTTTGATGTATTATAACGATAATTAACTAGAAAAATCGGCGTTGAATTGAAATCGCTAAAATATTTGTAAATATCACGGTCAAGTATTCACTGCTCCATGTTTAGACCTACATCTTTCTATATATGACGTAAGTTTAAAGTAGTGACGAGTATACTTTATGATATACCCCAGTCACACATACGGCGCGGATAGCTACGTCTAGCCACGGATAGAAACGTAGTAATCCGTATCGATCCGTAACTGAGCCGTGCCTTAAAGTAGTAACCCGTATCAATCCGTACGGCTCAGGTACGGATCGGTACGAATTACTACGTTTCTATCCGTAGCTAAACGTAGCTATCCGCGCCGTATGTGTGACTGTGGTATTAGTGATAAACCTTTAGTATATGCGGTTGTCAGTTATGTACGTTAACTTCAGAACCACTTTGTTTTCATTAATCTTAAGACAAATGTCGATTCAGAGTCGATTAAATTTACATCGCTCTAGAAAATAGAAAATCATTTATAGTACAGTGCTGCTACATCGTCAAGGCATAGCGAAATGTTGTTATTTTGGGATAATTTAGACTTATGATTGCATTTCGGCAAAATACACTTCTTTACTTTATATATCTATTTTATTTATCTTTCTAAAGGACTTGATGTAATAGTCCAATATTAAATACGTGTATATGATTATGTCGATTTAATTTGATGACCAGCGATCAGATTTTGCCCTAATTATCATTAAGCCCTGGTTTCGCCTTAATACTGTGGAAATGTCCGAGCTGTTGTCGGAGACACCAAGGCGGAATTTCATGTCTGGTTTCTTGAAGCTATTTTTCATTCCAAGTACTAGGACGTGTCTTCTCAGAAGAATGGATTTTCTATTGGCTTTAAAAGTGTAAAAAACAGTACACACTGAGATTTTCAAGGTAAGATAAACTATACTAAGAAACATGTGTTAAAAATGATCGCTGTTTACAGAAATTTATTTGGTTCAAAGTTTTAGCTACCACCGTCAAATTAATTGTAAGCAATATAAAAGTTTCCATTTCGGTGTCAAAAGTCTGCCTTAAGGCAAAGCAGGAAGACATGTCGGTGTTCGTATACGGTATAAGTATAATATATGAGCCGTGTCATGAGAAAACTAACATAGTGGCTTTGCGACCAGCATGGATCCAGACCAGCCTGCGCATCCGCTAACAATCGACCATCAACTTTGTAAGGACCAATGTGCTACCATGAATAAACTCCCAATTCAGGCCCGAACCGACTACTTCTCTGAGAAGGTGAAGTCACGTGGCACTGGCCACGAAAGTTTGGCCAAGATAACCAAAACTCTACTAGGTCACAGCCATGATGCTTCCCGTCCCTCTAACTCAACATCAAGGAAACTTGCGCAGAAGTTTAGTGACATTTTAAAGAAAATTGAAAACATTAGGAATGACATTATTTCGCACGGCCAAACTGATTGTGATTCAGTTGACTTACATTGTTCAGAACATCAGGAAGTAGCAGACTGTCTTATTGAACTGGCTTATTGATTTGGCTCCTACAACGATAGAAGAGGTAAAACAAATTATGCAAAAATCTCCAAACAAATCCTGTGAACTTGACCCTTTACCAACATGGCCTTTGAAGAAATGTCTCGATGAGCTCTTGCCGTTGATCACAAACATCATAAATACACCAATGGAATTAGGTTATACCAAAAGAGTTTAAAAGTGCAAGGATAAGACCCCTGCTTAAGAAACCCGGTCTTGAACCAAACATTCTCAAAAACTACAGGCCTGCGTCTAACCTCCCTTTCATTTCAAAAATCTTAGAAAAGGTAGTAGATGCGCGTCTTGAGCAGCACTTGAGTGAAAATAAGCTACATGAGGGATTGCAGTCTGCTTACAGAAAGTTTCATTCAACTGAGTCGGCTCTGATAAAGGTACAGAACATGCATAGGTTTGGGTACCGAAATGAACTATGACTTTGATTGTGACCTAGTGACCTACTTTCTTATTTTTGTAGCTACAGCCTTCAAATTTGGACCACATGCATAATTTTGTGTTCCGAAATGACATCTGACCTTGATTTTTATCCTAGTGACCTACTTTCTTATTTCTGTAGCTACATCTATCTATCTATCTATCTACAAATTCATCTATCTATCTATCCATCTATCCATCTATCTACAAATTCATCCATCCATCCAGCCATCCATCCATCCTACCTAACTACCTTCCTACCCACCATCCATCCTCCTTCCTATCTATCTATCTATCTATCTATCTATCTACTTTCTATCTATCTATGTATCTATCCTGCAACAGGCCTCTGTTCGAGTGTTGAGTGCAGCTGCGCGCCTGTATAATAAATTTAAAAGTAGAATGGGCAGGAGAATAAATGAAATACACGATGTGTATTTTTAAGGATGAAATACAGTTGATAGTGTTAACAAAAAGTAATATTTACAGACAAGACGGCTATGTTGACCCTGAATCGCTCACCTGAGTCACCTACCTCTAGGTATTGAAACAAAACCGTACATATTGTTCAAACTTCCTTGCCAAAATCAAAGGTCACATCTGCATGCAAAACTGACAACATGGTTAGTAAGCAAACATAAGGTTTTCTATGATTTGACCTCGTGACCTAGTTTTTTTGACCACAGGTAACCTAGTTTCGAATATTCATAGAGAGAAACATTCCGACAAAGTTTAATTAAGATGAGGTAAAAAATGTGGCCTCTAAAGTGACAGCAAGGTTTTCCTATGATTTGACCTAGTGGCCTACTTTTTAATCTCAGATGACCCAGTTTCAATCTTGACCTAGATTTTATAGAGACAAACATTCTGACGAAGTTTTTTGAAGATGAGATAGAAAATACGGCCACATGAAAGCTAACAATGATTTTCTATGAATTGACCTAGTGACCTATTTTTGACCACAGATGACCAAGTTTCAAACTTGACCTAGATTTCTTACAGACACACATTCTGACAACGTTTTATGAACATGAGGTAGAGGACATATTTTCTGACAAAGTTTTATGAAGATGCGGTAGAAAATGGGGCCACAAGAGTGTTAACAATGTTTTTCGATGATTTGACCTAGTGACCTAATTTTTGACCGCATATGACCGACTTTCAAATTAAACTAGATTTCTTACAGACACACATTCTGACAACGTTTTATGAACATGAGGTAGAAAATGTGGGTATGAGAAAGCTAACAAGGATTTTCTTATTAACTGACCTAGTGACCTAGTTTTGACCCCAGATGACCCAGAGAATTCATTGAGGGTACTTTGTGATCAAGTTTTATTAAGATTCAGCCGAAATTGTAACCTCTAGATTGTTAACAGTCAAACTGTTGACCTCGCACGACGACGGACGCCGGACACAGGGCGATCACAATAGCTCACCTTGAGCATTTTGTGATCAGGTGAGCTAATAAAGCAATTTGAAAAGGTCTATCCTGCATTGTGCGCAAGTTTGATCACACCCTGCTTAAATTGGTTCAGGGTGGGGGCTTGCACAAGTTCTGCTAGAAGGGAATTCCAAAGTAATTTGGTGGTTGGAAGAAAAGAGTACTTATAGTAATAACAGTGAATGAGGATCTGGGTATGCATATGTCTGTGGGGGGGGGGGGGGGGGGGGGCTGACATAGGGAGGGAGTGGTACAGTAACCAAACCACTATTTTGTAGAACATAAGGAGGCGTGAGTCGGATCTCCTAATTTAAATGGTACGCCATCCCAGCTGATATAGCATGTTTGTTACACTGCTGTAAGGGGGGTAACCATGATTAACCAATCGCGTTGCCCTTCGCTGAATCATTTCGATCGGGTGAATGTTATGTTGAGTATATGGGCTCCAGAAATTGCTAGCATATTCCAGCTGTGGCCTGACTAGAGCTATATATGCTCATTCCCGAACTTTTGGGGTTTTGCATGGGATATTTCGCTTAAGGTAGTTCTGCACGTTTAAAACAATTTTTTTCTTCAATGCAAAATTTTATCAAACCATACTTTTTCAATGCATCATTGTATCTGAAGGAAATTCAGCCATTAAAAATGATAGGATCGTGTGCTTGATTTTTTTTTAGACCGATTTGAAAATATCGGTACTGCGGTTAATTTTTACAATTGCACTTTTGATGACATTATCGAGTACAGAAAAGTTTCACAATGTAGAATTTTATGAAACTTTTCATCTGTGTAGATTTATCTATTTTCAATAAATTGGCAAAAAATGCATAGGTCCGTGTGCTTAATGTTTCACAATATGCAAAATATCAGTAGGAGTTCTTACATTAATGCTTATTTTGTGTTACTATTTTGAATTGTTTTACATAAAAATCTATCTAAAGTCAACATTAACCTCAAGATAGATAGTAGCGTTGACTATTTTACACTAGATACATAGTGGGACTCCTGACGTTACTGGAATTTCAACTGATGTTTCAACATTTACAAGGATGGATTCGCACCTGCCAATCAAGAAAGACTTGACTCATAGCAATGTTGTGCTCTGAACACCATGTTGATGAAGTTTGTACAGATGTTTCAGATGGTTAACCTTGTCGAATGGTTTAGAAAAGTCCAGAAGGATTAAGTCCGTCTGGTGGCCTCGAATTAAGTTTCGAGATAGATCTTCTACAAGTTCGAGTAACTGAGTTTCGCATGGCCGTTTCTCTCTGAACCCATGCTGTAGGTTATAGAGGATATTGTTAACCTGGAAATGCTTGGTAATATTAGAGATTATAATGTGTTCCAGTAACTTAGAAAGAATACAAGTTAGGGAAATAAGTCGGTAATTTGCAGGATTACTTTTGTAGCCTTCTTAAAAAGAGGAGTGACATATTGGCATTGGACCAGTCAGCTAGATACAAGAATCTTTACTTAGAGTCGATTTATATTCAAACATAATAACATTACCTTAAAAGCTGTTTACTGACAAAAAAGACTAAGCAACAAAGTAACATAACAGTCTGCAAAGAGAGATAAGACATGCATAAAACACAGTTATAAAGGCTAGTACTACTAAGCACTGGTAGATAAACAAAAGGAAAAAACAGAAAAATATACATAGTATTTACAACTACAAACTTCAATGTTAAAATATGTACAAGCATCGGTTAAAACATGACAAAATGTTATACATAGCACATAAGACAAACGCACACATAGGCATTTAAACCAAACAAACATAGCTTGGGATAGTGCCCGTGTCAAGGGACCTTTGGAAGAGCTTATAGATTAGTGGTGATATTTGTTCACTAACATTTTTAAGACGGGTCGGCTTGAGACCATCGGGACCACATGCTTTGTCTATTTTAAGGGAAGAGAGAAGTTTCTGAACACCACTCATGTCGATATTGACCTTTGGCTTTAGGAGATATTTTGGCTTGTAGTCAGTTGGTATAGAGAGTAGAGACTGCACTTTCATTTTATACAGAGTTGGCCTAATTTGAGAGGTGACATAGGAGTGAATATAGATTGGAATTGAGGATTGAGGATATTGGCCTTCCTGTTGTTTGGCGCATAGGAGGATAGCGATAAACTGGAAGCTACCGTAAATGATACCTGGAATTTGTAAATGTGCTATATAGCATAGATGGATTAATGGCAGTCAATAATTAAAAAGAATATAGATCAACTGTTATTTTCAACAGATTCTCTACCACTTCTTTTGAAAATGCAAAAAGGAAAAGTGTTACCTAAACAGAGAGCCGAATTATACTGCTTTTCACCATTCTCTGTACACAACCGATGTGGCCATATAAAACTAGTGAAATTGCTACTTGGTGCTATATTGACCTCTATGCACTGTGGCCATATAGGACTATTCTAATTAGTATTTGGTGCTATATTGACGCCTATTTACTATGGCCATATATAACTTGTCAGATGGGTATTTGGTTCTATATCGACCTCTATTTACTTTGGCCATATAAAATTAGTCAGTCGGATACTTTGTGTTACATTGATCTCTATTTACTGCATGTATAAGATCAAACATGGCCATATAGAACTAGTCAGATGGGTATTTGGTTCTATATCAACCTCTATTTACTTTGGCCATATAGAATAAGTCAGTTGGATACTTTGTGTTACATTGATCTCTATTTACTGCATGTATAACATCAAACATGGCCATATAGAACTAGTCAGATGGGTATTTGGTGCTATATTGACGCCTATTTACTATGGCCATATATAACTTGTCAGATGGGTATTTGGTTCTATATCGACCTCTATTTACTTTGGCCATATAAAATTAGTCAGTTGGATACTTTGTGTTACATTGATCTCTATTTACTGCATGTATAACATCAAACATGGCCATATAGAACTAGTCAGATGGGTATTGTGTGCTATATTGACGCCTATTTACTATGGCCATATATAACTTGTCAGATGGGTATTTGGTTCTATATCGACCTCTATCTACTTTGGCCATATAAAATTAGTCAGTTGGATACTTTGTGTTACATTGATTTCTATTTACTGCTTGTATAGCATCAAACATGGCCATATAGAACTAGTCAGATTGATACTTGGTGGTATATTGACGTCTATTTACAGTGGCCATATAGATGTAGCCAAATGCGTACTTAGTGTTATATTGACCTGTTTATACTGTGGCCATATAGAACTAGTGAAATTGGTTCTTTGTGCTGTATTGACGTCTATTTTCTGTGACCATATAGAACTTATCTGTGGGTACTTGGTGCTATATTGACGTCTATTTACTGTGGCCATATAGATGTAGTCAAATGCGTACTTGGTGCTATATTGACCTGTTTATACTGTGGCCATATAGAACTAGTGAAATTGGTTCTTTGTGCTGTATTGACGTCTATTTTCTGTGGCCATATAGAATTTATCTGTGGGTACTTGGTGCTATATTGACGTCTTTTTACTTTGGCCATATAGAACTAGTCAGATGGGTACTTGGTGCTATATTGACCTCATTTTACTGTTGCCATATAGAAAAATTCTGATGGTGACTTAATGCTATATTGACGTCTATTTATTGTGGCCATGTAGAACTACACAGATGGGTACTTCGTGCTATATTGTCGCCTTTTTACTTTGGCCATATAGAACTAGTCTGACGGGTACTTGGTGCTATATTGACCTCTTTTTACGATGGTCATATAGAACCAGTCAGATGGGTACTTGGTGTTATATTGAACTCTATTTACTCTTGCTATATAGATAAATTCAGATCGGTACTTAGTGCTATATTGAAGTCTATTTTCTGAAGCCATATAGAACTAGTCGAATGGGTACTTGGTGCTATATTGACCTCTATATTCTGTGGCCGTATAGAACTCGTGAAGTTGGTAGTTTGTGCTATATTGACCTCTAGTTACTGTGGCCATATATAACTAGTCAGATGGGTACTCGGTGCTATATTGACGGTGCTATATTGACGTCTATTTACTGTGGCCTTATGGAACTATTCAGATGTGTAGTTGGTGCTATATTGACCTGTATTTATTTTGATCATATAGATCTAGTCAAATGGGTACTTGGTGCTATATCGACCTCTATTTACTGTGGCCATATAGAACTTGTGAAATTGTTACTTTGTGCTATATTGACCTCCATGCACAGCGGCTATATAGGGTACTCGGTGCTACATTGTCGTTTATTTACTGCGGCAATATTGAACTAGTCATATGGGTTCATGGTTCTATATTGACCTCTTTTTACTGTTGCCATATAGAAGTAATCAAATGGGTTCTTGCTGCTATATTGACGCTTTTTTACCGTGGTTATATAGAACTAGTCAAATGGGTATTTGGGGCTATATTGACCTGTCTGCACTGTGGTCACACAGGACTAGTCAAATGGGTATTGGTGCTATATTGACGTCTATTTACTCTGGCCATATAGAACCACACAAATGGATACTTAGTGCTATATTGACCTCTATGCACTGTGGCCATATAGGACTAGACAAATGGGTACTTGGTTCTATATTGACCTCTATTTACTGTGATCATATAGGACTTAACTAATGGGCACTTGGTGCTCTATTGACGCCTATTTACTTTGGCCATTTAGAACTAGTCAATTGGGTACTTGGTGCTTATTTACGTCTATTTACTGTGGCCATATAGGACTAGTCAAATGGGTATTTGGTGCTATATTGACATCTATTTACTATGGCCATATAGGAATGGTCAGATTGATACTCGGTGCTATAATTGACGTCTATTTACTGTTGCCAGATAGAACTAGTCAAATGGGTACTTGGTGCTATATTGACGTCTCCAGTATGACCACAATGAAATGTGAAAAATATGTACTTCCGTCCCAATCGAGTAAATGAAGTATTGAAATTAACTATTGGCCTCACTGACGAGTTCGGTAAGGCAACTGTTTCTTGTATTAAAATATACCCTGTATGTTTGTGGAAACGCGCCCAATACTCATAGGCACATTAAATAAAGGTGGTTTAGACATCCTATATACATCCTTCATGAATAATGTATAGACACAGAAACTGGAGGTAAAACATATCGTAGAAATATCCTCGCCAAAGCCATGATAATCAAATAATGCGGGAAGAAAATATACAATAGCTATTCATATCCAGTTCAGTATGGCCACAGTTAATGGATGTAAATATATACAACAGCTATCCCTACCCAGTCCAGTGTGGTCGCAGTTAAAGGGGAAATAGTCATTAGCTATCTCTATCCAGTCCAGTATGGCCAGTAAATAGAGGATAAATATATATATATATATATAGTCATTAGATAATAGCTATCGCTACCGTCGTAAATGGAGTGATGAAATAACCTGTAGGCCTCGCTGATGAGTTCCATTTTACCCTTTAGAAAAACGCGTCAATTTCTGATTGCCACTGTTAATGAAGTGTTAATTTATCCTATATACATAATTAATGAGTCCTCAATGGCCAAAGGAAATTGAGTGTAAAATCACTATAAACTTCCTTGATATGTCGGCATGCAGGAAATCGAGTGAAAATATACGCTATATCGGTATATATTAATTTAGAAACCTGTATGACTACAGTAAATTCAGTGTTTGATACTACATATACAGTAGCGCCCTAACTTGGGAGGCCTTCAGTAAACGGTGGGATGAAATAATCTATAGACTCCCTGATGAGTTCAGTATGACAAGTATAACTTTACATTATATTAGCCCCAAAGACAAATGCGTCCTAGTCGCGTGGCCGCAGTGAATACTTTCCTTTATATATATCCCTCTCTAGTACTGTATGGCTACAGAAAATGGAGTGTAAAGGTATACTACAAACATCCCCGCCCAGTCCTGTATGGCCACATTTAAAAGTCCATAAAGCTACCTTGTTTACAAATCTCCTCTTGATGATGAACCTTCCTATGAAATACGGCTAAATTTCAACCAGTGGATGCTGAGAAATACCCCGGACAAGAATTGTACTATAGTATACTATTGTTGCATAATCAAAGGGCTGTAACTATATAAAGGTACACAATCAGATATGAAGATCATATGCACATCTCCTCTTATGATTGAAACTTCCATTGAAGATTCACCAAATTCCAACAGTTGTTTGCTGAGAAATACTCCTACTATAGTATATTACTGTTAAATAATGAAAGGGCATTAACTCAGTGAAAAATTCACCCAACCTGAACCAATTTTAAGATAACATACTCCTGATACCGAAACTTTCTAAACAGATTTGTTAAATTCCAACCAGCAGTTGCAGAGATATACTCCAAACAAGAACTGTACTATAGCAAACTAATGTGGATTAATTTAAGGGCAATAATTCCGATCGAAAAGTCACAAACCCTAACATGAAGATAATAATAGTGCGCATCTCCTTTTGATAGAGAAGCTTCCTATCAATTATCACAAAATTCCATCCTGTACTTGGTGAGAAATACTCAGAACAAAAGTTGTGCTATAGTATAATATTGTTGATTAATTAAAGGGCAATAACTCGAAACATTATCAGACCGGAAAACACAAATAAAATAAGTTTATGTACATCTCCTTTTGATAGTAAAGCTTCCTATGAAGAACGGCTAAATTCCAGATTGTGCTTGCTGAGAAAACTCTGAAAAATAATTTTACTACTGTATGTTCAATAGTCAAAGGGCAATAACTCCGTGAAAAATCATCCGACCGGAACAACAAGTCTGTGAAGTTTCGCTATATAGATTACAATCATCAGTGGGTGCGGAGAAATACTCCGGACAAGAAAGAATACGGGACGGACGGCCGTAGTACCGGTCATTTAGTGGTGTAAACCTTCTGTATGGAAAAAAGTTGTTTCCCGCCACGATGGCCGGTGCGGGGTATGCTGTTAGACGTACACTTGATCTTCTCGCCAAGACAAATACGTTTGCCTTTTTAAATCACACAGCGACACTTAACCCGTTAGTAATCTCTCAATGCAATGGAATAGAGCCATTTGCGTTCGGGGAAGCATGGTTGGCTTATAAACCGTCTGGAGATTACGATGCAATACCATTTGGATTTTTGTTTCAGGACGGTATTGAATGTTTGATAGATATGGTTTTAGAGCTTGAAAAAGGAGACGCAGATAAATATAGCTCAACTGAAAACACACATGATGCTGAAAAGAAAGCTTCAGTAGCATGTATAAAGAAGTACCTGACTGAAGATTTTGGTAGGCACTTTACCTCCTTTGCATGACATTGACATAATGACAAAGAATTAGTGGCAACCCCGTGACAACCATATTATTGACAACCCGGACCATGTTTTAGAAAGTTCTAGACCACTATTTTTTACAAAATAAATGCTTTAATTAAATCCATATTATCACATTTTAATTACAGTAAAAGGATTCATAAAAATTTCAATAAAATTTTAAAACATGGTCTGGGTCGCCCATGAAATGGTTGGGATCATCCGTAACATTGTCCAGATTATTTAACATGTTTAAGGAAGTGGCTAGGGATCCGGCAACCGGACCTTTAGACCTGGAGTCTGGAGGTCCAGTAACCGGACCTCTAGACAGCCCTATACAGGTTGCCTGGAGGTCCGGTAATCATTATAACAATACTGTATGCCTCTTTCTCGTAATTCCGAGCCTTCTCATTGATCCGAGCCTTTGGAAAATTTGCACTTGCAGCTATTTCCTGTTTCTAAATTTTATGTATGTTGTAAAAAATCATATGACAGATAAACAAAAGTAAAAAGAAAATAGAATTACTTGCATTAAAATAGAAATATACACAACAGAAAATTTTGGCACAAAATTTGCTTATCTAAAATCATTGGGGTAATATATAACCTTCTTACAGAAAACAGAAAGCACTTATTTTAAAACTTTTTTGTCCGCTAACACAATAATATATCTATTCTTAATTTTAACAAAGAACTTTTTCAAAAAAGCCTTAATTTTTCAGAGCTAGTACAAATGATTGCAAGTCTCGGTTTTAACGAGAAAGAATCTGGCTGTTTCAGAGGGTTAGGGTCATCATGTGAAAGCCTAGGTTATTCATTTACAAAAATCCTTAGAATTTTTCTTCATGGGGATTTTATAAGTTTAGATGTTGGAGTACCAAACTATCCCAAACAAAAAAAAAGGCCCAATAAACACTGTCAATAAACGCCACTAAAACCGTGATCCGCAAGCGAGTTATTAATCCAATAAACACCATCAAAACCATGTTCCAATTTCACATGCAAATGAGCTAATGGATCGCTAATTAACATAAATGTGTCATTTAACAACACGCTAATGGAGCGCACAATAGATCGCTCAATGGAACGCATAATAGATCGTATAATGGAACGTATAATGGATCGTATAATGGATCGCATAATGGATCGCTTAACGGAACGCATATAATAGATCGCTTAATAGATCGCTCAATGGAATGCGTTTCATCAAACTGATACATTCCTAACTACAGGCTGTATTTAATTGAAACCTGATGCATTCAGTTTTGCCAAATCGTTAATGTGATTGGGTATAGCCTGGCTTTGCAGAGATATGCAGTAACTGTTGAAAAGATCTTTCTGTTAAAATTATTCAAATATATTATTTGTTAAATTATATATATTATATATAATACAAATTTAGCAATCATTCAACATTTTCATGATCATTTGGATGCAGTTTTATACAAATCATTTGATAAATCGTGCAGCTAACAGAAATTCCATCTTAAATTTTGTAAAATATGGATAGTCAAAGAGAAACATATATTTATTAACTAGTTTCCATATAAGAAAGTATACAGGTCATTTGAATCAGCATTTCAAAAACTATTGTGTTATGCATTTAATAAATCTTGGAATTCTAACATACACTTATTTTATTGAAATCTATAAAGAATCACAATGTAAGCATGCATTCATTTATACTGAATTGTAAGTATGTGTTTTAAGAAAATACCTTAAAAAATTAGTTGTAAATCACAGAAATTAAACGAAATAACAACCACCATTTTCTCTTCAGTAAATCCATATCATATGTCCAACCTCTACACTTACTACCTAAAAATGCACTAATTTCTGTCCCTCTATATTATACCTTAGATGAGATTACATAACATAACCTAGCAACTAGAAGATCTGCTGTTATGTGGTTCATTGGATGGATTAAAACCATATGTTTCCTGATAAAAGAGGAGGAAGCCTTCTGAATGGCTCTGTAAAGTTAATAACTCGCTTCAAAATCGCGATCCATTTAATGGAACACGTTCCGTTTGCGATCCATTGCAACCATTTCTTGATTGTTTCAATGGATCACTAATGGAACACACTAACAAACACCAAAAATGCGGTTTTGATGGTGTTTATAAGGTGTTTTTATAGCGTTTATTAGAAAAAAAATTTGTTTGGGATATAGCAAAAACTCTTTTGAAACTTAAATCTTCTACTGACTAGCACTGAAAAACCGGCTTAGGGGCTCGGAATAACGAGAAAAGGGCATATATGGTTTTTGTCGCAATGATGCTATAATCATTGATCTTGTATAATTATGATTCAAAATACTTACAAAATTATCATTAATAAGCTACTGTTTGCTTTTGACATTTTCTGTACATTGCAGATGGTAGAAAACAGAAGTCTGAAATTAGTATTATAAGCAATAACTAATAAAACCCCGCTTATTTCCAACATAAACATGATAAAATGTACATTTTTGAACTAATACAATTTAAATTTTATCTTCAAATGTGTACTGGTACTGATGATAAACCCGGACAGATGATAAAGTCGACCACCTTGGAAATATTTGATTGCAATTGGTTATTTATACAATTGAACACACCATCTAATAGTTTCCATTTACAACACCAACTGGTGTAAAAAAAAAAACAAATTTGGTAAATATTCTGTAAAAATAAATGACTTACATTTGTCTGTATAAAAAATATTTATCCAAAATTACTGGGGAAGAGGGTGTTTTTTTGCGCATGCTCACTGTCTCCACATGACGGCCTGACATTGGGTCACTTTTCATTACTTGATCAGGAATGACTGTTGCAGCTTTTTGGGGAAAGTTTCAATATAATACTACGAAGAAAATTTTGTAAATGACAAAGTGTTCGAATTTATCATCAGTCAACCTGCTTACAGTCCCCATTTTACAAACCCCTTTCAGGGCCTCACTTCATGTGAGTTTGCTAACTAAATATAAATTTGAATTATGTAAAGTTTTCAGCAAATGTTAAGCTTTATTTTGATACCGACCATTGATTGCAAATTGCAGAAATAAAAAAGTTACAGGTAAAAAACCTCATTTTCTGTTCGGGTTTATCATCAGTACCAGTAGTAGCAGTAAAATGAATTGTCGTATATCAATACATCCTTGCCCCATATTAAAGTTATTTGCCCCGTCATTACTTATAGAAAAATAAATAAAAAATGATTGGCGCTTGCTAACAGATGTGCACCATGGTAGTGTTTGGTACCATATAAAGTATTTATATACTGAACAGCAAAAGGAACTATCCAGATGTTTAACTGGTATATTTTGAAATAAAAAATATGATTTTTAAAATTTGAATAGTTTCTTCTTTTCAAAATTAAAATTAAGATCATCACGTGATAAACTTTCAAAAATCAATCAATCAGTCGTGAAGTCAGTATAATGTAGTCCCACAATAGCCCTTTGAAAGTCTATATCTTCTGCGTGTCAGTTGCATTGTAACATCCCAATTGGGCGCTTCCGCTAAATTTGATTCAGTCGTGTGGTGCAACCAACAATATTTTTTGAACTTTATGATGTTTTTCGAGTTGGCCACTTACCAGTACTACTGTTTGCAGAGCAAATTGCCCTTTCAACATTTTTGAAATAGATAGAGTTGCACGTCACAAAAACATGAAACTGAAGCTATTTTTGGAGTAATCCTGACTGGTTAACCCCGCCCCATTCACAATAAATTTTTCATTCACATTGTCGTGAAAGTTTTTTCTTTATCTTGATGTCACACAAAGCTCGTGCACTGACTTTATCTGTGAAATGTCAAGTCCAGTATCGCCGTACTTGCATGCATTGTAAAGTACAATAAAGTGATATTGTATCATAGCTCGGTGTTCTTTCTTAACAAATTTGGTGCAGGTAAATCGTATACACTGAGCGCAGGGTGCGGTAACTAAATGCGTGCAGGTATTAAATACCCGCCAGGGCTAGACACTAACCATTTTGGGTCACTGGTCCGAAGAGCAGTTTCCACTAACTTTTTAAATGAAACAGTTACTGGTCCTCCAAATATTTCACTGGTTCTTGTTGCTTTTCACTGGCCTCGGACCAGTGTTAGTGTCGAGCCCTGCCCGCACGCTAGTTACCACACTGTTGGATAGGAAAGTATGCCAGCGTGTATGGGCAGACAGCGATGTGCATTTTATTGATTTTCTGCGCTGGCATTGGTTTATTATACCTGAGCTTTACACATTTGTAAAGCAAGGATTTTAAGTACTCACTTGAACTGCTGTATATGGCAATGTGGAACTCCTACAACTACCATATATGGATCGCTATGATACAAAACAGAAAGGACATTAAAACTCTCGGGGTAAACGATTTATACGCTGGGGCTACATCCCTTCGTACAAATCGTTAAGCCTCGAGTTTCAGTGCTCTTTCTATTACATAGATATGTTGTTTTAAAAGTAGAATAAAAAATATTTCAACTACCTCCAAAATTTAATGGAAACAGCGTTTTTTGTTTGTTATGACAATTGTTATCGACTAAATTTCCAACCACGCAAGGTATAGAAAGGTATAGATAATATACTGTATCATTGAACCTTCAAGCTACGCAACACTTGTAGGTCTAATTGCCATATCAATAAAAACTGATTAATTCGTTGTTCAAACTTCTGCAGAGAGTCTATCACATATAACTCCATTATAGATCTAGTTTTTTATTCTACTTTTTTAGGTTTACGTGTATGTGTATTTATTTACTATTTATTTGAAGTCGTTTAAACACTTTTCAGTTATTTACAAACCTTTCTTCGTTTATGGAATTAATCAGTTATAAAATCACGTAAGTCAAAATAGTTCGACGTTTAGTTTGTTTTATATTTGTGACGGTCAATCTAAAAGGACCAAAATAATTGATAAACTAAGGTTTAAATCTCCAGATATTTCGTATTTTGGAGAATTATGACAATTCTTACATAAATTAATGAGGAATGGAAGCCCACTTTTGATACATGTGTTAAGTTTTATTTGAATCAATATTCCCAACAAAATCAGCATTTAAACCCAAATAGGCAGCGATGACAATTTCTTCTGAGTGAAGAAAATTACTCTAATTAGTTAGAATAAGACTCACATACTCATAGGAAATTACCGACTTTTTTCAACTAAAGAGGCATGGTCGGTTCCGGGTATTGAACTTATCCCCTTTAAACAGTGATGAGCGAATCCGACAACTCGACCACGAGTCAGTCACGTTTTAAGATTTATTGTGAAAGCTAAACACGAGATACAAGTCTGCATCAGAACGTACTGAAATTTAGGCAGAAAATGTCTGCATGTACATAAAGCAAAGAGGGTGTCTTTTTAACTTTCACACTACCTAAATACAGCGTGCATTGATTAGTACATCTGTTACATTCCGGTTAAACACTCGTTCCAACAGTATTTAAATCAGCATTTCTTTGTGTAAAATTCTCGGTCATGCAGCCAATGTAAACAAGTTCATTCAGTGTATTTTTACTCGTCTTGGAAAAAAATACTATTAAAGGGCGGAGTAACCTGTATTGATGATATCCAAAAATAGCTTCAGCGTCGCTGCTTTAGTGATGTAAAGGTAAAAATCTATCGATTTAAAAAAAGGCTAAAGGGCAATTTGAATTGCAAACAGTAGTAATATATTTCCAATGACAACAAAATTTCACAACGAAAATTGTTAATTACAGGTGCACGCGAATTTCGTGCAAAACGGCTATTTCTGGACTATTGACTTCACGGTTGATTGATTTTTAGCTCACCTGTCACAAAGTGACAAGGTGAGCTTTTGTGATCGCGCGGTGTCCGTCGTCCGTCCGTGCACGCATGCTTGCATCCGTAAACTTTTGCTTGTGACCACTCTAGAGGTCACATTTTTCATGGGATCTTTATGAAAGTTGGTCAGAATGTTCATCTTGATGATATCTAGGTCAAGTTCGAAACTGGGTCACGTGCCTTCAAAAACTAGGTCAGTAGGTCTAAAAATAGAAAAACCTTGTGACCTCTCTAGAGGCCATATATTTCACAAGATCTTCATGAAAATTGGTCAGAATGTTCACCTTGATGATATCTAGGTCAAGTTCGAAACTGGGTTACGTGCCTTCAAAAACTAGGTCAGTAGGTCTTAAAATAGAAAAACCTTGTGACCTCTCTAGAGGCCATATATCTCACAAGATCTTCATGAAAGTTGGTCAGAACGTTCACCTTGATGAAATCTAGGTCAAGTTCGAAACTGGGTCATGTGCCTTCAAAAACTAGGTCAGTAGGTCAAATAATAGAAAAACCTTGTGACCTCTCTAAAGGCCATATTTTTCATGGGATCTGCATGAAAGTTGGTCTGAATGTTCATCTTGATGATATCTAGGTCAAGTTCGAAACAGGGTCATGTGCGGTCAAAAACTAGGTCAATAGGTCTAAAAATAGAAAAACCTTGTGACCTCTCTAAAGGCCATACTTTTCATGAGATCTTCATGAAAATTGGTCAGAATGTTCTTCTTGATGATATCTAGGTCAGGTTCAAAAGTGGGTCACGTGCCTTCAAAAACTAGGTCAGTAGGTCAAATAATAGAAAAACCTTTTGACCTCTCTAGAGGCCATATTTTTCATGGGATCTGTATGAAAGTTGGTCTGAATGTTCATCTTGATGATATCTAGGTCAAGTTCGAAAGTGGGTCACGTGCCTTCAAAAACTAGGTCAGTAGGTCAAATAATAGAAAAACCTTGTGACCTCTCTAAAGGCCATATTTTTCATGGGATCTGTATGAAAGTTGGTCTGAATGTTCATCTTGATGATATCTAGGTCAAGTTCGAAAGTGGGTCACGTGCCTTCAAAAACTAGGTCAGTAGGTCAAATAATAGAAAAACCTTGTGACCTCTCTAAAGGCCATATTTTTCATGGGATCTGTATGAAAATTGGTCTGAATGTTCATCTTGATGATATCTAGGTCAAGTTCGAAACAGGGTCATGTGCGGTCAAAAACTAGGTCAATAGGTCTAAAAATAGAAAAACCTTGTGACCTCTCTAGAGGCCATACTTGCGAATGGATCTCCATAAAAATTGGTCAGAATGTTCACCTTGATGATATCTAGGTCAAATTTGAAACTGGGTCACGTGCCTTAAAAAACTAGGTCAGTAGGTCAAATAATAAAAAAACCTTGTGACCTCTCTAGAGGCCATACTTTTCATGGGATCTGTATGAAAATTGGTCTGAATGTTCATCTTGATGATATCTAGGTCAGGTTCGAAACTGGGTCAACTGCGGTCAAAAACTAGGTCAGTAGGTCTAAAATTATTAAAATCTTTTGACCTCTCTAGAGGCCATATTTTTCAATGGATCTTCATGATAATTGATACGAATTTTCACCTTATGATATCTAGGTAAAGTTCAAAACAGGGTCACGTACCTTCGAAAACTAGGTCAATAAGTCAAATAATAGAAAAACCTTGTGACCTCTCTTAGAGACCGTATTTTTCAATGGATCTTCATGAAAATTGGTCAGAATTTTTATCTTGATAATATCTAGGTCAGGTTCAAAACTGGGTCACATGAGCTCTAAAACTAGGTCACTATGTCAAATAATAGAAAAAACGACGTCATACTCAATACTGGGTCATGTGGGAAGAGGTGAGCGATTCAGGACCATCATGGTCCTCTTGTTTAAAAATTTTACACGTGAGATTCTTCAAGTATAATGCAACATGAAAAACACAAGTGATTTGAAATTAAAGTGTTTTTTTTATATATCAATAACACGAACGTTGTGACTCAGATGAGCGATGCAGGGTAATCATTGTTATGAAAAAAAATCATATCTTCATCTTTTTATTTTCAGAAAAGCATGAAAAATGCCTTCTTTCATTGGAAGATTTGGAGTCTGAAGTGCAGGTAAAAGCTGTCCTTGCAGTTCATCTGTTTGCACCTTTGATTCCTGATTCACCAGGTGTGAACAAGTATGGCATTGATAAACAACATTTTCCTAAAGATGAAGGTCAAACGAAGTGTCCAACATGTGGTGAAAAGCTGAGGTTTACTGATACATCATTTGGTGAGTTTTAGCACACCTGAGCATCAAAGTCAGCTACTGCTTTCATTCTTCATAGTTCAGTTGTTGTTAGCAATATTCCTACTTTGGCCATATATATGGATTAGACGTGTGATGTTGTATCAAAACTTTTCATTTACTAAAAATGCGCCTCGAAGGTGAAGCATATATATACAGTCGAAACTCGGTATCTCGAATTTCAAGGGACCGTGCTTTTTGTTTCGAGATAACCGAAATTCGAGTTATGTGGAGGGACGTATATTGACGAAATGATGAAAATAAGTTGGTTCCAACACCCTTTTTAATCTCCAGCTATTGGGAACACCATAAATATAGTATACCTTGCAATAAATCTTTTAAGACGCAACACAAAATGGTTATAAATTTTAGTACACTGCATTTTATTTCCATGTTAACATAATCAGAGCTCCCGGAGGATTGATAGCATTTCGACCTGGCATTTTGAACGAATGATGCTTTCTCCGAAGAAGCTATTTTTATACAGTCTCATCGCGATTACCTCTAATTAATCTTTATGAAAGATCCCAACTGTTCAAATTAATTAATTCTTTAGTTTAAATTAAAAGCAATTTTCATAACGTCACAAAAACAAATGACCGCTGATTAAAAGAAATCTAATGTTTACATCAAACAATTATCATTATGGCACATGCAAACAAGTATGACATCATCTCACTTTGATATTCGCCGTACCTTTGATATGTCGGCATCACGGCTTTCTGGCAAGGCAAAAAATATGGACATGTGTTAAAAACCAACCACATTCACAATGACATGTGTTAAATTTTATCGCATTTTTTCTCACTTCGACTTACCGAGTTTACAATGCACTTGAATTTTATTGACGGGACTGAAAACCCCTTTCGACACATCCGAAGTCTCGGCAAGTCAAATTTTGACGTAACCGGAGTCGAATCACATATATAAAGAAGGAAATTTGACGGGACTTGAAAATTTCTTCGACTTAAGCGGAATTTCGAGGTAAGCGAGTTTGAGATACCGAGTTTCGACTGTATATAGTAACTGCTTTGTCAGTCCATCTGTCCCACTTTCTTAGCTCAGCTTTTCGAAGAGCTGTTGCACTTGCTCCCCCTACCACAGCCTGATGAGCTATTGTGAGCAATCCCTGTCCATCATCCGTTCAGATGACATCTCCAAAACAGCTAGCTGGGCCAGTATTGATGAAATTTTGCCAGGATGTTCGTAGCAAAAGGGCGATTTGAAAATTCAAATAAACTCTTGTTCAGTCGTTGCCATGGCAACCAGTTTCAAGGCATAGAGCTTAGATATTTGGCATGCAGCATAGTCTAGTGGACCTCTACTAAGAATGCGCAAATGATGACACCGAGTCAACATTGGCCCTATCCCGAGGCATCCCTTCATTTTACATGAGAGATATAATATATGGAAAACAATCTCTGAAACCACAAGGCATAGAGCTTAAATATTTTGCTTGTAGCATTATCTAGTGGACCTCTGTAAGATTGCTCAAATCATTTACCCCTGGTCAATATTAGCCCCACCCCAGAGATCTCTTGATTTTACATTAGAAATTACGGGGAAAAAATCAAAAATATTTTGGACGTTTATGACCACCCCCTCCTCTCCCCCTTCCAAGGTCAATATTGATCCCGCCCCAACATCTCTTGATTTACCAAAAGATTATTAGCTCACCTGAGCACTTTGTGCTCAAAGGTGAGCTTTTGTGATCACCCCATGTCCGTTGTCTGTCGTCGTCGTCAACAATTTGACTCTAGAGATTACAATTTTGGCCTAATCTTAATGAAACTTGGTCAGAATGTTACTCTCAATAAAATCTTGGATGAGTTCGATGTTGGGTCATCTGGGGCAAAAAACTAGGTCACCAGGGCAAATCAAATGAAAAGCTTGTTAACACTCTTGAGGTCACAATTTTGGCCCAGTCTTAATGAAACTTAGTCAAAATGTTACCCTCAATAAAATCTTGGACAAGTTCGGTATTGGGTCATCTTGGTTCAAAAACTAGGTCATCAGGTCAAATCAAAGGAAAAGCTTGTTAACACTCTAGAGGCCACAATTTTGGCCTAATCTTAATGAAACTCGGTCAGAATGTTACCCTCAATAAAATCTTAGGTGAATTTGATATTGGGTCATCTGGGGTAAAAAAATAGGTCACCAGGTCAAACCAAAGGAAAAGCTTGTAAACACTGTACAGGCCACATTTTTGTCTGTATCTTCATGAAACCTGGTCAGAATGTAAATGTTGATGATCTAAAGATCCAGTTTGAATCTGGATCATGTAGGATCAAAAAGTAGGTCACCAGGTCAAGTCAAAGGAAAAGCTAGTTAACACTGTAGAGGCCACATTTATGACCATATCTTAATGAAACTTAGTCAGAATGTTAATCTTGATGATCTTTATGTCACGTTCAAATCTGGTTCAGGTAGGGCAAAAACTAGGTCACCAGGTCAAATCAAAGGAAAAGCTTGTTAACACTAGAGGCCAGGTTTATGACTGTATCGTCATGAAACTTGGTCAGAATGTTAATCTGGATGATCTTTAAATAAAGTTCGAATCTGGGTCATGTCGGGTCAAAAACTAGGTCACCAGGTCAAATCAAAGGAAAAGCTTGTTAACACTCTAGAGGCCACATTTATGACTGTATCTTTATGAAACTTAATCAGAATGTTAATCTTGATGATCTTTAAGTTCGAATCTGGAACATGGGGGATTAAAAACTAGGTCACCATGTAAGATCAAAGGAAAACCTAGTTAACACTTTAGAGGCCAAATTTATAACCATATCTTAATAAAACTTGGTCAATGTTAATCTTGATGATCTTTAGGTCAATAGGTCAGGTGAGTGATACAGGGCCTTCATGGCTGTCTTGTATAGAAAAAACATCAAAAATCTTCTTGTTTGGAACCATAATGCATAGATACAGTTCGGCGTCCAGATTTGAACGTTGACCTTTTGCTGACCTTGACCTATTGACGTACTTCATTTTATGAAATCTGAACTATTTGTGCCCCGCCCGCTTAGCTCAGTAGGTAGAGCGTCGGTCTACGGATCGCGGGGTCTTTAGTTCGATCCTCAGGCTGGGCGTATGTTCTCCGTGACTATTTGATAAACAACATTGTGTCTGAAATCATTAGTCCTCCACCTCTGATTCATGTGGGGAAGTTGGCAGTTACTTGCGGAGAACAGGTTTGTACTGGTACAGAATCCAGGAACACTGGTTAGGTTAACTGCCCGCTGTTGCATGACTGAAATACTGTTGAAAAACTGCGTTAAACCAAAAACAAACAAACTGAACTATTTGTACAGTTTTCATGCAGGTTTCAGCTATTACCTAATGACTGACCTGGACTTTGACTTGTTGACCTATTATTTATGATTACAGTTTTGCATGGTGATATGAACAGTGATTTTGGCTGACCTTGAAATTGACCTATTGACCCATTTCATTGTGTTCAAGTTACAGCAGCAAATTTGAACCATAGGTACAGTTTTGCATTGGAATTTAAAACAATGACTTTGAACCATAATTATGTTCAGTTCAATAATTGAAACATGGTGACTCTCCAATAGTGACAGCTCTTGTTTTCCTCAACTTCAAACTCTACGAATAGTATTATGCCAATTCCAGACACTTTTTTATGTAAAAGCTCAAGGTCATTTTGGTCAGCTTTGAAGAGTTACTCATTTACTGACCCTAGGTAATATTTAGGTTTACATGATCTTGCCTTATAAACTCATACCAGATAGTGTGTACAAAATTTATGTAATGATATGAGTTAATCTTTTTAAGGCTTGAGGTGGGGTTGTGATAGACATGGATTTTCTCGAAAACAACCTCTAGTTTTACGTATCATTTCAGGGCACAGTGAAGTCTGGCATGGCTATACAGATATAATTTTACAAAAAAGTGCTGTTAAAAGTGCTGTTACTGTAAGCACAAAGTTAAAAGAGAGCAGTGAGACTAGAAGATGGACCAGACAAGAAGCAGAACTTGATGAAATTGAAAGTGATTCAGATGCTAGTGTCAGCTCTTCCAGCTCCAGTTCTAGCTATTCAGCTGTTGAGGACAATAAACAGTTCAATAATCAAAAACAAGCAGAGGCTCGTGCATTAGCACAAACTATAACAAATGCATTCTGTGAACAAAGTTACAGAGATAGGTTTAAACCATCTTTTTTGGCTACAAATGAAAAGGTAAAAATATTCATGTACTGCTGTGACAAAGATGTTCTTCTTGAAACTGATTACATGTCTATTTTAGAAAAGAAGTCGGTAAGTATTAAATGTCTGACTTTAGTATGGTTGGCACTTAATTTTGACTTCTTTCAGAGGGTAGACATCTTCGATGAGAAATCAAAAATACAAATCCATTATAAATGGCCAGTATCAAACTTCCAAAAAATTATAGGTGAAGCTCCTTTAGAGCTCTATCAATATAAAGCATGTAGACCTTTGAGACCTGGGAGGAATGAAGAAGTAGGAGAAAGAAAAATGGGTATTCATGAGGAGTTTTTCAGGCTTGCCTTAAAACAAAGAGATGTATATCATTTAGAGAAGCACATTGATATGTGTGACCAGCTGAAAAAATTCAGAAATTCAAGAATAGAGGACAAATCTTAAGGTAGCAACAGCAAGTGCTTTACAAATAAGAAAAGAAGGAAAGAGCAGAAATATCGGAACAATAGAAAGTGTTTTCAAAAGATGGAAAGAGACTGAGCAACAGCAAGTGATTTGGAAGTGATTTCGAAAGATGAAAAGAATAAGAGAAAATGTAACATAGAATTAGAATACAGATGTTTTGTAAATTTGAGAAGAAAAATATAACAACTTTCAATTGTTTTATAGTTTTACTTGCCCAGTAATCATCATAGCAATTTTTATAAATAGAAATACACAATGTTTACAAAACTAATCAAAGTAGTTTAACAACCCTCACTTACACAATATGTACATCAGCTTCAGTTATGTGTTACAAGCACTAAATCAGGCTCTGGTTGGCGCATAAATAAAACCACTGATAAAGAAAAGGATAAAATTCTAAAATCTTTTATATTCCTACAAGCTCATTCTCTTTTTCTTTTTTTTGCATACCTGTGCTAATAATAATAAGTTATATTCTACCTAATCAAAGTACTCTGGGGCATCTAAAATACAATTTCAAACTTCTGAACGTGCTGTGTCAATAACTATGGTGCAAGTCGGTCCGTTTTAACCTTATACCTGGACAAACATTCACAATCTATGCAAAATGTATCAACATCATTTGTTATTTATGCAAAACCATTGCCTTAAATGGAATGCCTTCATTTATATTTTATTGTGCAAAATGAAAGAGCTAACATTGTTCCTTTAAAAAGTACTTTAAACAATCCATTCCATTGTAAAATCAGAACTACTGAATATGAAGAAATAAATTTCATATTAATTTAGTATTTTGGATTATTTCACAAGAACTTTTTCTTGCAAAATCCTCGTTCTTAATAGTACTGATATGTAAAAGTTATGTTTTTTTTTTTTTTGACACAATGATATTAAATCTTGCATGATTAGAATGTTCCTAGATTTCATGAAATACAGGTCATGCTAAGGTATCTGATTTTACAATATAGACAAGAAACGCGGCAATGCCACGAAACCAGGTTTTCAACACTTTTCATAAGAATAAACAAGAGTGCCAGAATGTCACAATATACGCCCGTCACAGCAAATTTCTTTACTCTAGCACCTGTATTTGCAGATGTAATTTTAATTTTGTGGTTGTTTAGTAATCATTGTAATTCTTTTGTTTTTCTAAGTCCACAAAAAAACTCCTTACCAGGTAGAGATACCTTAAAATACACCTAAAATTAGAAAGTAACAACTATGTTGTACCACAGAAAAGTGGTCTTGGTTTTTCCCTACGGTCAGTTATAAAAAAGTTACAATATAAGTTATTTATAGTAACAACTAAGGGAAGTTAATCTTAAAAAAAAAAAAAATACAAAAAAAAAAATTGTAAGTCCACACAGAAAGCCTTACCAGGCAGAGATTGGTCAAAATACACCTCAAAATTGGATGTAACATGCATGTTGTACTACAGAAAAGTGGTCTCGATTTTTCCCTACGTCTAGTAATGAAAAAGTTACAATATAAGCTATTTATAGTAACAACAAAGGGAAGTAATTCTAAAGAAGGGAACTGCGCAAGACACTTCGTCTCATGATGGTGTATAATTGTGCCAAGTTACATCAAAATTCCTCTATGCATGAAGAAGATATGCTCCGGACAAAGTTTTCATTCTTGTATCCTTTGACCTCTAAGTTTGACCTTGACCTTAGACCTAGGGACCTGGTTCTTGCGCTTGACACTCCGTCTCATGATGGTGAACAATTGTGCCAACTTTCATCAAAATCCCTCCATGCATGTAGAAGATATGCTAACCCTAACCCTATTTTTAGTAACAATGACCTTGACCTTGACCCCAGAAACCCCAAAATCAATCCTAGCCTTTGTCTTGATATAAGCTACATACATACCAAGTTTGATTCAAATATCTTTACCGAAACAAGTTATTGACCGGAAACCCTTTTTCTGTTTTAAGTAACAGTGACCTTGACCTTGACCCCAGAAACCCCAAAATCAATCCCAGCCTTTGTCTTGATATAAGCTACATACATACCAAGTTTTATTCAAATATCTTTACCGAAACAAAAGTTATTGACCGGAAACACCAGTTTGACGCCGCCGCCGCCCGCCCGACCGACATCTACCCCAATCTAATAACTCGGGTTTTCGTTGAAAACCTGGTTAATAAAAGCATGAAAAACCTGTTTTTTTTCACTAAATGCAAATTAATTACAACAAAGCCATAAGCAAACTTCTCGAGAGGCCCACCTTTATACACCATGAAGACGCCTTGTCCAAATTAGTATAATACCTTTAAATTTAAGCAAATAAAAATCCACAGTATGAGCATTATAAAGCCTTCAATTACCAACCTGACTCCAAACTTTGAAAGAACTTTTTTGTAGGCGTGAATATCAAATTTAACTCGTAAATTAAACTAGTCATTATGCCATTTCATCATATAGTCAGACCTGTGTAAGTGGTCACCTCTATTGAACAGCCACTTGTCTTAGGAAGTCATATTTTCTATTTCCCAGCCTTTAACTGTTACGAAGATAAAAATTATGAAAATCACTCGATACAGGCACATCTATTTTATAAAAAATATGCACACTGTCAATACCTCTTAACTTTGTTTCTGTTGAGTTACAGGTCATATGGCGACCTTCTAACTTTATAAGGTGGAAGAGACCAAATGTGCCCCTCTTTGCAGAATTCTTTCATAGGTGTGTAATTGGGTAGAACCACTAACCTTCCATAAGCCGGATGTACGGCTTCATGACATGAAGAATACATCACCCAGAGGGAGGGCTAGAACCAACATCAGTGAGGGGCCAGTAATTTAAGTCAACGACATTAAACCCACGGGCGGCGAAATCTGATTTTGGCTTGCTTGTCCGTTTTTGTCATCTGCTATTTTTTACTTGTCCTTTGGGACAACCTGGGCAATACGGACAATTGAATTTGCCACCCCTGAAACCACTCAGCAACTGCTCTTAATTCCCTTAACTTTTTTATCACACTAAACTTAAACTTCAGTGAAAGACAGGAATTTAGCATTATGACAAGTAATACAGAAAACAACATTGCAAAAATATGCTGACATTTCAAACTGGCAGTCCCAAATATTTCACAAAGTTGTAACAATTTTAGCCAAGGTTATTTTATCAACTATACTATTTTAATAAGGTGAAGAATAGCACTTAATCTCTGCACCAATTTAGTATCCATAATAAATATTTACATATATAATTATCTTGTCAAACAGAAATTGCAAAAAATTTACGAAAACAAGAGGGTCATGATGATTCTGAATCGCTCACCTGAGTAATATGAGCCACGTGTTTCAAATGGCAAAATGGCAAAAAAAATATTAGAAAGTTGGTCAGTAGGTCAAATTCATGGTCACTGAAAGTTAGTTTTAAGATTGGTGTGAAAAGCTGTACAAATCCAAATTTCAAGGCTGTATCTTAAAAAACAAAGTAGGTCAAGGTCACAGTCAAGTGACTCCTAATCACTTAAGGTCTTCGGGTAATTATAATTAAACAGTCTAGGAAATCTGATCTGATAATTTTTGAAGTATTTATTCCTATATAACTCATATAACAAGTGACCCCCAGGGTGGGGTGGGGGCATAATTTGGACAATCTTGCTAGAGATTCACTAGGCAATGCTTCATACTAAATAGCAAAGGCCTAGGCCTTAAACTTTTAGAAAAGAAGAAACATACCAAATATCAAAAGCCTTGGCCTTGCAGTTTCAGGCAAGAAGATTTTTAAGTTTTCTTATACAAGTCTATGTAAAACTTCAGACCCCCCCCCTCCACCCCGAGGCAGGGCCTCTATTCACCCCAGGGGCATAATTTGAACAATCTTGGTAGAGGACCACAAGGCAAGGCCTAGGTCTTGCAGTTTCAGACAAGAAGATTTTCAAAGGTTTTTCCTATACGTCTATGTAAATTTGGGACCCCCCAGGGTGGGGGCCTCTTTTTCACCCCAGGGGCACAATTTGAATAATCTTCATAGAGGACCATTAGATAATGTCACATGCCAAATATCAAGGCTCTACGCTTTGCGATTTTGGACAAAAAGATTTTTAAAGTTTTTCCTTTTGGTTGCCATGGCAACCAGAGTTCTGCATGGCATTCAAATCTTTGAACACTTGAAAGGGGGCCACCCAAGGATCATTCCTGTGAAGTTTGGAGTAATTCTGCCCAGTGGTTTTCAAGAAGATTCTTTTAGAAAATGTTGACTGACACACGACGGACGACAAACATTGAGTGGTCACAAAAGCTCACCATGAGCCTTTGGCTCAGGTGAGCTAAAAAAAAAAAAACAGTTTGTTCATAACTCCAAATGATTATGTAATAAATATAAAACAGTGACATTGTAATACATTTACATTCTTGAGGGACTAATTTATGTGGATTTCATGGTTGCCTAGAGCTAAGAAATTATATCCACCTTTCATTTACATATCTTAAAAACTTTGAATCCACAAATATTTCCACTCAAAATACTGGCAGCCAAAGTTAATACCCAACAAAATGAAATGATTTCACAGTATAAAACAGAGAAGTTGAGATTTTTATGAGTACTTGTATTCAAATAAAATATATAATTAATCCCCATGTATATACATAATTATAATTATTTCATGAAGTTTCTGATTAACTAAGAGGCTTACTATATGAAAACCTAAAAGGTCTTAACGGGTCACTAAAATTCAAGGGACGGGCCATTTACTAATGCTGGAAACTTGTAGCCCGACCCTATTGCTATAATTTCATTGACTGTTTATGTCTAATTGTCTACCTCTGCTGTAATTATATAAATACATGTTTTACATGCAATAAAATATATTCAAACTAAACTCACCAAAATTTAGTTGATGCAGTGTTTCAAACTTTTACACTGTAAATGCTTACAAAATCATGCATGCACAGATTTACCTGTATGTACAAATATAAAATATCAACCCTTCTATCATTAACATACCGCTGAGTTTTATGCGCAGGGGCAAAAATGGCATCAATTTCTCATTTTATTAAACTTTTCAAAAATTTGATAAAAAATTCGTGGAAAAATTCTGGATTGTCTATATAACATGGGTGTCCAGCTCCCGGCACTTCCACTATTGTACGTTCTGGCAAATTCTCTAGGTTCTTCTTAGAATCTACGCCTAAACGTTTGTCTTTTTCTCCGTATATCACAAGAGTTGGTATCTAAAAATAATGAAAATATACACAGTATTATACTGGTTGCAAAGGAAGAATAACTTTAGGCTAGCAGGCTAATGGATAAGGTTGAACTGAATCTTCAATTTTGCTTTAAATGAGAAATAGGTCAGCAGTTTTAACCCTTACCATGCTTAGTTTCTACAATGGACTGGTCCATCGTTCAGCTTGGGCAATACCAATTATCATTTGAAGGGGTGTTTACTGAAAATTTACTGACTGAATAGTGTAGACCATGATCAGACTGCACGAATGTGCAAGCTGATCTTGGTCTACACTGGTCACAAAGGCGGAAGGGTTAAATTCTTCTAATTCATCTCTAGAAAGGATGTGTAAAATACTGTACATCAACCAAAATAAATAAATTCATTTTCAAAGGGAGACAACTTTTTCCAATTATTTTAAATAATCGTAGAGAAAAAGTAGTCTCTTTTGAAAATGAATGCCATTTGTAAAGAAATAAAGGTAAAAAAATGCTGAAAACTTCCACCTTGTTATGTGTAATTTCACCACTCACATGCTATTGAAAATGCATCAAAACGAACAAGTGTAATAATTCTTTGAAAATGGTGAGGTTTTAAAAGATGTTTGACTGTCCGGAAGTGGGGTCCCTATAGGTAGTCATTTTCTGGAATTCAATGTTTATATCAGTATACTGACACTTGTTTCGTAAAGAAATATACATGTTTTACATGCTGTTCAATTTTCATGTCAAGCAACTCTTTCTTTCTATGATTTGGTGTTGTTTGATTTTTGTTTCTCAAGCCTACATCTAAAGATTGGACCAAAAAATGTGGCATCTTGAGTGTAAACAAGCATTTCTTTGATTTGAACTAGTGACCTAGTTTTTACCCCACATGACACAGATTCGAACTTGTCCAAGACTTCATGATAAACATTCTGATCAAAATTTATGAAGATTAAATCAACTAGAATGTGTCTGTAGGACACAGGGGGTGCCCCCCACTGGTACATTTGTCACAAATAAGGGGCAATAATTCAAATGTTTGTAGTCTCAGTTTGAGGGTATAGCCTCAACAAACATTTTATGAAAAGGATTCATTATTCTAGGCCATATACTTTTTGAGCTATGTGCATCACAAACAAAGAATCCACAATTTTGGCTATTTCAAGGGCCATAACTCTGTAATAAGAGCTAAGATTCTTAAGAAGAATGCCAAGTGTGCAAGGTCACATCACGATAAAGACTCCAGCAAGGTTTTCTGAATTTACATCAAATACATTTTGAGCTAGGCACTTAATTAGGTGAAAAAGTGCATTTTTTTTTGCTATTTTAGGGGCCATAAATTTTAAAAATAGGGGGTGGAGCCAGCCAAAAAATTAGAGGTGTGCAACTTTATATCATGATTAAGACTTATGCAAGTTTTCAACCATTTATATTAAATACTTTTTGAGCTATATGCGTCACAAAGTGAAAATGTACATTTTTGACTATTTCAGGGGCCATAACTCTAAAAATAGGGGGCTGACCCAAATGAAAAATAGGAGGTGCGCAAATTCATATCATGATTAAGACTTATGCAAGGTTTCATGAATTTACATCAAATACTTTTTGAGCTAGGCATGTCACAAGGTGAAAATGTGCATTTTTGACTATTTCAGAGGCCATAACTCTGAAAATAGGGGGCGGAGCCAGATGAAAAATAGGAGGTGCCCAAGTTCATATCATGATTAAGACTCATGTAAGATTTCATGAATCTATATCAAATACTTTTTGAGCTAGGCATGTCACAAGGTGAAAATGTGCATTTTTGACTATTTCAGGGGCCATAACCCTGAAAATAGGGGGCGGAGCCAAATGAAAAATAGGAGGTGCGCAAGTTCATATCATGATTAAGACTCATGCAAGGTTTCATGAATCTATATCAAATACTTTTTGAGCTAGGCGTGTCACAAGGTAAAAATGTGCATTTTTGACTATTTCAGGGGCCATAACTCTGAAAATAGGGGGCGGAGCCAAATGAAAAATAGGAGGTGCGCAAGTTCATATCATGATTAAGACTCATGCAAGGTTTCATGAATCTATATCAAATACTTTTTGAGCTAGGCGTGTCACAAGGTAAAAATGTGCATTTTTGACTATTTCAGGGGCCATAACTCTGAAAATAGGGGGCGGAGCCAGACGAAAAATAGGAGGTGCGCAAGTTCATATCATGATAAAGACTCATGCAAGGTTTCATCAATTTATATCAAATACTTTTCAAGCTAGGCGCGTCACGAACTTCAGACGGACGGACGGACGGACGCACAGACGGACGGACGCACGGACAAGACCAAATCTATATGCCCCCACCACTCATGGGGGGGCACAAAAATGCGCCAAGGTGTAAAGAAGTGTATTCTTTGATTTCACCTGGTGGCCTAGTATTTGACCACACATGACCCAGATTAAAATTCATGGTATTTCATGCAGACAAACATTCTGACAAAGTTTCATGCACATCAAATGAACAAGAGAGTTAGCACGCTTTTCCTTTGATTTGACTGGGTGACCTAGTTTCACACTTGGCCTAGGAACCATCAAGATAAACATTCTTAACTTGTTTCATGACGATATGGTCATAAATGTGGCCTGTAGAGTGTTAACAAGCTTTTCCTTTGATTTAACGTGACAACCTAGTTTCTGACCCCATATGACCCAGTTTCAAACCTGGCCTAGAAATCATCAAGAAAAACATCCTAACCAATTTTAATGAAGATAGGATCATGAACTGGGCCTCTAGGTTGTTAGCAGGCTTTTCCTTTGATTTGACCCAATACCTAGTTATTGACCAGACCCAGTTTTGATCCAGACCTAGAGATAATCAAAGATAATCATTCTGTGCAAGTTTGTTTCAAATCAAAGCATAGATGAAATAGAGAAAAGTAGAAACTTCACAGGTAGCTCAACACGACAAAAACGAAAATGTTGCAGGCTCGGTTTGATTGAGCCTGTTCATGGACGGTAGTGGAAATGCATGCTACCGTCCACGCCCTCTAGCCCCGGGTTGAGTAGAACTCAACATTTACACATGCTAAAAGTACAAAAAGCAATTTAGAGACATCCGCAGATGTATTCAAACGGCGGTGAACATGGAACCTTCAATGATACACGTGTTGAGGCGTGTAATCCCATGAAGAGCGCATTTGGTCCCCAGATAAAGGGTGTGCCCCAAACGAGAAAACAATGGGCAGAACTAAACAAACTGGAATTTAGGAAGGGGATCTGAGGTTATGGAACCTGCGTATCACAGGAACTGTCAAAAGACAAAATTAAAAAGCAGGCACCATATCCAAGGAGTGATTAAACAATACCCAAGGCTATGAAAGCGGGAGTATTGGAACCACCCAGGCCGAAATGGTCATGTTGAGAAACTAAACAGTACCAATAACACGACATAAAAGAAACCTCTATATGGCTGAAAATGCCAAAATAGAAAATTTTGCCCCTTTCAGGGCAGTAACACTAGAACCCGTGACGGAATCAAGCTGGATTTTGCAAGAAAATGAGATCTTATTGTGACTGAAGTTTTGTGTAACTGTTGTTAAAATCTAACATAAAATGTCACTTCTGTCGTGTTCACAAGGTAAAAGTTACCACATTTTGGCTCTTTCAGGGGCTATAACTCCAAAACCTATGACTGGATCTGACTGATTCATCATGGAACCCAAGATTTATTGTTGCTGAAGATATTTTGCAAGTCTGTATAAAATCAAACCATAAATGAAGTCTCTATTATGGCTGCAAATGCCAAAATAGCAAATTTTGGCCCTTAAAAGGACCATTTCTCTGGAACCTATGATGGGATCTGGTCAGTTTCCCAAAGGGACAGAGATATTATGCCAGTATAAGTTGTGTGCAAGTCCGATTAAAATTAATTGCAAAATGTGGTCTCTATCCTGTTCTCAGGCCAAAAACAACAATTATTACATACTCGTTTCTATTCCCCGTTAAGTTACACTGGTACCGGAAACGTCAATATTTTTCCATACACTGACGCCTGAATTTCATATCGGGTGCGTGACGTAATTCAGTGTGTGTTGTTGCACTATTTCTTTCCTATTTAGTTCAGTATTGTGACATATGTCAATCCTATTCAGGCTATTGAACATATATATGATATTTACATAATATTTATACGTGTAAGTGCGTATGTAATAAAAAGGTTATTATCTTTGCATCGGGAAATATGCACTCGTTCTTCAGCGGAAGAATATTGCGCTCCTAAAGTCGCGCAATATTTCCGCTGAAGAACTCGTGCATATTTCCCGATACAAAGCTAATAACCCATAAATATTGGCCCTTTAAGGGGCCATAACTCTAGAACCCATGATGGAATCTGGCCACTTTTACAAAGGAACAGAAATATGCCAATACAAGTTGTGTGCAAGTCTGATTAAAACTGATTGCAAAATGTGGTCTCTATCGTGTTCATAAGCCAAAAATAGCAAGTACTGGCTTTTTAAAGGGGCTATACTCTGGAACCCATGGTGGGATCAGGCCAGTTTTTGACAGGAACCAAGATATTACTAGTATGCCAATACAAGTTGTGTTGAAGTTTGATTAAAGTTGATTGCAAAATGTGGTCTCTATCGTGTTCACAAGCCAAAAATAGCAAATATTGTCACTTTAAGGGGCCATAACATGGGATCTGGGCAGTTTTCGAAGGAAGTGATATATTACTGCAATACAAAATGTGTGCAAGTTTAAATAAAGTTTATTGCAAAATGTGGTCTCTATCGTGTTCACAAGCCAAAAATGGCAAATTTTGGCCCTTTAAGGGGCCATAACTATGTGACAGGTGAGCTAAAAATGCAAAGGTGGGACCAACAGCTCCACTAATTGTTTGAAAATTTGTGTTAAAACACGTTTTGAAAGTTTCAATCCTTCCCCTTAAAGGTTTTAATGCAAAAACTTAAGCAAATCATGATGCTGATGCATGGGTGAGTGAGAGCTCTATTTATTCTTTGAAACGTTGAGCTTAAAATAGTGCACTGCTTTTCTGCTTTATTTACACTGTGTACTAAGTCTTTAATATACAGCACAAAGACATGTATTAACTCTGTTATGGCACACCTTAATGTTTCACTCATAGTAAAGAAAACAAGAGGGTCATGATATTGCTCACCTGACTTAAAGATCATCAAGATTACATTCTGACCAGATTTCATCAAGATATGGACATAAATGTAGTCTCTAGAATGTTAACTAGTTTTTCTGATTTTATATACTTATCCAGTTTTTGATCCCCACATGACCCAGATTCAAACTTGAACTAAAGACCTTCAAGATTAACATTCTGACCAAGTTTATAAATCTGACCTTTAGATTGTTTACAAGCTTTACCTTTGATCTGACCTGGTGACCTAGTTTTTTAACCCACATGACCCAGATTCGAACCTGACCTAGAGGTTATCAAGAAAAATATCCTGATCAATTCCCATGAGTTTGTTCGAACTTAAAATTAAGTCTCTGGACTGAACAAGCTTTACATTTGATTTGACCTGGTGACCTACTCTATGACCCCACCTGACCCAGATTAACACTTGACCTAAAAATCTTCAAAATTAATATTCTGACCAGGTTTCATTAAGATGTATTCCAAAATGTGGCCTCTAGTTCTTTTCCTTTGATTTGACCTGGTGACCTAGTTACTGACCCCATCTCATCAAAATTTGAACTTGACCTTAAGATCACCAAGGTTAATATTCTCACCAGGTTTCATACAGATAATGTCAAAAATGTGGCATCTAGAGTGTTAACAAGCTTTTGCTTTGAACTGATTTGACCTTGTGGCCTAGTTTTTGACCACATATGACCCAGTATCGATCTCTTCCAAGATTTTATTGAGATTTACATTCTGACCATGGCATGTTCATTAAGATTGGGCCAAAATTGTGATATCTAGAGTGTTAACAGTCAAATTGTTGATGACGATGGTTGATGCTGGACATGGGGTGATCACAAAAGTTCAACTTGAGCACTTTGTGCTCAGGTGAGCTAAAAACATGAAAATAACACGTTTTTTGTCAATTCAGGGGCAAGCTGACCTTCATCAGACTTAAAAACAAGAGGGCCATGATGGCCCTATATCGCTCACCTGTTATCATTGCACTTGAGGACAAGAAGGTCCTCAGAAAAGATATCTCAGTCCAAAGGACAGGAACAACAAAGGGAAGAAATTTAACCAAAAAGAAAAAAAAATTCTTACAAGGTAAAGATATGTCAAAATACACCTAAAAATTGGAGGTATCATCCATGTTGTACCACAGAAAAGTGGTCTCGGTTTTTTCCTACGGCCAATAATAAAAAAGTTACTAAAAATAAGCTATTTATAGTAACGTAAAAGGGAAGAAATAAAAAAACAAGAGCTGTCCGTAAGACAGCCAAGCTCGACTATTCGAAATATTGTCACAGAAGCAGGAAATTATTACCCAAAATGTTAAATATCAAAAGAGTTTTAAGTTCCGAAACGGAAACATAATTTGACCAAAATGCATATTAGAGTTATGGGACTTGATGCTATCAACTAGTTTTATAACCCCGAAGAAACATGTTAAGTTTCAATTCCATATCTGCATTAGTTTTGGAGATAGTAACTTGCATGTAAAACTTTAACCAGAATTTTCTAAGTCCAAAAGGGGGCATAATTTGCTCAAAATACATGTTAAGAGTTATGGAACTTGACCCAGTGAGGTTGGTAACTGACCTAGAAAAAGAATAAATAAGTTTCAAATCTATATGCCTTTTAGTAATAGCTGTTTGTACTTTCACGCAAAACTTTAACCAGAATTTTCTAAGTCCAAAAGGGGCATAATTTGGCTAAAATACATGTCAGAGTTATGGGACTTGATTCTATCAACTAGTTTTATAACCCCGAAGACACATGTGAAGTTTCAATTTAATATCTGCATTAGTTTTGGAGATAGTAACTTGCATGTAAAACTTTAACCAGGATTTTCTAAGTCCAAAAGGGGGCATAATTTGCCCAAAATACATGTCAGAGCTACAGGACTTGACCCAGTGAGGTAGGTAATTGATCTAGAAAAAGAAAAAATAAGTTTCAAATCTATATGCCTTTTAGTAATAGCTGTATGTACTTGCACGCAAAACTTTAACCAAAATTTTCTAAGTCCAAAAGGGGGCATAATTTGGCTAAAATGAAGGTCAGAGTTATGGGACTTGATTCTATCAACTAGTTTTATAACCCCGAAGACACATGTGAAGTTTCAATTTAATATCTGCATTAGTTTTGGAGATAGTAACTTGCATGTAAAACTTTAACCAGGATTTTCTAAGTCCAAAAGGGGGCATAATTTGGCTAAAATACATGTCAGAGTTATAGGACTTGACCAGTGAGGTAGGTAATTGATCTAGAAAAAGAAAAAATAAGTTTCAAATCTATATGCCTTTTAGTAATAGCTGTATGTACTTGCACGCAAACTTTAACCAAAATTTTCTAAGTCCAAAAGGGGGCATAATTTGGCTAAAATGAAGGTCAGAGTTATGGGACTTGGTGCTATCAACTAGTTTTATAATCCCGAAGACACATGTGAAGTTTCAATTCAATATCTGCATTAGTTTTGGAGATAGTAACTTGCATGTAAAACTTTAACCAGAATTTTCTAAGTCCAAAAGGGGGCATAATTTGCTCAAAATACATGTTAGAGTTATGGAACTTGACCCAGTGAGGTTGGTAATTGACCTAGAAAAAGAATAAATAAGTTTCAAAGCTATATGCCTTTAAATGATAGCTGTATGTACTTGCATGCAAAAACTTAACCAAGGTGTGACGCCGACGCCGACGCCAGGGTGAGTAGAATAGCTAGACTATTCTTCGAATAGTCGAGCTAAAAATATATTGTAAGTAAACAAAAGAAGGATCTGACAAATAAATCTGCTGACATAAATGAAATTTCAGATCAGTATCTTCATTAGTTACGGAAATATACCCATTTTAATTTGAAATAAAGGGAGGTAATTTGACATAAAATCAGTCCATAGTTATCTACCCTGATTGGCTCAGTCCAACTCATAACAATAATGAAATTTCAAATAAGTCCTATAAGTACTTACTGATATAAATCCATTTTGATTACAATCAGGGGAGGTAATCAGATATAAAATAACTCTGGAACCTACGATTGGATCTGATTTGTCATGGAATCCAAGATTTATTGTTGTTGAAGATACTTTGAAAGTTTGTATCAAATAAAACCATAAATGAAGTCTCTATATGGCTGCAAAAGCCAAAACAGCCAATTTTGGACCTTTAAGGGGCCATAACTCTGGAATCCATGATGGAATCTGGCCGGTTTAAGAAAGGAAGCAAGATCTTATGGTGATACAAGTTGTGTGCAAGTTTGGTTAAAATAAAATCATAAATGAAGCTGCTATTGTGCAGACAAGGTCAAAATAGCCGATTCTGGCCCTTTCAGGGGCCATAACTCTAGAACCCATTATGGGATCTGGCCGGTTCAAGAAAGGAACCGAGATCTTATGGTGACACAAGTTTTGTGCAAGTTTGATTAAATTCAAATCATAAATGAAGCTGCTATTGTGCAGACAATGTCAAAATAGCTAATTCTGGCCCTTTCAGGGGTCATAACTCTGGAACCCATAATGGAATCTGGCCAGTTCAAGAAAGGAACCAAGATCTTATGGTGATACAAGTTGTGTGCAAGTTTGGTTAAAATAAAATCATAAATGAAGCTGCTATTGTGCAGACAAGTTCAAAATAGCTAATTTTGGCCCTTTCAGGGGCCATAACTCTGGAACCCATTATGGGATCTGGCCGGTTCAAGAAAGGAACCGAGATCTTATGGTGACACAAGTTTTGTGCAAGTTTGATTAAATTCAAATCATAAATGAAGCTGCTATTGTGCAGACAATGTCAAAATAGCTAATTCTGGCCCTTTCAGGGGCCATAACTCTGGAACCCATAATGGAATCTGGCCAGTTCAAGAAAGGAACCAAGATCATATGGTGATACAAGTTGTGTGCCAGTTTGGTAAAAATCAAATCATAAATAAAGCTGCTATTGTGCAGACAAGGTCAAAATAGCTAATTTTGGCCCTTTCAGGGGCCATAACTCTAGAACCCATAATGGGATCTGGCCAGTTCAAGAAAGGTACCATGATCTTATGGTGATACAAGTTGTGTGCAAGTTTGGTTAAAACAAGAGCTCGTCGAACACGAAATGCCCCCCTTGATGCATTTAGTAATTGCACAAGGAACAGAAATTATATGCACACTGTAAATAAGTATATGTAAACCATGTGACCCACAGGGTGGAGCCATATTTGACCCTTGGGGAATAATTTGAATAATCTTAGTAGAGGATCACTAGATGATGTCATATACAAAATATCAAAGCCCTAGGCCCTGTGGTTTTGGACAAGAGGTTTTTCAAAGTTTTTTCCTATATAAGGCTATATAAACCATGTGACCCTAGGGGTGGGGCCATATTTGACCCCAGGGAAATAATCTGTATAATCTTGGTAGAGGACCACTAGATTTTGCTACATACCAAATATCAAAGCCCTAGGCCCTATGGTTTTGGACAAGAAGATCAGAAACCATTTAACTGTTCCTGGCCAATGTGACCTTGACCTTTGACCTAATGACCTCAAAATCAATAGGGGTCACCAGCTGGTCATGACCAACCTCCCTATCAACTTTCGTGATCCTAGGCCTAAGCGTTCTTGAGTTATCATCCGGAAACTGTTTTACTGTTCAGGGTCACTGTGACCTTGACCTTTAACATACTGACCTCAAAATCAATAGGGGTCATCTGCTGGTCATGGCCAACCTAACTATCAATTTTCCTGACACTAGGCCCAAGCGTTCTTGAGTTATTGCCTGGAAACCATTTTACTGTTCCTGGTCACTGTGACCTTGACCTTCGACATAATGACCTCAAAATCAATAGGGGTCACCTGCTGGTCATGACCAACCTCCCTATCAATTTTCGTGACCCTAGGCCTAAGCGTTCTTGAGTGATTATCCGGAAACTGTTTCACTGTTCAGGGTCACTGTGACCTTGACCTTTAACATACTGACCTCAAAATCAATAGGGGTCATCTGCTGGTCATGACCAACCTCTCTATCAACTTTCATGATCCTAGGCCCAAGCGTTCTTGAGTTATCATCCGGAAACCGTTTTACTATTCAGGGTCACTGTGACCTTGACCTTTGACATACAGACCTCAAAATCAATAGGGGTCATCTACTGGTGATGACCAACCTCCCTATCAACTTTCATGATCCTAGGCCCAAGCGTTCTTGAGTTATCATCCGGAAACGGATAGGTCTACATTACGACCGACCGACCGACCGACCGACCGACCGACAGACCGACCGACATCTGCAAAACAATATACCCCTCCTTTTTCAAAGGGGGGCATAATAAAATCATAAATGAAACCACTATCGTGCAGACAAGAAATTGTTGACGCACGGACTGACGACGGACGAAGGGTGATCACAAAAGCTCACCTTGTCACTATGTGACAGGTGAGCTAAAAAAAAATCAGAATTCAGAGTTACAAAACAAATTAGTAAAGATTTAAACATAAAGTAACATGATACATCATGCCACATAAAACATTATGTACAATGAAGCATCATGTCATATGAAGCAGTATTTAACATGACACATTATATAACATGATGTATCATGTAAAATGAAGTATCATGTAACACAAAAATTTACATGAGATGATGCATCATATAACTTGAAGAATTCAAAAAACAACACATGTAACATTAATAATTATATATTATGAAGCATCATTTAAAAAGAAGCCTCAAGTAATATGAAACATTATCTAACATGATGCATATTGTGATAGGAATGAGATAGTGGTCAAATATGGTAATACCTTTAATTTTTTATAATCTTCTGGTGTGAAATCACCTGTCCCTACAGGAGCTACTGGTACAAATCCTCTAACACTGCCAGGATCTGAAAATAGACACACTAGCAGGTTCTAAAATATATATATATATGTTGGAGGTTCTTAAATTAGAACAAGAGGGCCATGAAGGCCCTGTATCGCTCATATGACCTATTGACCTAAAGATCATCAAGATTAACATTCTGACCAAGTTTCATTAAGATATGGTCATAAATGTGGCCTCTAAAGTGTTAACAAGCTTTTCCTTTGATTTTACCTTGTGACCTAGTTTTTGATCCTACATGACCCAGATTCAAACCGGACCTTGAGATCATTACGATGAACATTCTGACCAAGTTCCATGAAGATATAGTCTTAAATGTGGCCTCTAGAGTGTTAACAAGCTTTTCCTTTGATTTGACCTAGTGACCTAGTTTTTGATCCCATCTGACCCAGATTTGAACTTGACCTATAGATCATCAAGATTAAAATTCTGACCAAGTTTCATGAAGATACGGTCATAAATCTGGCCTCTAAAGTGTTAACAAGCTTTTCCTTTGATTTGACCTGGTGACCTAGTTTTTGACCCCGATTGACCCAATATCAAACTCGTCCAAGATTTTATTGAGGGTAACATTCTGACCAAGTTTCATTAAAATTGGACCCAAATTGTGACCTCTAGAGTGTTAACAAGCTTTTTCCTTTTATTTGACCTGGTGACCTAGTTTCTAATCCCAGATGACCCTATATCAAACTTGTCCAAGATTTTATTGAGGGTAACATTCTGACAAAGTTTCATTAAGATTGGGCCAAAATTGTGACCTCTAGAGTGTTAACAAGCTTTTCCTTTGATTTGACCTGGTGACCTAGTTTTTGATCCCAGATGACCCAATATCGAAATTGTCCAAGATTTTACTGAGGGTAACATTCTGACCAAGTTTCATTAAGATTGGGCCAAAATTGTGACCTCTAGAGTGTTAACAAGCTTTTCCTTTGATTTGACCTGGTGACCTAGTTTTTGACCCCAGATGACCCAATATCAAACTTGTCCAAGATTTTATTGAGGGTAACATTTTGACCAAGTTTCATCAAGATTGGGCCAGAAAATTGTGACCTCTAGAGTGTTAACAAGCTTTTCCTTTGATCTGACCTAGTGCCCTAGTTTTTGACCTCAGATGACCCAATATCGAACTCGTCCAAGATTTTATTGAGGGTAACATTCTGACCAAGTTTCATTAAGTCTGGGCCAAAATTGTGACCTCTAGAGTGATAACAGTCAAACTGTTGACGACAGATGACGGACACAGGGCGATTACAAAAGCTCACCTTTGAGCACTTTGTGCTCAGATGAGCTAAAAATTGACAGGTTCTAAAAACATATACATTGGCAGGATTTTAAAATTATAGAAAAACTGTCACTTTCTCAAACATATACACTGGAAGGTTCTTAAAATAGAACAAGAGGGCCCTGAAGTCCCTGTACCGCTCATCTGATCTATGGACCTAAAATCATCAAGATTAACATTCTGACCAAGTTTCAGTAAGATATGGTCATCTAAAATGTAAACAAATCCGAACGGACGCACACACGCATGCACGCAAGCACATACACCAAACAGCCATTTGGAAAACTATGTCTTCGCTTCAGCAAGCCGGCTCGACAAATATCCCCTGATGAATGATAAGAGTTATAGACTAAACATGAAATTGAATGAAGGACAGAAGGAAGGATGGTTGGAATAACAGAAGGATGGACAAACAGAAAAGTGCAATCCTACAGTCCACAAAACTGCTTTTCAACAAGTACGGGACTGGACATGAAAATCAAGATAATATGCCCATGTTTCACTTCATATTTAAGATGAAATACCAAGTTCCACTGAACAGGAAGGAAACTGTAGAAGAAATTCAGTACAAAAGATAGCATTATGGAAGCATAGCCAGTTCACAGATGTGCAGGCTGATCTTAGTCTGCACTTGTCCCAAGGGCTCAACCAGTTGCAGCCGTCAGGTTACAGGTTAAAATTAAAAAAAGGTATCCATGACGTTTTGGCAAAAATGCATGGAAAATATACAATTACATAATATATAGACTGCATTCGTTTGTTTTAGTGTAAGACTGAAATATTTTTCAAGAGTGAACATCAGATGTAATATTTTCACTAGTTTCATAGCAACAAGTAAAAACGTAAAATATGGTGCTCATGAGTGAATACCTTAAAATCCTGAAAATAAGCTGCAGCTTATTTAAAATTTTCATCATGCTCAATGGTAGCTTATTAACGAGACTGGTTTATTTTTGAGTCTGGCTAACTTTTGGGTACATATATCAGGAAACGATTAAACAAGAGGGCCACGAAGGCCCTGTATAGCTCACCTGACCTACTGACCTAAAGATCATCAAGATTAACATTCTGACCAAGTTTCATTAAGATATGGTATGGATGTGGCCTTTAAAGTATAAACTAGCTTTTCTTTTAATTTGATCTAGTGACCTATTTTTTGACCCGACATGACCCAGATTCAAGCTGGACCTTGAAATCACAAAGATTACCATTCTGACCAAGTTTCATGAAGATACAGTCATAAATGTGGCCTCAACAGTGTTAACAAGCTTTTCCTTCAATTTGCCCTAGTGACCTAGTTTCTGACCCCATCTGACCCAGATTTGAGTCTGACCTATAGATCATCAAGATTAACATTCTGACCTAGTTTCATTAAGATATTGTCATAAATGTGGTCTCTACAGTGTAAACTAGCTTTTCCTTTGATTATACTGGTGAGCTAGTTTTTGACCCTACATGACCCATATTCAAATTGGAAATTGAGTTCATCAAGATTAAGATTCTGACCAAGAAGATACAGTCATAAACGTGGCCTCTACAGTGTTAACAACCTTTTCCTTTGATTTGGCCAAAATTGTGACCTCTAGAGTGTTAACAAGTTTTTCCTTTGATTTGACCTGGTGACCTACTTTTTGACCCCAGATGACCCAATATCGAACTCGTCCAAGATTTATTAAGGGTAACATTCTGACCAAGTTTCATTAAGACTGGGCCAAAATTGTGACCTCTAGTGTTAAAAGTCAAATTGTTGACAATGACGGACTGATGGACGACGACGGACAAAGGGCGATCACAATTTATTTATTTATTTATCTGGGTTTTACGGCGCACCAACACAGTATAGGTTATATGGCGCCAAACAGGACTACAAAATTTGGTTTCATATCTCATTTACATTGAAATAAAAACATGAGGTATGGAAAAGGGCGATCACAAAAGCCAAAAGCTCACCTTTGAGCATTTCATGCTTTGGTGAGCTAAAAAAATAAAAAGGAATGTTTTTTGGGAGGGGTGTGGGTGTGACCAAGGCAAGGTGGTGACCAGGTGTGGGTACACAACTTCAGATGTTTATAATAAATGTTCATGGAAAAAAATGAAAAAAGTTTAATGAAATTCTACCAACTGCTTGGTTTGTTATGTACAAATCTGTGGATTTTTAAACAATGAAAGGGAATAACTCCAATAACTCTAAGGGAAATTGAATCCCCCAAAAAAACTTGAAGGGCACCATTGCAGTATGTTAGTTCATGTTCATTTCCAGTTTTATGAAAATCTACCTGCTAGTTACTGAGAAATGGCTGTGGACGGACATTTTTGGGCATTTTTCATTCAATCAAGGGCAATAACTCTAAGGGAAATTGACCAATCCAAAAAAAACAAACTTGAAGGGCATCATTGCAGTATGTTGGTTCATGTTAATTTCAAGTTTCATGAAATTCTACCTGCTAGTTATTGAGAAATTGCTGCGGACGGACGCATGGATGGACGGACAATGCCATTTCAATACCCCCCTCCCGATTTCATCGTCGGGGATAATTAATATGTCCTAATAGGATCATTGATACTATTTCTGATACAAGAAAGTGAACGGCTTATTTTTGAGTGGGCCTAATTAATGGGCCCTTTCTGCCTTTAGTGAAATACTGGCTTACTTTTGAGACTGGCTTATTTTCAAAACCGGCTTATTTTTGGGATTTCATGGCATCTTTCATTTTTCACGTAAAACAAGCATAATATTTTTTTTCATGGTTTGACTAAATTTGCTCATTTTATTCTTTGACAAGTGAGAATATATTTGATATTTCTCTCTGTAAAAATAGAACATAATATTTTGCTATAATATTTCAATAATTCATTGAAAAAACGTATAATAAATACATTTAAAAAGGTACGGTAGGGAGAAGCCTCCACTCATTGACGGACTCACAATCACCGGCTTATTCAGCTTCAGAGTATCAATCACTGCTTGAATAAATAATGCTTTGTCCACATCAGCCTGGGGGCTGTCACCATACCCTGTAAAACATAAGAAATCCATTAAATCAGAAAATACATGTCAGAGTTTATATAATGAACTAGATTACTGACCTAGAAAAAGAAAAAAAAGTAAGATTCAAAATTATATGTATTAAATGACAGCAATATGTACTGGTATGCAAATCTTTAACAAAGATTTTTTCTAAACTATCTCTAAAAACGTAGTACGGAAACAACACCTAAAAACCTGGGTAAAGTTAAATTGCTTTTATTAATCAACCAGTTTCTGTCAATCAGACCTTCATCAGGATACATGTGATATAAAATCAACATTCTAAAGTACTACAAAAGTGGATATTAAAAGTCATGTGAGTTACTATATTTAGTAAGAAGGATTTTCTAAGTCCAAAATGGAGCATAATTTGCCAAAAATACAATTCAGAGTTATAGAACTTGATTCTGTAAGGTATATGTTATTTACCCCACAAAAAAGAAACAATTAAGAGCTGTCCGTAAGACAGCCAATGCTGGACTATTCAAATCATTATCCCAGAGGAAGGAATATTACCTTAAATTAAGTACCTACATTAGGTTTAAAGATTGTAACTTTCATGCAAGAATTTGACCAGAAATTTTCAAGTCCAAAAGAGGACATACTTTTGCAGAATACATGTCAGTGTTATAGGATGCTATCGTCTAATTTTATAAGCCCGAGGAAATGTGTGAAGTTTCAAGTTAATATTTGCATTCATCATTTTCTAAATCCCAAAGGAGGCGTTATTTGCCAAAACTCCTGTGAAAATATTTATTCCTTTATAACTCATATAACAAGTGACCCCAAGAGCAGGGCCTCTTTTCACCCCAGGGGCATAATTTGAACAATATTGTTAGAGATCCACTAGGCAATGCCACATACCAAATATCAAAGGCCTAGGCCTTGAACTTTCAGAAAAGAAGATTTTTATTTTTTTCCCTAATAGTATATAAGTCTATGTTAAATTTGGGACCTCCAGGGCAGGGCATTCTTTCACCCAAGAGGCATAATTTGAATAATTTTGGTAGAGGACCACAAGGCAATGTTACATACCAAATATCAAAAGCCTATGCCTTGCAGTTTCAGGCAAGAAGATTTTTAAAGTATTTTCCTATATAAGTCTATGTAAAACTAAAGACCCCTCAGGGCAGGGCCTCTTTTCACCTAAGGGGCATAATTTGAACAATATTTTTAGAGAACTACAAAGCAATGCTTCATACCAAATATCAAAGGCAGTTTCAGACAAGAGGATTTTCAAAGTTTTTTCCTATACAAGTCTACATGTATGTAAAACTTGGGACCCCCGGAACGGGGCCTCTTTTCACCCCAGGAAAAAATTTGAACAATCTTCATACCATTAGATAATGTCACATGCCAAATATCAAGGCCTTAAGGTTTTGGACAAGAAGATTTTTAAAGGTTTTCCTTTTGGTTGCCAGAGTTCTGCATGCAATTCAATTCTTTGAACGATTTTGAAAGGGGGCCACCAAGTGATAATTCCTATGAAGTTTGGTGTAATTCTGCCCAGTGGTTTTCAAGAGGACAATTTCTTTAGAAAATGTTTACGGACACAACGACGGATGACTAACAATACAGGACGGATATTGAGCAGTCACAAAAGCTCACCTAAGCCAATGAAAAAACTCAAAGCTATATGACTTTAAATGATAATTATAAGTACTTGCATGCAGAACTATGACCAAGGTATGATGCCAACACTTATACTGAAGCCACCTGGTAAGTACAATAGCTCCGACACTTCTTCGAAATGTCGAGCTGAAAATATTTAGTTTCAACCGAAAGCTATATGCCTTTAAATGATAGAGTATACATACTTGAATGCAAAATTTTAACCAAGGTGTGGCACCAACGCCAAATACTTCAAGCTAAAAGGGACTATAAATTATGACAACAAAATTATGACCTGGACTCAATCAAGGTACTGCCACCATAAAATGTTAAGCATAAATAAAACATAATGAAAGATTCAAAAGCTTTGATCTGTAACAGATGGAATACAAATGTTGCCAATCAACTCCAGATGTGTACATGTATCCATTTATTAATCTGGTTTGTCAGATCAATACAAACTTCAAATAGAATTTTAATGATATTTTCTAGAAATGAATTGTTCTCTAATAGAATACAGTCAACATTCGGCAAATAAAAATATAGGGCCATGTGCTCAAATCTTTGATAGACTGGTTTGAAAAATCTGGAACTCATACAATTTTGTAATGGTAGTCTATAGGAATATTACACTTTAGATAAGAAATTTTTCTGCAATGCAGATGTTAATGAAACTTCTCACAGTTGTTAATAATGTTATGTATTTTAGAAACATTATTTTTATCTCATCAATCAAAAACATCAGTGTCGTTGCGGTGCTTTTTAATCATAAGCCTACAATTTGAGCATCTGTGCTCTCTAAAAGCAGGGATTTTTCCCTTCTATAATAGGGACCATTAATGGGGGCCCTCAGAAAATTTCTTTTAAATTATACTTTACAACAGGTTTTTATTCCCCTACGCCAAAATACCGTGCTATTTTTTCCAAAATCACAGGCCTAGGCCACTTCCCATCCTGATGAAAGAAAAGCAGTTGGTTAACAGCGTGCCCGATGCGTGCATGATATTCAAAGAATTAATGAAATTATGGGGTCAAAATACTACCACAGATTTTTAGACAAAAGAAAACAAGAGGGCCATAATGGCCCTATATCGCTCACCAGAGTTGATTTGGCCTACTGACCTAGTTTTGACCCCACATGACCCAGTTTTGAATTTGACTTGGAGATCATCAAGGCAAACATTCTGACCAAGGTGACCTAGTTTTTGACTCCACATGACACAGATTCAAACTTGAACTATAGATCATCAAGACAAATATTCTGACTAATTTGCATGAGTTTCAAACTTAAATTGTGGTCTCTAGAGTTTTAACAAGGTTTTCCTTTGATCTGGCATAGTGACCTAGTATTTGACCCTGCATGACCCAGTTTCAAACTAGACCTAGAAATCATCAAGGCAAACATTCTGATTCAGTTTCATAAAGATTGAGTCATAACTAATGCCTCTGGAGTGTTCACAAGCTTTTCCTTAGATCTGACCATGTGGCCTAGTTTTTGACCCAATATGACCCAGACTCAATCCTGACCTAGCGATCATCAAGGCAAACATTCTGACCAAGTTTCATAAAAACTGAGTCACAACTATGGCCTCTAAAGTGTTCACAAGCTTTTCTTTTTATCTTGCCTACTGACCTAGTCTTTGACACCACATTACCCAGTTTGCAACACGGCCTAGACATCATCAAAACAAACATTCTGACAAAGTTTCATAAAGATTGAGTCACAACTATGGCCTCCAAAGTGTTCACAAGCTTTTCCTATGATCTGGCCTACTGTGACCGAGTTTTTGACCTCACATGACCAAATTTCAAACTTGACCTAGAAATCATCAAAAACATTCTGACCAAGCTTCATAAAGCTTGGGTATTAACTGTGGCCTCTAGAGTGTTCACAAGCTTTTCCTGTGATCTGGCCTAGTGACCTAGTTTTTGACCCACCATGACCCAGTTTTGAACATGACCTAGAGATCATCAAGACTAACATTCTGACCAAGTTTCATAAAGATTGGGTCACAACTGTGGCCTCTAGATTGCTCACAAAGCAAATGTTGTTGGACAAAGGACGACTGACGGCGGATGCCGATGGACGCCAGACAATGACCGGTCACATTAGCTCACCTTCAGCACTTTGCTCATAAAACACACCATCTAATAGTTTCCACTTACACCAACTGGTGTAAAAAAAAATAAAAAAAATTGGTAAATATTCTGTATAAATAAATGACAAGCATTTATCTGTATAAAAATATTTATCCAAAATTACTGGGGAAGAGGGTGGTTTTTGCACATGCTCACTATCGACACATGAAGGCCTGACATTGGGTCACTTTTCATTACTTGATCAGGAATGACTGTTGCAGCATTTTGGGGAAAGTTTCAATATGAAATTACGAAGAAAATTTTGTAAATGACAAAGTGGTCGAACTTATCATCAGTCAACATTCATACAGTCCCCATTTTACAAACCCCTTTCAGGGCCTCACTTCATTTCAGTTTGCTTACTAAATATAAATTTGAATTAGGTTAAGTTTTCAGCAAATGTTAAGCTTTATTTTGATACTGACCATTGATTACAATTTGCAGAAATAAGTTACAGGTAAAAAACCTCATTTTCAGTTCGGGTTTACCATCAGTACTAGTAACTGAGCTTAAGTCCTTGTCCTAGTTATGATGTCTTGCCTAGATATGTAGACTATGAGGGTAAACAAGTGGTCCAAGTTTCAAAGCCATATGACAACGCTTTACACAAAATACAAACTAGTACAAAAAAAACATAACCAAGCTTTCTAAGTTAGAAGGAGCCATAATTCAGCCAAAATCCTTGATGGAGTTATGTACTCTTGTTTATAACTGGACATGGTGATCGTAAACAAGTGATGAAAGTTTCAAAGCTTTATCTCAAAAGGCTTTGTCAAAATGTGGACTGGTACAAAAATCTTAAGGTGTGACGCAAACTCCGACGCACCTTCTAACACCAACCCCATGGTGAGTAGGATAGCTCTATTTATTTTTCAAATAGTCAAGCTAAAAAAATACCCTGAAAAGTATGCAAGTTATCTTGTAAATCTTGACAACATTTTCTTACTGGTTCTATTTTCATCAAAACTTCAATCCCTAAAATAACTCAAACTTTGTACCTGGTAAATCGATGGCTACAGCTCTGAAACCTCCAGTTTTAAATAAAAGCTGTAGTGTCCACACTGGATCACTGGCCCAGGTTTCCGATTTGAATGCCATTCCATGCAAAAATAACACATCAAGTTTGGCCTCTTCACAGTTTGTTTCTCTGTAAGCTACAGTTAACTCCTGAAATAAATATATTCCTTTTTTTCTAATTAATGCATTCTATAATGTATGCTCACACATTTGTGCCAAATGTGGGACTGCTCTGATCAGAAAATAACAATTAAGCCTGAAAGAATTAACTGTCACTTTTGTGCCAAAGATCTTTCTTAACCCTTATCATGCTGGACACGATTGATTTTGCCTTTGCGGCCAGTGTAGATCATGAACAGCCTGTACATTCATGCAGTCTGATCATGATCTGCACTTACAGTTTGCTATTCAGTCAGTATCTTTTTGGTAAGCACGTCTTTTAACAGTTAATGATACTGTCCCAATTGAAAGATGGACAAGCTTGTTTTTTATAGAAATTTAGCAATTTAAGGGTTGAGATCTACATTAGAACACTGCTTGTCGTAAAAATACAACAGAAGTTATATAATGTTCATCTGAAGTGTCAAGTCATCACACCAACATGCCCATTACAGCAAATTAAATTTGAAATTAAAAACTCTCTAATTATTGTCACAGTGCAGACCCACAGTTTTGACTGATTCATGGGTCATAACTTTCCAGGTAAAAGTGATATTTAATTGAACTTGTCCCAGATACGGTAATGTGCCCAGAAATATTTCATCAAAGTTTGGTGAATATTGGGTAAGAACACCTGATAAAAGCAGACAGAATGTCAATCTTAACCCTTATCCTGCTAAATTTCTATAATGAACTTGTCCATCTTTCATTTTGGACAGAACAATTAACTGTTAAATGGGGTACTTACCAAAAATATACAGACTGAGTGCAGATCTTGATCAGACTGCATGGATGCCCAGCCTGATAAGGGTTAACAAAAATATCTATTTCAACATTCAAATTGTATTCTGTTCTTAGTGTGTTGCTTTCAGCTCATGTTACCACTAACAATAACAAATTAAAGACAAGTACAAATTAGAGTAAAAATTCAATTTGGTTAATACAGGTAGCCAATACAGCAGGTTCAGCTGTATCTGCCTATACAGGGAAGAATACAGGCGTCATTATCTGAGGTTGTGCTGTACTTGTAAACTGAGACAGACATAAATCATTATCATTTAGAATGATCTTTTCTTGGTCCCAGCTGTTGATTTACATTGTATATGCAAACATGTGTTACAACTAGTAGGAACTTTTGAATACTTACTTCTGTCTAAAATAAAGTAATTTAAGTAAAGTCTTCTTGTTATTATTGACAGAATCTGTAATAACTACCATCCCAAATTCTTTACGAATACTGTGAAATCATTAATATTCGTGGGGGACTAATTTTCATGGATTTCGTAGTTGAGTCAAACCACGAAAGTAATTCCCAACAAACAAGTAAAATTTCCATTCAATTTATGTTCAAAAGTTGAAATCCACGAATTCATATCCCCACAAAGTTGCCGTTTTGACCAAAACTATGAAATTTCATGCCCACGAAATTAAATGATTTTACAGTAATTAATTCAAACTCATTCATGTGAAAATGGCACTGTCTTTAAGTCACAGCAAATATACTGAGAAAAAAAAGGTACGATATCTGTAAAACTTCAGCAAAGATGTATTGTCAGGCAGACTGTACCAACCACTAAGATTTACAATAAGAATACTTTCAGAATCATGTATTTTCTCCTGAGTCTTTAACCAAAACAGGAACACTCCTGAACACATCACATTTCCTTAAACAGTGTGTTGTATGTATACAACTGTTCAAACTCTCTAGTTTTGATTGAATCCTAATAACACTAGAAATCATCAAGCTCTGAGTTTGCTGGGCTTAAAGTTACACCAACAGTTATTGTCACTGCTATTGTAACCCACAGCTATTGTCACCTGCAGCTATTGTCATTGGCAGCTATTGCCACTGATAGCTACTGTAACCAGCAGCTATTGTCACAGTCAGATATTGTCATTGATAGCTATTGTCACTGACAGCTAATGTTACTGACAGCTACTGTCACCTGCAGCTACTGTCACTGGCAGCTATTGCTGCTTACAGCTACTGTCACTCACAACTGTTTTTACCAACAGCTATGATCATATGGAAACTTACTTAATTGTACCAGTTGCAAGAAGACAGCAAAGTGAAGGAACCATATTTAGCTTTGACAAGCCACAGTTTCAGATAACTAGTGAATAGCTGATTTAAAAAGAAATTAGTTTTTGTTGGGTTTAACGTTGCACCGACACAATTACTGGTCGTATGCAGGGCTCCAGATAAGATGCGTATTAGCATATTTAATTATGCTTTGAAATAATGCATATAGTTTTATGCATGTCTGATCACTTCTAAGCGTATAAAAACGTATATGAAATTACAAAAATGCATGCAATGACTTTTTACTAGGGTAAACAAAATCGGAAACAGCACGGTCGGCATTAATTCTCCCACACTGAACATACACACGCATTGAATAATACTCTATAAACCTAGGTTAAACTATAATATTAAAAACTCAATGCATGCGTTAATCAAATACTTGGAAATTAATATTGATGGTATGGAAGTGTATTTTAAAGCGGTGTCAATTTAAAATATCAACTTTCGGTGTGGAGTAAACATCAAAAATGTCCCTTTCTAAGAATGAAAAAAGTGAACAAACACTCTACGAATTTTTTAAACCAACAAAAATGATCCCCAAAACATAGTTAAAGGTATATTGAATATTCTATTGGATTTGGTATCAAGCCAATGGAGAAAAAAAAGCAAAAACTTGAATGCTGAACTGAAACTAAATTGCAAACAAATTCATGGGTGTTACACCCAATATCAATATGTTATAAAACTGATTTCTGTACTTTTCAAATCTACAAATTTTCAGGATTACTCGTGGACAGTTTCAGATTTTACCATTTTACTCATTCACAAAAAATATGATGAGAAAATACTCATAGGCCAAAAAAATTATCTGGAGCCCTGCATATGGCGACTTTCCAGCTTTGATGGTGCAGGAAGACGAGTTGCCCCTCCGTGCATTACTTCATCACAAGCGGGCACCTGGGTAGAACCATCGACCTTCCATAAGCTAGCTGGATGCCTTCCTCTCCTGAAGAAGTAAAAGCCCCGACTGGGGCTCGAACCCACATCGGTGAGGGGCAAGTGATTTGAAGTTACCATAACCACAAGGCCCCAGAGGCCCAATGAAATTAGTTGAAAATAAAGAAAACACAAACCTTATCACCAACTTTAACCTTTAAATCAGTTACATGTTTGACCGTAATACTCTTAAGGTCATCAGTACTGTCTTTGGAAGTCTGCGCTTTTTCTGTGTCTTTCGATACACTTTTTTGCCCAAGCTCAACATTCGCGGTTGGAGCTGTTCTCCCTGACATCTTGAAATAGACTATGCCAACAACTATCACACCTGAAAAATATAATGTAACGTCTCTTTCTATCCATCTCTTATATAAAATCAAATAAGTATTAGGTTTCCCTAAAATGTGACATGGTCCAGTGGTAACAATATCTGACTACAAAACCTAGGGTTGTGCTTTTGAGCCCTCTCTCCTCTAACTGAAAATTAATAACACAACCATGAGTCTTAAATGTACGTGTGCTTTACACCTGACACATTAACCTTTAATACCTTAATTGCTAAATTTCTAAAATGGGCAGGTCCATAATACATTTTGGGCTGTAGTAGGTCCATTTATTATTCGAAGGGGCTGTTCACTGAAAACTAGAGTTGTCACAGGAGTGACGAATTAATACCCCACAATATGGCCTTGTCACAGAACTAAGCCAATGTCAAAGCCATACTTGCCCAAGCGTTCTCAAGTTATCATCCGGAAACCGTTTAACTGTTTTGTGTTATTTTGACCTTGACCTTTGACTTATTGACCTCAATGCCGAACCTGACCTGTATTTTATCATGCTACACCAGTGTACAAAAATTTATGATCCTAGACGCAAGTGTTCTCAAGTTATCATCCCGAAACCGTTTTAGTGTTCCGAGTCACTGTAACCTTGACCTTTGACCTAATGACCTCAAAGTCAAACTTGACCTGTATTTCATGATGTTACACTTGTGTACAAAAATTTATTATCCTAGGCTTAAGCATTCTCAAGTTATCATACAGAAACCGTTTATCTGTTCAGGGTCACTGTGACCTTGACCTTTGTCCTACTGACCCCAAAGTCGAACCTGCCCTGTATTTTTAATGATGTTACACCTGTGTACCAAAACTTATGATCCTAGGCCCAAGCGTTCTCTAGTTATCATCCGGAAACCTTTTAACTGTTCGGGTCACTGTGACCTTGACCTTTGACCTACTGACCCCAAAGTCGAACTTGACCTGTATTTTCTGATGTTACACCTGTGTACCAAAAATTATTTTAATCGGTCAAGCCTTTCATGAGTTATTATCCGGAAACCATCAAAAACCAACGGACAGACCGACTGACCGCCAAGCTCACTCCTATACCCCCCAAACTTTGTTTTGTAGGGGTATAATTAACTGACTGAACTGCGAACAGTACAGACCATGATCAGCCTGTACGGACGATCTTGGTCTGCACTGGTCGCAATGCAGAATCACTTGCCACTAAGCAGGCTAAAGGTTAAAGTCTCGAGCCACTGGGAAGCTTTTGGAATTGAAGCAATTTCTGTTTGACTCTCACTATCATCTCACAAACAGTCTTCTGAAGGGGTCGCCCATATGGGTTTTCGGTAATGACTATAAATAAACTTATATATAGATATGTTTCTAGCCATTTATTGAAATATAATGGTACAATACACCTGCTAATTTCATACTAAAAACCAAATTATTCTTTTTTTATTCAATGGTATAAAACTACAAATGAGTAAGACAAGTTAAAATCATTGAAATCCAAGAGCTGTCACTAATGGTGACAAATGCCCCCACAGCACCTTGACCTTTGACCTGGTGACCTTGACTTTTGACCTGGTGACCCCAAAGTCAGTAGGGGTGGTGTACTCAATAAGAACTATCAAGCATGTGAAGTTTGAAGGTCCTGGGTGAAGTGGTTCGTGAGTAAAGTGCCTTCATGCAAAAAGTTAACGTTGTGACGAACAAATGAACTAACGAACGAAAGGACGGACAGTTGAAAACTAATATGCCTCCCTTCGGGGGCATAAAAAAAGAAATAATAAGACAAAATATCAGTTTTACCAGTAAAGATGCTTTCTTTATCTTTCGTTTGCAAACAGTGACCAGCACTTACATTTTCATTTTGTATGCAATCAACGAATGTCATTAAATTTTGGATCTTACTCAGAAAACAAATACTTAGTCTTCTGTTTTTAATAAAGTCCCTATCAGATAGAGTACCAGTGTAACAGCCCAGTTTTTCCCCCAGTCAGTTCTTTCCTCGGGGAAAAAACTGACTACTCAATTCTTTCCCCCAGGGAAAAAACTGACTAGTCAGTTTCTTTCTTCCCCCCCTAGTCAGTTTTTTCCCCCCTTGGAATAAGTTTTCTGATAGGGAAAGAAACTGACTAGTTAGTCAGATTTTTCCCCAGGGAAAAAACTGACTAGTCAGTTCTTTCCCCCTAGTCAAGTTTTCCCTAAAAGTACTGGATTCTTTCGGTATTGTTATTTGGGATACAAGTGTCTATTCATTTTCCATTTAAATTTCAGATGAAACAAGTATTGTTTTTCATTTGAATAAACCTATATGTTTCTTCTTTTGTAACTTTAATCAATGTTTTTTTTAATTTGTCAAATCAATTTTTTAACTTCTGTTTGATTGCCATTACTATTTAATATCTGTCAGGTGCGGGGAAGAAATTGACTGGTCAGTTCTTTCCCCCTTGCATATAATTGACCTATCAGGTGGGGGAAAAAATTGACAAGTCAGTTCTTTCCCCCCAAGCCAGTACTTGACCTGTCAGGTGGGGGAAGAAATTGGCCGGTCGGTTCTTTCCCCCCTAGCCAGTACTTAACCTGTCGGGTGGGGAGAAGAAATTGACCGGTCAGTTCTTTCCCTCCTAGAATATACTTGACCTATCAGGTGGGGGAAGAAATTGACCAGTCAGTTCTTTCCCCCCTAGCATATATTTCACCTATCAGGTGGGGGAAGAAACTGACCAGTCAATTCTTTCCCCCCTAGCATATAGGTGGGGGGAAGAAATTGACTAGTCAGTTCTTCCACCCCCCCCCCCCCCCCCCTTCATATACTTGACCTATCAGGTTGGGGATGAAATTGACTGGTCAGTTCTTTCCCCCCTAGCCAGTACTTGACCTGTCGGGTGGGGAGAAGAAATTGACCGGTCAGTTCTTTCCCCCCTTGCATATACTTGACTATCAGGTGGGGGAAGAAATTGACTGGTCAGTTCTTTCCCCCCTAGCCAGTACTTGACCTGTCGGGTGGGGAGAAGAAATTGACCGGTCAGTTCTTTCTCCCCTAGCATTATACTTAAACTGTCAGGTGGGGGAAAAATTGACTGGTCAGTTCTTTCTCCCCTAGCATTATACTTAAACTGTCAGGTGGGGGAAGAAATTGACTAGTCAGTTCTTTCCCCCAACCCGTACTTGACCTGTCAGGTGGGGGAAGAAATTGGCCTGTCAGTTCTTTCCCCCCAGCCAGTACTTCACCTGTTGAATGGGGAGAAGAAATTGACCAGTCAGTTCTTTCCCCCCTAGCCAGTAGTTGCTCTGTTAGGTGGGGGAAGAAATTGACCAGTCAGTTCTTTCCCCACTAGCATATACTTGACCTGTCAGGTGGGGGAAGAAATTGACTAGTCAGTTCTTTCCCCCCTAGCCAGTAATTGACCTGTCACGTAGGGGAAGAAATTGACTTAAGTCAGTTTTTTTCCCCCTATATATAGATAGTACTGGACCTGTGGTGTGGGGAGAAGAAATTGACCAGTCAGTTCTTTCCCCCTTGCATATACTTGACCTATCAGGTGGGAGAAGAAATTGACCAGTCAGTTCTTTCCCCACTAGCTAGTATTTGACCTGTCGAATGGGGAGAAGAAATTGACCAGTCAGTTCTTTCCCCCCTAGCATATATTTCACCTATCAGGTGGGGGAAGAAATTGACCAGTCAGTTCTTTCCCCCCTAGCATATAGGTTGGGGAAGAAATTGACTAGTCAGTTCTTTCCCCCTTGCATATACTTAACCTATCAGGTGAGGGAGAAATTGACCGGTCAGTTCTTTCTCCCCTATATATAGGTAGTACTGGACCTGTGGTGTGAATTTAGCTTGCTGTCAAAAGTTTCTGAGTAAATATTATATAATAAAAACAAGAGAATAAAGTTTGAAAAGCAATATACGTACCTTCTCCCCTCCCCCCACCCCTCTACTACACCCTCATGATCATCTTTCAGAGGTAGGTAAATGCAAGTGAATCATGGAGGAGGAAGACCCCAGGTGCACCTTCAGGCATTATTTCATCACAGGTGGGCGCCTGGGTAGAACCAACGACTTTCTGCGGGCCAGCTGGATGGATCCTCACATGAAGAATTCTACGACTCAAGATAAGACTGGAACCAACAGCTATGAGGGACAAGTGAAACAACCGTAAACCCCCGTCCCTCACACACCCCTTAATGCTCTTATGCTCTTAACAGTTGATCTTCTGACCAGTATGTAGTTACCTTAATTTAAAGCCAATTTGTGCCTTAGGAGTTTTGCCATTACCTGGCTTTTTTTCTATCATTTTGGGGAAGTTTTGCCATTACCTGGCTTTTTTCTATCATTTTGGGAATGCAACCAACACTGGTCGAATTGAGAAAATGCTCTCGGAAATTGTCTTAATTGGGAAAATTTGAAAATAACCATAATCTATATATTAAAGGGGCTATTTATGTGTAATATTTCCAAATGTGGGGTTGCGTTTTAATAATTCATGATCAACAGTATATTTTAAGTGTTACTTACAGAATCAAAATAAACAGATATTTAAGTAGCAAAACTATCGTAAAACAGCAAGAACACCGAAAGTTAACAATCATTTGGGACCTTTAAGTTCAGAATTCGAAAAAAAAGATAGTTTTTTGCTTTGGGACTGCCTCCTTTTACTGGAGGGAAATTTATAGGGGAAAAAAGCCCTGATTTTAGACATCTTCTTCTCAAGTAAATGATAACTTCTCTACATGAAACAGAGGCGGAGGATGATTTACTTCAAGAAAAAAACATAAACTTTGTCTGGTATCAAATCTGCTTCATCTTACAGCTACATAAATACAAAGTTAAATAAATCCAAGATACTTCAAAGACAAAAAAGCTTTCTTAGTAAAAAAAACAAGAGCTCGTAGAACACAAAATGCCCCCCTTGGTGCATTCAGTAATTGCACAAGGAACAGAAATTATTTGGTCATTGTATACAAAAGTTCTACTGAGCTGGATAAATGTGACCTTTGACCTACTGACCTTAAAATAAATAGAGGTCATCTGCTGGTCATGATCAACCTCCCTATTAAGTTTCATGATCCTAGGCCCAAGCGTTCTCGAGTTATCATCCAGAAAACTTTTAACTGTTCTGGGTCACTTTGACCTTAGACCTACTGCCCTCAACATCAATAGGGGTCATCTGCTGATCATGATCAACCTCTCTATCAAGTTTCATTATCCTAGCCCAAGCATTCTCAAGTTAACGTCTGGAAACCATAAAATTGTTCTGGGTCACTGTGATCTTGACCTTTGACCTACTGGCGTCAAAATCAATAGGGGTCATCTGCTGGTCATGATCAACCGACTCATCAATTTTCATGATCCTAGGCCCAAGCGTTCTTGAGTTATCATCCGGAAACTGTTTAATTGTTCCATGTCACTGTGACCTTGACATTTGACCTATTAAGGGTCATTTGCTGGTCATGACCAACCTTCCTGCTAATTTTCGTGATCCTAGGCTTGTTATCATCTGGAAACCATTTAACTGTTCTAGGTCACTGTGACCTTGACCTTTGGCCTACTGATCTCAAAATCAATAGGGGTCACCTGCGGGTTTTGACCAATCTCTCTATCGACCTTCATGATCCTAGGCCCAAACGTTCTTGAAATATCATCCGGAAACGGATTGGTCTACATACCAACTGACAGACTGACCGACAGACAGACATACCGACATCTGCAAAACAATATACCCCTCCTTCTTCAAAGGGGGGCACAAAAAGAGATAAGTATATAAACTCTAATATATCTGTGTAATAACACTTACCACAATGGTAGATTATATGAAACTTTATATCTTTAACAATATGCCTGTTGTATAGCAAGTTAATTCAAATGAAATTTATTCAAGTAAGAAAACTACAAAAAAAATGAGTTCACCTTATCAAATAACTTAACATCATTGTTTGAACACTATGAATCACTCACCAATAAGAACTTCAATGTATGCCTTTATCTGATATTAAACTAAAACCGAAGTGATCTTGAAATGAAGAACACTTGAGAAACAGCATTATCTAAAGCAGCTTGCTCACAGCTTTTTGACAAAAAATGATTTTTTTTTCAAGGAGAATAAAACTGAACATTTTTTAAAGCTACTTGCTAACAGCTTGATAGGCAGTGGACAGCAAGTCTAATTACTCTCAAGCTATAAATCAATCACAATTTTTACTCTCTGACACTGAACTTTGACCCTACTGACCCCTTGAAAAATAAGGGTTGCCAACTGACCACAGGCAATCAACCTATTAAGTTACATTACTTTGAGCTCAAGGTTTCTCTAGTTATTGACCAAAAATTACATGGTCTACTAACGAACCAATGGATAGACACCTATCAGACACTGATACAGTAATTCAAACATTATGTCAAACTGTTAATATTAAATGAAGGTTTACAATAAATGGGTACATATCTAGAATACATAAAAATTTTCACTCTATTTACCAGTATGAACAAGTTATTAAAGTTAGTATAAAATTATCTCACTTACCAAAAAGCACCGCAATGACAGGTTTATTTACATGTAATCCCGATGGACTCATTGATGACATTCTATATATGGACCCAGTTTATAAACCTGTTTATGAATGCATGGTCACAGTCTCCATATCTAAAAACAGAATAACAAATAATAGATTAAGGAGGTTTATCACATATTTAATGTCTTGGGAGTGAAATGATATGCCATAATACAATTTTGGTATTACACTAGTGTAATATCATTCTGACGCCGATGTTATATGAGACATTAGTCATAAGTTCTGACGCTGATGTTGTATGAGACATTAGTCACAAATTCTGACGCTGATGTTGTACGAGACATTAGTCACAAATTATCTGTGTCTATATAGTAATATTATGTAAAGCAAGAAGGAATTTTGATATTTTAGAAGGAAACTTTGAAAATTGTGTCCATAGGGCACATATACTGCGCAATCCTCTAAATAGCAAATTTCTTATTAAGAATGGGCCATATTCTAGAAAATATACACACAGAAAAAAGTCTACTACTTGTGGTCTTCTTGCTGATGGTCCTTCAACAGTGAAACTGTCAAGCATAATTCCTTTCAATAGCGTTTTTGGAGTTCGACACAAGATTTTTCAGTATGTTCTATTAGCAAAACTATCAAAGGGCCAAAATTGCAGTAAACTAGAAATGTGTCCATGGGACACAGATGCCTCCACTACATGACAAAGGGCACCTGCACATGCTGACCAACATTCCTATAAACTTTGGTGACTCTAGGTCAAATACTTTTGGAGCTACGCACGACTCAACATTAAAATGACCAATTTTTAACTAAGTCAGGGGCCAAAACTCCTACAAAACTGAATGAATCCGGACGCGAAACCCAAGGTGCACAACTGCACATGCTGACCAACATTCCTGTAAACTTTGGTGACTCTAGGTCAAATACTTTTGGAGCTACGCGCGACACAACATTAAAATGACCAATTTTTTACTAAGTCAGGGGTCATACATGTAACTCCTACACGACTGAATGAATCCAGATGCGAAACCCCAGGTGCACAACTACACATGCTGACCAACATTCCTGTAAAGTTTACAAAGTCAGGGGCCATAACTCCTACATGACTGAATGAATCCGGACGCAAAACCCCAGGTGCACAACTACACATGCTGACCAACATTCATGTGAAGTTTTGTGGCTCTACGTCAAATACTTTTGGAGCTAGGCGCGACACAACATTCTTGGAAGGACGAATGGAACGACAGAAGGAGGGACAAGGGCAAATCTATATGCGCACCCCCCTCCCCAAAGCGGGGGCATAAAAATAGTCACAGAAAAAAATCCTTCATTTACGCGATCATCTGCACACCAATGTTGTTAATCTGTGAAAGTGAAGCAAACAGGGCAATTTGTGTGGGAGGAGTTGGACACACAAGATTTCAGGATGTACGGACATATGGATGTACGTACGTACGGACAGCAGCAATGCTATTATATCCTCCACATAAATGTGTGTGGGCATAAAGATAACATGTTATAAATAAATGTTACATTTGTGTCTTTCAACACTGGAGTTTTTTTTTGCTGAACTTAGAATGGTAAACTTGTACAAACTACAGTTGTCTGAACGAAAAGTGAAATTCTGATTTGACAATAAACCTGACCTACTAAGGCCATAATAAAAAATATGTTTGTTTGTTGTCTCCCTACCTACCTGCTTAAAATGCTGTGCCCCAAAAGTTTTTATTGGACAATGCTGGTCATTTTTTTTTAAGTTGCGATATGACAAGTGCCGCATATATTTCAAGTAAGCAAAATAATAAGTAAGAAAGTTTAAACTGTATAATTTTATTTCGTCCTTTTATAAAACATATATAGATATGTCTTATTTTTACTGAAGAAATATTCTGTAAAAATCAATCATATATCTACTGGTAAAAGTATAATTCCCCCACCTAAAAAAAAAAAAATTGCCTACCTACCCAACTTTGAAAAATAGGGTCAGGAGACGGCAAACAAAAACTTTTTTAAATGTGGCCTAGTATATCAATGTTACCATCAAAATGAAAAATTATCTAACTAACTAATAATTTTGTCTAATATAATTATGCAACCACAGACAATTATACCAAGTAACTGCAATACTGTAGTCATCATTTTTTTAGGGAACTGGCTTTCAATTGGTTGAGTCAATAATTTTGTTCCCATGAAATTAAACAATTTTACAGTACTGTAACAATCAATGACTACCATAGAAACTTTAGTCCTGGGACTACCCCTATATTACACAAATTCAGACAACTTTCAAACTTCAAAACAAGTTTCTTTATGATAAACATTTTGGTAAAGGGACATTACTCTTACTAAATTTTCTAGGCCAAAAACATAAGTTCATCACCACTCTAAAATACATGTAGATATGAATGATATGAAAAAATCAATGGTATGCATTTTTAAACAAAATTAATTTGATGTTAATGAAATAGATCCAAAGTTTTGAAGAAAAAAAAAACTACTAATTATTAAGATACTTATATAAGGATCAAGTATTATTTTCATCTGTGATCTAACTCAATGGACAATAAAACTGACATTCATGAGGTGGCACAGAAAGCATTTCTGTTTATTGCAAGTAACTTCCAGACATTGATCTTTAACAGATCAGAGAAAGGGCATTTTTTGTTATCACTTTAAACTGCAAGCAGCTCAATTTTTATCAAAATCAGGAGCTGTCTGAAGACAGCGCGCTTGACTCTTTGCAAGTAAAAACTTTATAAATTTTAAACTTTAACCAAAAAAATCTCAGTTAAAAAAGGGGCATAACTCTGTCAAAATTCAATTCAGAGTATTGGGAATGTTTCCCCTGGTGCAGACTTTGATACTAAATAACTATTATAAGTTTCAAGTCAAAAGCTTTTACTGTAGCAGAGATATTTGACTTTATGAAAAACTTTAACCAAACAATTGTAATTTAAGTTTAACAGGGGCATAACTCTGTCAAAATTCAAACAGAGTTATGGGGATTGTCTCTCCTGGTGTAGACTTTGATTGTAAATAACTATTTCAAAGTTTCAAGTCAAATGCTTTGATAGTCACAAAGATATTTGACTTCATCAAAAACTTTAACAAAAAAATTCTAAGTTTAAAAGGGGCATATTTCTGTCAAAATTCAAGTCAGAGTTATGGGGTTTGTTTCTCCTGATGAAGACTTTGATAGTAAATATCTACTTTAAGTTTCAATCAACAGCTTTGACAGTAACAGAAATATTTGACTTAATCAAAAACTTTAACCAAGGGTGACGCCAACGCCAACGCTGGTGCGAGTGCAATAGCTTTAAATTACTTTTTCTTTGAAAAGTCCAGTTAAAAATGTGTGTGTCCAAAATAAAAAACAAGATGGCCATGCTGGCCCTTAGTCATAATATTACTCATCTGAGTTTAGGTTCTTGCCTGAACAGTTAAAATTTCTACTAAACAAGATTTAGGAAATCTTTCCTATACATGTCTACTTAACCCTTGCTAAATATTCATAATGAACTTGTCCATCTTTCAAATTAGACAGTACCATTAACTGTTAAAAGGGATGCTTACCAAAAAGATACTGACTGAATGAAGAACAGTGCAGATCTTGATCAGACTGCATGGATACCTGTAGGATGATTCTGGGCTCTGGTGGAAGGGATGAACAGGCTGATCAAGATCTATATTAGTTACAAAGGCAGAATCAATCGTCTCCTGCATGATAAGGGTTAAACCACATTTGGCCCTTGGGGGATAATTTGAACAATCTCAGTAGTACACCATTAGATGATGCTACATACCAAAGCCCTATATCGAGGGTTCGACGCAATAAGGGCGTATCTACATATAATTATTATATGTAGATACGCCCTTATTGCGTTGAACCCTCGATATCTGAAAAGATGGATATCCAAAATTTAACTATCCGAAATATAGCATAGAGGATCTCATATTTAATCATGCGCGCATTGTCTTTGAAAAAATATGGTGCATATACATTGCATATAAAACAATGAAACCAAATATTATAAAAATATACTATGACACTCTTTAAAATATAAACTAACAATAAAAAAGCTTACGTGAAAATTTGTTATGATGTGTACACGGAAGTAAAGTAATGAATCGAAATGTTTTTAAAGAAACGGAAAGTTTGTTTTTATCACCACAGTTGGACACGCATTCCTGCGGTTTTGTTTCTCATTGTGCTGACGTTATTGATGTGTGTGTTTCAATTTTAAGTCTGTAGAAATGTCTACCCCTACATATTTTGTATTTGGTACCGGTTTTAAGGTTACATGTGTAAAGTTTCTTGAAATATGTATCCTGACACCTACTTGGGTAAAACGCAATGTCACACAGTTCGTCTCAATTTTTCTAATTGCTTGAGATTGTGTTGAGGGTTTTTCAGTCCGAAATAGCGTTGATGGTGATATGAACTGCAAAAATATTACACCTGAGCAAATATGGCAAAAAATGTGCACCACTGCACAAACTTCAAAATCTGTCCATAACCTTTTTTATATCTTTTGAACTGTGGTTGCTCCCTATATATATAACTTTAGGCATTGGCCATGAAATTGCTCTTTCTGACTTCGAAAAAAGTAACCTCTGTATACCACCTGTAACCTAAGTTACTCACTATACGTCTTTGGTAACCTGAAGTATGAAAATCTTGGGGGAAATATTAATTAAGCACAACTATACTGAACAGCAAAAGAAACTATCCAGATGTATAACTTGTATATTTTGAAATAAAAAGAATAATTTTTCAAATTTGAATTGTTTCTCCATACCAAAATTACACTTGGAGATCTTCACGTGATAATTTTTTAAAAATCAATCAACCGTGAAGTCAGAAGTCCCACAATAGCCATTTGAAAGGCTATATCTTCTGCGCGTCAGTTGCATTGTAACATCCCAATTGGGCGCTCGCGCTAAATTTGATTCAGTCGTGCGGTGCAACCAACAATATTTTTTAAACTTTATGCTGTTTTTTGAGTTAGCCAATTATCAATATTTCCAATGACAATAAAATTTCACCTTTCATTCAGAATAGCCCTTACCAAAATGAAAAGTTTGCGGCAAATTTGTCGCAATGTTGCGGTAAATTTGCCGCAAACATTTTAGTTCACCAGAACAGAGTAATAAAAGTTTGCAGGAGTTCGCCGATAGCGGCGATCTTTCGGCAAACGTTTCGGTGACTTTGCTGCAAACTCACCACAGACTTTATTGAATAAAGAGTTTGCCAAAACATCGCCAGAAACTTTATCACATGATTTTGTTCACCAAAACGTCACCAGAACCTTTTATCTATATTTTCTTCTTCAAAACATTCGCCATATGATCTTTTAATTATCTGACCAGATGTGAAAGTTCGCCAGAAGATTGCAAGAACAGTATCACATGAATTTTTCTTTGGTTTTGTTGGTTGCATAGAGTTTGGCTCGATTTTCAAACTGCCAAACAGTAGTTGAACATCGATGTATTAACATGAATTATTTATGTTTCTTTACTAAACAAAAACTTCACAAAAAGATGAATAAATGACTGAAGTATACTGTGCTTAATTCCGTGGATAAATGGTGTGATGTAAGGTTAGTTTTCACATTATTACGCATGCAAAAACAGAATGATTTTTATTATATGGTTAGCCTTTGTTTATTTCAGATATGTGTCACCTAAAGACCATTAGATAGAAAAGATTGCAATAAATAATTTCTTATTATAGTGAATCTGCAAATTTATTAAGACATTTGCACACAGAGGAAATTTTTGCATATCAGTTATCAGCTTTCACAACGGTTCCTTTGAGTTTCAAACCAATGTAAACATAAAATATATTTACTAACGACATACTTTATCATACTGATCTCGTGCATTTGTATTTTTTCTTGATAATTATTTAGAAAAGATAAATCATTATTAGCACATGATATTTTGCTAATTTAACAGACCTTTTTACTTTTTTTTGAAAATATATCCTTTGTTCTTCAAAAACAAAAGGTCTGTTACTTTTGCGCCAAATTTTTTCAGCAAATTTGCATAATTGTTCGCTGCAAAGTCGCCGCAACCTAATTTGCATAAATAGTTTGCCAAAAGGTCGCCAGAACATTGCCAGAAATTCGCCAGAAAGGTTTTGGCAAATTTGCGGCAAACTTTTACCGTGTAAATTAGGTTTGCCGCAAATTTGTTGCAAACTTCATTTGCATATTCATTTGCATAAATTGTTTGCAGCAAACTAATTTGCATGGTAAAAGTTTGCCAAAAGAAAGTTTGCGACAAATTCACCATAACGTTTGCGGCAAATTTGCCGCAACGTTCGCCGAAAGCCTGATATTTTGGTAAGGGAGATTTATAAAGTTTTTACATGGAAAAATACTAAGCAATACCTCTGTATGAAAAGGGATCTCGGGGGTCTAATGTAGTAGATTTGGGAATTGGGCTTAATATAATTTCATCCTAGTTGGTTGGTTGGAACAACTCCGGTGTCAAAACAGACATTATATAATACATGTAAAAAAGACACACTATTGATATTCTTTAAAATGTCAACTGGAATAGTATTTATACCACAAGTCATTCCGGATTTAGCTCTACAAATGGCTTACTGAACTTCCTATATAGTAATAGTCTCTTTAAGAGCAGTGCAGTTACGAACATAATGATTATCATTGTTAATACTATCTTGTACATCCATAGCTATATTTGGTGTATGCAATTGTTGATCAATAATAAGACTACTGAAATCTGCTTTCCACTTACTGAGTATAGTGTTGATAGAACATGATAATGAACTATCTTCACAATCTACCTCCATAGGTAAGGATTTATTTTTAATCTGAGCAGCACCTACCCGACCTATAGATCTCCAAGACGAGATATTCCCTCCCTTGTTAACAGCATTCACTATGGTACGCAAATTGCTCGACGCTAGACGCTCCTCGTTAGTTTGATCTGCTCGAACACATCCTTATAAACTGTATTAGATAGTTTGGACTTGGCCTTCAAGACTTTGTTTCGATCATTCTCACTATTAAACGTTGCAATTATCACACCAGGTACTAGTTACTCATTATTTGGATTTGGAAGTCCACGTGCAGCAGATACCATGACATATTAACTTCCATATGTTCCTTGATAATATTATTTAATTTATCAACTAACTGTTCATTTACAGATTCCGGCAACTTCTTTAAATTTCATTTAAAGATATCTCACTGTTTTCAGGTTCGACAGTCTAAATAGCGTCTGTGAGTGAATTTACTTTACCATTCAATGAATCGAGATCACTGTTGATATCCGCACGTAATATGTCAATACGATCATTCAGTGTCTTACCAAGGCGTTTTACCTAATTGTTCAAATGTTTATCCAAAAGCTCGGAAAGTTTATCAGACAGTTTGTCACACAATTTCTTTCCAATTCCATTTCAAGGCGGTCAATCCTCTGTGTCACACTCTGATTGACGTTTTTGAGTTCATTCGCCAAACTGTCAATTTTACTGATGGCAATATATATGTATCATAAGATTGTGTGGTTTGTAAAACACATGGTTTTGTAATTTTCAATATTATTTATTTATTAGGCATTGATATTATCACGCATTAAGGATATTATTATGCAATGCATTGTAAACCTTCTCCGCACATTAACTTCAGTTGCATATAGATTTTTTGATGTACACTGTCTTGCCATATATCATGTATTGTATATCCTCATGGGCCATTTGGCCTAATGGAATATTGAAAATAAACTATCAAACTATATCCCACTGACCCTTTTCTGTGGCTTTATGTGGGTAATTCCATACAAAGTTCTTATTGCCTGTGCTACTAGGCGTCCTGTATTGGACTGAGACACATTCTGGTCTTAACCCTTTACCTTCTTAGCACTACTCATCTCTGCCCCATCAGCGCTAATCCTAAGTTTTTCGACCGTGAACCTGGGTTAACGTAATTAATAGAAACTTGCAATTCATATCCCGTCCGCAAACTATGGTTTACGGTCAAAAACCTAGGCTCACGGTCGTAAATATGGGTTTACGTTCGTAAACGTAGGTTCACGCTCGTGAACAAAGGTTTACGGCCTTAAACCCATGTGCACGCCGTAATTCATAGTATTTATAATTTGTTGATTTTATAATCATGGTTTACGTTTGATAAACTAGGTTTCTCGATTGAACTACGAATATCGTCGTTATCCTATGTTTACGGTCGTTTTCCTAAGTTTACGCTCGTGAACCCCTGTTCACGCTCGATAACCTATGCTTAAGACAGTGAATTTGGGTTTACACGCATGAACATACGTTTACGAGCGTGAACAATGATTTGCGGTGTTATCCTATGTTTCGCTCGAGAATACAGGTTAGTATTCGTAAAACCTGGTTTTAAGTTCGAAAAACTTGGTTTATCGATCGTTAATCCTAGTTTTTCGACTGTGAACTTGGGTTCACCTAATTATTGGACAACTGGCGTGCCATAGTTGTGTGTTTTTATTCTAAATATATAGACAGCGGAAAGAAAAACTTTGTATGGTGGCTGATTTCTGCCATCTCGTTCTGGCGTGTTGGCGCGTTTGCAGGGCGCCAGAACGCCAGGACGCCAGGACGACAATTATACGCGCCAAGACGACAAACAAGGCATTTGTCGTTCTGGCGGGGGCGCCAACACGCTAAATTGGGAAGTTGTCGTCCTGGCGTTCTGGCGTCTTAGCGCGTTTGCAGGGCGCCAACACGCCAGGACGACAATTATACGCGCCAAGACGCCAACACGCCAAGACGACAGATGAACGCGCCAAGACAACAAAATCCATATTTGTCGTTTTGGCGCGTTCATCTGTCGTCTTGGCGTGTTGGCGGGGCGGGGGCGCCAAGACTCCAACACGCCAAGACGACAATGAATGCGCCAAAACGACAAATATGAATTTTGTCGTCTTGGCGCATATAATTGTCGTCCTGGCGTGTTGGCGTCCTGGCGCCCTGCAAACGCCAACCAGCCAACACGCCAAGGCGACAAATGAACGCGCCAAAACGACAAATATGGATTTTGTCGTCTTGGCGCGTATAATTGTCGTTCTGGCGTCTTGGCATCTTGGCGCCATGCAAACGCGCCAACACGCCAGAACGAGATGGCAGAAATCAGCCACCATAACTTTGTACCTTTTGTACGGTTATGCTTAGTGTTTTAAAGCACCTAATTTGTCCTTTACTGAGATAACATGGCACCCCATTTGTTATCAACAGAAGCACGTACGCTCCATGAAGTTATGCACACCGTGCAGCGGGGTACTGTATAAACTATAAGTGTCTTGTAGCTGTCCTTTTCAAGCTGTCATATGGAGTATGCCTTAGGTTATGGATAATTCATTCTTTATGCGGGGTGCAAGTTATATTCAACAAATAGTAATATTCTTTCGTTATAGATCCGGGAAACGCTGCATATTTTAAAATATTACATCAGATTTTTTTCTTAAAGCGCTTTCGTTGAGGCGAAATTGTAAATAAAACTAAACTAAATAAAACTAAATAAAAATGTGAAAATGGTATCGTTTTTCACGATTCCTAGCCTACTAAGCTGTACAAGGATAAAAACGAACACAATGTGCCGTTCCAATAACTTGCTATGCATAATAATAAAAATTGAATATCTTCGTATCTGAAATATAAGACGATAGTCTGCCTTTCTTTGCATACATACATATACATACACTTATAATGTTATCCCATAATTACAGCTGACCTTCTACAATTTGTAAAAAAGTGTTATAAATCTTATTGGTAAACAAAGGCTTTCTACAAATTGAGACGTAAGAAAAATGTAATAGCTCCGAAATCACTCGCATTACAGAGGGGGAAACGGTTAACTACCTGAAAAAAAAAACATTGAAAAGTTCCATGAAATATCTTAGTTGGCAAAACTTGCTTAAATGCGTTTTTAGCCGACAGTACAAATTGAAGACTAAAAATCTTCCTACCTGTGTCTCCGAAAAACAATACTCTAATTTAGATGCATTGTCTGTTAAAGTAGCCTTGTGGCTAATTTGGTAACGATCATACACAGTGTTATTATGTTCCTTACAACAGATTTGTTTTAATGCCTGAGAAATTTCGAACATGTATAATATTGATATAAAGAATGAATCTGTAGTACCAAACTATATAGAGGCCATCAAACGTTTCCATTAGTCTAGTTAACTCTTTTAGCACAACAAGAGCTCGCAAAGCGGGACTATATACACCCGAAGATTTATGTCAAAGGGTGTCGAGCACCAGTACGAGGACGTGGCCATATATCTAAGCTAAGTTAAATCTTGAGCTTAGACTACTTCTCATCTATTATGTATTTAATGTGAACTTTACTGCAGCTAATTACCAACCACTCCAGCGCATTCTGCGGTTAATGTAATATGTGCACAAAGAATTAACATCTAAAAATATTTTATGTGTGCGGGAGGTGCCTGGGTAGGATTGGGGGTTTATGTGGCGGTGTGGCTGTATTGAAGGGGTACCAAGGCACAAATTGCACTTTTATAATCGTCTCGTCACCATCTATCAATATTTCAGGTTCCAAATTAATATCTTGAGCAGTTTTCAGGTTTTGCTCCTGACATGAAATAAGACGGGAAGATTTGACATTTGAGCTAATTTTAATCTTAGCTTTTGACCCTACGCTCAGTATATCGTCTTTGTTTCTATATCACTTACATATATGCGAAGTTTGAAAACAATATCTTATCAATGAAGAGTCTGTAGGAAAGAAATATCATGTCAGCTCAATCTTAGACCTTTCACCTACGAACCAAGTTTTTTGTGTCATCGCTGCACATCGTACGTGTCACTATATCTCTATTTACTAAGTTTAAAGTCAATGACGTATGCAGCGAGCACGAAATATGACGAACAGACGGATAGACGCACGCGTCATCACAAAATACGTCAAGTCGTATAATGAAATAAAAGACTCCTATGTGGCAAATTGCTGCGTTAAAATATTTTATTCACCATTTTTCAATTTTTTTTTTCAAAATGAGTGATGGATTTCGTCACGACTACACAATATTAAATGTTCAAAGGGAACCAATTATTTTCAGCTTAAGTGTGATTTGGATAGCAGTCGAGTTTACTTTGAAGACAGACTCCACATCATTGGAACAATAGCTTAAGGCATTCAGTTTTGCATTAAACTGTGTTTAGCGTTCTTTCTGCATCAAAAGTTCAAACCGTGCTGTTTTTTGCTCAATTTGATATCTGCAGAATGCTATATTTAAACATGACAACACAAGTTTCATTTCAGAGTAATTATGCATTTATTCAGTTTAGGAACACTTTCGTTCGATTATTGTTCTGTGTCATAATTTCTGACAAAAACACAATTTTGTAATTTGACACATTCTAAAAATACCCGAATATATTGATATAATATCGGGAGTATATAACATAACAATAGGGCCTAGGTGTACATACAAACTCGATATAGCGCTTTAAAATATTACTTCCGAATTTATCGAGTTACAGTTTAAAGTATTTTATTTACCAATATTTACTTTATTTACAATTTAAAAACTGTAGAAAAAAAGTTTAACTGAGATGCCAACATTTTGCAGGATTGAATCGTTAAGGTAAGTTTCTTTCTTATTGCAATATACCAAACGCTAATACTCTTTAACAAAACATTCGAATAACACAGAGTAATGTTTAAAATGCCTTTATTCATTTACGGCTGTCACGTTTCTTTGAATAGCAAGGGTTTTCGTTATGAACATAAAATATTATAATAATATTTTTTCTCTAACATCTGTATGACTTTTGTATTCTGACCAACACTGTAGAAAATTTCACTCAGTCTGAATCTACTAAGTTATGGCTTGAATCATGCCAATTATGTGCTGTATGGACAGAACTTTTTCCTCCCTGGGGCCGAAATGCGACTATTGGCATTATATTTTCTACCCCTGTAGCGTCGATATCCGACTATACGCGCGTTATCTGGACTCCCCAGCACGGTGATTGACGAGTCTAGTCGCGGCACCGAGATCATGCTGATTGCGACACATACTTGTTAATTTTTGATAATCCTGACTAAAACAAGATTATTTTGCATACTGGCTATTATTTCTTAGATGTTATAATTATCAGTTGTGCTAATAATTAGTACACTTGTTAAAATAAATGTTTATAATTATGCGGTCATATAAAGGGAACTAAAAAGAAGGAATCTTATCATTATCACACTGGCATCAGTCACTTGAAATCATGCAGGGAAACATTATCAATTTGGGTGTAAATTAAAATAAACTTACAATACATACTTAACAAGTGTACTACATTTTAGCATGTATTAACTGATGTATATAATTTCAAATGTATGAGACTTAAATAAATAAATGTTTTAATCTTAAAATGATTGAGAACACAGCCATGTTTATATCGGAATTTTATTGTCCAGCTTTTCGATAGCATAGGGTCTCGTTTAAAATATGGTATCATATTACCTATTCAAACTTACTAAATAATTGCCAAAATAGTTCGATGTAATTAACAAAGCAATACATTTTAAGGTAGCTCTGCGCGTTCGGGTCTCTTTTATAAGAAATATAAAATTTGATTTAACCCAGATTGTTTTCAAAACTTCTGTATATACCTCAATGTTCGGCAAATAAATGGAGAAGAGTCGTGTACTTGATATTTTATTCGACTGATTTGAAACGAGCGGACCTCGTGCAAGTTTTCATTAGCGGGGTTTATGGAAACAATTCACAATTTTGATTACATTTTCGCACTTATAAATTTATCTGCAATTCAGATTTTAATTAAACTTCCTCACAGTTGTAAATAAGCATATATAGGCTATGATATGATGAAGTGCTTGTTTTTCATGATTAAAGAGACCAGCGCATTTCAAGCTGATTTAAAGGCATTATTTAGAACTATATAACATGTCAATATTTGTAATATCATAATTAGAAAGAAAGAAACTTTACACACGAGTTGCCAGTTATTCATGGAATGATTTTCTTTTCCGTATACCGGGCCCAAACTTTAAAATATTCTGCGTTTTCCGGATAAATGACGGCACGCCTACTTCAAGTTCATCTAACGTGCAGAACTACCTTAAATGTATGCAGCTATTTACATTAGGGTATCAAGTTTCTAAATAATTATTTTGAATGAATGTGAACTTTATGTCAAAAATAGTGTGATCTGGTCTTATATCGAATGTTAAAAATATCTAGTATGCATCTTTCAACTAGATATCTTAACTTTAGATATTTACTTTGAAATCAGAAAATTATTTTCCACTGTATTTAACTTAATTAAGTGCTTTTGTTTTAAACATCCATTTTTAGTGGTAATACACATTTATGCGTAGGGTTAACCTACTGTGTTTAGCTAAATTAAATATTTTGATATTGGAAAGCAACAAGTAGCGTAGCACGTACATGGGTGTTTTCACGTGATTGTTCTAGGCAGCCAGTAATTTAACTTTAAGTTTGCAAAATGTTTTGGTTTTAATTCCAACTTCAACTGCCTTCTTTTAGGAGCCTGACTGTGTTGGTCCTTTTGCTGACAACTTAATAAAAGTTGATTTTACTGCCTTTTCCATCTTACACGTTGATTTATTAATAAATTTGACAAAAAAACGAAGCCGAACTACTTTGTTTTCATTTTCTACAAATAAAAGTTCTTTTCACAGGTCTAAAAATAGCATCATTCTGACATTATATATATATATATATATATAGTAGAGAGAATTTATACGAACTAAATCACCAACACAATATACCAGACCAATTACGACAAAGCGCCTAGCAGTACAAACGAACACGCACATGCCACAGCAAGTCCACTAACCCAATAAGATTAGTTTCGGTGCTGCTTTATATACGAGCCCGAATGGTACTACACATTCGTACTGGTTCAACATTTGCATATATATACTCAAATCTCTGTTTTCATGTCTCACAAATCAGTAGTGAAATTTTAGTCTTTTTAACTGATTGGGACCAGAGAAGCTATATTTTCTGTCTCTGAAAGTTAACTGGATCTCGAGGATACATTGAATATATAGAGATAGTTTGCATTAAGGGATATAAATATATTCAGAACAGTTGACTTTACCATACGTGAGATCCGCTAGGATACAAGTTCGCATTATAAATTATTATATAGTAGAGAGAATTTATACGAACTAAATCACCAAGACAATATACCAGACCAATTATATATATATATTAGTGTGTTAGTACACTTTTCCAAAAATACATACAACAAATTTTTAAACTATATATATATATTAGTGTGTTAGTACACTTTTCCAAAAATACATACAACAAATTTTTAAACTGCTTATTGAAACATCTCGTAACTGTTTATACTTATGTGCTTCTTTAATTGGTGCAACATTACGATGTTACATGGCTAACATAACCCTTTTCTGATAGAAAACATAATATGTATTTTAGACTATTTTGTTATTATTTGGGGGCGTCATACCATTATGTTTCATAGGTAAGATTGATAATTCTAACGGCTGCAGAACAGATGTTTTATGTACAAGTGAAGTATAACAGTTAAAAAAATAGTGTAATGTTGTTAAAGGATGCGTTATTTGAAATGCATTACATGAAATTATGTCTAAACTGGGGGATACATATTGGTTTTGCCCTGTACGTCTGTCCTTTCGTCATTCCGTCCGTCACACTACATTTCCGATCAATAACTGGAGAACCATTTGACCTAGAACCTCTAGACTTCATAGGGTGGCAGGGCTTATGGAGTAGACGACCCCTATTGTTTTTTGGGTCACTCCATCATGTTAAGTTTAGGTCACAGGGGCCTGAACATGGAAAAACATTTCCGATCAATAACCTGAGAATCACTTGACCTAGAATGTTGAGAATTCTTAGGATGACTGATCATGCATAAACGATGACCCCTAGTGATTTTGAGGTCACTTTGTTCAAGATCAAGGTCAAAGGGGTCTGGACATTTCCGATCAATAACTTGAGAAACACTTGACCCAAAAAGTTGAAACTTGGATGTTTGCAAAGTGAATCACCTCTATTGATTTTGGGGTCACTCTGTTACAAGTCAAGGTCACAGTGGACAGAACATGGAAATTCATTTTCAATGAAATACTTGAGAACCATTTGACCTAGAACATTCAGCCTTCAAAGAGGGGCAGGGCTTATGGAATAGATGACTATTATTGTTTTGGGGTTACTCCATTAAAGGTCAAGGTCACAGGGCCCAGAACATCGAAAACAATTTTCGATCAATAACTTGAGAACCGATTGACCCAGAATGTTGAAACTTCTTAGGATGATTAGACATCCATAGAAGAGTACCCCTATTGAATTGATTTTGGAGTACTGTATTAAAGGTCAAGGTCACAGCGGACAGAACATTGAAATCAATTCCCGGTCAATAACTTGAGAACCATTTAACCTTGACCTAGAACCTTCAAACTTCATATGATGAAAGGACTTATAGAGCAGATGACCCCTAATGTTTTTGGGGTCACTCCATCAAAGGACAAGGTCACTTTGGACTGAACATAGAAACAGCTTTCCAATCAATAACTTGAGAACAACTTGACCCAGAATGTTGAAACTTATTAGGATGATTGGACATCAGGGGCCTGAACATGGAAAACTGTTTCCAATTCATAACTGGTGAACCGCTATGCCCAAAATGTTGAAACTTAGTGGGATGATTGGAAATGCCAAGTAGATGATCTCTATTGCAATAAACCATCAGTGTCTCTTTGACTTTTGCTCCTTTCTCCTATTGACTTCTTGTCCATACAACTATACGGCGGAAAAAGACATGCGCATTTCTACAAAAGCATCTTCTAGTAACCTTTTCTATTTCAGCAAGAAGAATATCAAATGTTTTCTTTGCATAATTGCATTGTCTGGCCTTTCCATTTTCGAGCTAGCTGGTTTGTTCGATAGAAACATTTTTCTAACGACACGGTTCATATCTCAAATAAAAAACACGTGAGTTTACTTTCTTTATATTCTATTACTTATCAAACATGCATACATTTTTAAACTATAAAGAAATGGTAGTTTGCATCACGCTGTTATAAGGTATTCCATTACCTGTTAACTAATAAAGTCACACTTGTACGATGGCGAAGCGCGAAGGTATGACTTGAACAATGCGGATTAACGATAACGAAACGCGATGTATCGTCAGTCCGGTAATACGCATGTAGCAATGCGAAATCATGTTGCATATTTGTTACTGTGCTTAAGAGCGTCGCCATAGTACAATCGCTCTTCGACTGCAGCGTTGTTTGTGCCGTGTGGCGGCCGTGAAAGGTCTTCCGTACATTCAATCAGGGCTGTTAAATTTCGATCTTCTCAGATCGTTCAGCACGACTTTTATGGCATGTTATTGGTACGGTTTAGTTTCTCAACATGACCATTTCGGCATGGGTGGTTCCAACACTCCCGCTTTCATAGCCTTGGGTATTGTATAATTACCCCTTGGGTATGGTGCCTGCTTTTTAATTTTGTCTTTTGACAGTTCCTGTGATACGCAGGCTCCATAACCTCAGATCCCCTTTCTAAATTGTTTTTAATTCTGCCCATTGTTTTCTCGTTTGGGGCAAACCCTTTACTTTATCTGGGGACCAAACGCCGCTTTTCATGGAATTACACGCCTTAACATGTGTATCATTGAAGGTTCCATGTTCACCGCCGTTTGAATACATCTGCGGATGTCTCTAAATTGATTTTTGTACTTTTAGCATGTGTAAATGTTGCGTTCTGCTCAACCCGAGGCTAGAGGGCGTGGACGGTAGCATGCATTTCCACTACCGTCCATGAACAGGCACAATCAAACCGAGCCTGCAACATTTTCGTTTTTGTCGTGTTGGGCGACCTGTGAAGCTTCCACTTTTCTCTATCTTATTATCACAGCAGCGTTGTTTGTGCCGTGTAGCGGTCGTAAAGTCTCCCCGTACATTCAATCAGGGCTGTTATATTTCGATCTTCTCAGATCGTTCTGCTCGACTTTTATGTCATGTTATTGGTACTGTTTAGTTTCTCAACATGACCATTTCGGCATGGGTGGTTCCAAAACATCCACTTTTATAGCCTTGGGTATTGTATAATTACCCCTTGGATATGAAGCCTGCTTTTTAATTTTGTCTTTTGACAGTTCCTGTGATACGCAGGCTCCATAACCTCAGATCCCCTTTCTAAATTCCAGTTTGTTTAGTTCTGCCCATTGTTTTCTCGTTTGGGGCAAACCCTTTACTTTATCTGGGGACTAAACGCCGCTCTTCATGGAATTACACGCCTCAACACGTGTATCATTGAAGGTTCCATGTTCACCGCCGTTTGAATACATCTGCGGATGTCTCTAAATTGATTTTTGTACTTTTAGCATGTGTAAATGTTGAGTTCTGCTCAATCCGGGGCTAGAGGGCGTGAACGGTAGCATGCATTTCCACTACCGTCCATGAACAGGCTCAATCAAACCAAGCCTGCAACATTTTCGTTTTTGCCGTGTTGGGCGACCTGTGAAGCTTCCACTTTTCTCTATTTTATCCTTACGCTTCGCATCCGTACATTCATGTTTGCCATTGCCGTTCAAGGCTTACCGTCGTATTGTTTCCATTGTACCTTTTAAAGTAGCTAATAACCATCGATCTGTCGCTCATCCCATCATACTCTCGAACTTGGCATCATCAAACCGATGCAGTTCACGTGCCGCAATCGTTCTGCCAATCGTGTTGTTTTGCTTCCCTATCATACCTCGCCATTCACTTGCACCTTACTTCTGCTTTGCCATCATATCCTACCGCTTTAACATCGTGTCTTGCCATTGTATTAGTTTTGTTACAGACGTGCCGTCGCTCTTTGCCGTCTTGTATTGTTACAGATGTATCTTCGCCGATCGCATCATACTGTCGCACTTGGTCGTCGTACTTGTATTGTTACAGACGTGTCTTCGCCGATCGCATCATACTGTTTCGCTTGACCGTTGTACTAGTATTAATTGTTACAGACGTGTCTTAGCCGATCGCAGTCATACTGTGGCTCTTAGCCGTCGTACTAGTATTATTTCAGACATGTTTTCACCGATCACCGATCACAATCATACGTCGGACTAGTATTGTTACAGGCGTCTTCGCCGATCGCACCATACTGTTGGTCGTCTTACTAGTACTGCTACAGACGAGCTTCGTCAGTTGCATAATACTGTCGCGCTTGGTCGCCGCACATTTACTGTATTATTTTGACTTTCAGGTATACACAGACAGTTAAGTTTGTAAGCAAAGAAAATATAGATAGCAAAACGCGAAGATACGATATTAACTTCACATCTTCACAATTTTACGATTGACACCGTTTCACCTTCGAGCTTCGTCGTCGTTGCTATGTGTGAGCACAAGTGTACCGTCACGCTTTGGTATCATACCATCGCGCTTTGTTTCATGGGAATATGTCATCGGCTCTGACCGTTTTGAAATATTTTGGAAACTGGAATTATATTATCTGTATGTAATCATTTCTTTTTACCGGCATTAGCAATAATTATTTGAACCAATGCAAAAAAGGACGACAGACATAATTTCCAAGATGAAGTAGTATGTTTGTTGTTATTTCAGACGGTCTGCAATTTCCTACTTAATTGAAAACTAAATTCGGAAAGAAGGTGGGCATTCGTGACGGCTTAGTTCACTGAATGTTTGCTATGAGATGAAATTTAAAGAACCCATTTTCCAAAAAAAACTAGTGGAGACACATATCTTTTGAGTGATTATCTCTATTGTTTTACGGATTGCGTCTTGAATGTTTCTATCACTGCATAACCTTACTAAAATACAAAAATAAACCTCTATGTACTCACAGAAGTTTCAACAAATAACTGTCTATTTATACACTTCTGACAATTGATCTTTTAGAAAGCCTTAAAAATGTAATAAATATTTTCATATGTGCTCCAAACAAACTCCCGAGATGAAACTCTGTTATAATTATTTAGCTTAATAATATAGTATTACGGTGAGCATGCACATACGTAATAACCACCAGGAATAATGTTTCCTTATCTGACACGTCGAATTGAAAATACAAGCAATACTATACTTTTGCAAATAAAAAGAATACTTGCTACACTGAGTAAACATGATAATAAAAGAATGTTATATATTCCTTGAATCAAATATTTAGAAAGTTTACATCGTAAATGAAATGTGCCGATTAAAATGAAAGCAGTGGCCACGCTTTTTTCACAGAGGACACTGATTAGTGAGTGATGATTTAATGCCTTTACCTGTAATTCTACCAATCTAAATGTTTAGACGAAATGTGCCAGAGGTGTAACCAGGGAACTATTGTAGTCCTCTAGTGTGCAAAACTCTGATTTCAAGATTCGTTCAAGTTACTACATATTACAAATGAGTATTTTATATGCGGTTAACACAGATAAATTTAGTATTGGAAAAACAAGACAGTTGGAACAAGTACATTGTTTATTGTTTCTTTACAAAGCGTGTACGTTTTTATTTATCATAAAGCACTATTAGTTATGTTGCAGAGCTTTCTATATTAGAGACCCTTTTTTGTAGTTCAATAAACGGTGACAGCAGATCTAATGTTTTCGCACTCAAAACATCTCGTTCTGAGCTTTCCGACTGGAGGTCGAAGGAAATACAACGCCTGGGAGATCTTGTACAGCGAAGATTGCATTACCTGCAGGTAAGATTGTTTCAGATTTTAAACGCAAAATAAGAGACAACATGCGGGACATGGGAATGCAAAAAATAAGAAAATTCAATTTTTTACATTCAATTTGATAAATATGCAAATTTCATTTTAGGAAAAATGACAATAAGAACATATAAAACGTCGTCATTCTGCCTCAGTTAAAAATAGTAACATCTAATAAGTTTTCTTCTTTTTTCTTTTTCTTTTTTGTTGTTGTTGTTAAAGGGGCGTACATTTACCGATGGTTAGAACCAATAGTTGTATTTTATGACTTAAAAACAATCGGTAATAGCCAAACAATTAAGAAATAATAAGTTTCCAAGCGTGGTTTATCGTAGAATAACCCGAGTTTTGAGTTCTTATGCGTAAGAATATAGGCCTGAGTGATATATTGTTTCGCATAAGAACGAAAAAGTCGGGTTATTCTACGATAAATCACACTTGGGAACTTATTATTTCGATTCTAACACGACATACTAGTATCAACAGTGTTAGAAAAAATGGCAACTACTTTTTACGACCGTGCTACGCACCTGGATCGGATGACGACACTGCACGCGAGTGGTTTATTGTAGAATAACCTGAGATAGAATTTGCTCTACATGTTTGTAGGTTATTTGCTGGTCGTGTTAGAATCATAAATATATGACATGTTTTATTTTGTTGTAATCACAGCATGTTGACAAATGTACTGGAAGAAATTTTTGGAATATGTTGGCAAAAATGTAGGCGTTGCGTTTGAATATTCCTTTAGTGAGGTAGCATCATTCAGTCACAAATGTCTTGAAAAGTAGAAGTTAAATATTGATAAAGATGTTTTGTAAATATAATTTATTTTAGAACCCCAAAGACTGCGAGAATGCAAAAAAGATATTGTGCAAAACCCCCCGCAGAGGTATGTATCAATGAAATTGGTGTCTGATGTACTGTTAACCTTCAGTCTGCTGGCGACAAGTGATTCTGCCTTTGCGACCAATGCAGACCGTGACCATGGTCTGCAACTCTTCGCTATTCAGTCAGAAACGTTTTAGTGAAAACCCCTTTGAATAATCAGTGTTCCTGCCCAAATTTAATAGTAGACCAGTCCATTTTAGAAATATAGCAGCGTGAAGGTTAAAATAAGAAGAAACAATACTAGACAGATTCTAGAAATATGAGGGTTATTTACTATTTCGATACGTCGTTGTAACACTACAATGTATCAGATAAACGAAAATTCGCATTAGTCGTGACCTGGATAGGGGAGGGCTATAAACTCTGTCTAAGATTAATTCTTAGAATTACACAAGCACCACAAGTTTGCGATATAGAAACAGCCGTGCTGTAAATTAAATTCAGATTTTTTTTTCTTCAGTTGGATTTGGGTCTCAGATGGCCGATTGGATGTTTTGTTTAATCGTAGCGTATGCAACACAGCGGACGCTTATAATTGATTCAAAGGGCTGGCGATATTCAAAGCATGGACTTGAAGGAGTATTTTTGCCTTTAAGTACCAACTGTAGGTTAACGAAGAATGAAACGGTGGTTCAAATAAAAGGTAAGTTTGTTTATGTTGGTATTTTAGCTCGTCTGATTTTTTGAAAACATATCTACAAGGTATTGTCGTTACTTGATCGTCGGCGTCGGCGTAGGTGTCAGCCTCGGCGTTGGTTAAAAGTTTTGTTTATGTAAAACTCTTCACAAAAACTGAAAGAGCTACAGCTTTGAAATTTTGCATACTTGTTTTTCATCAATAGGTGACTGTGTAGACCAAGAACCATAACTCTGACAGGCATTTTGTCAAAGGCCCTTTCTGTACGTAGAAAATTTTAGTTTCTTGGTATTTTTTGTTTAGGTCCACCTGTTCTCAAAAACTGTAAGAGCTACATCTTTGAAACTTTGCACACTTGTTTATCATCATTATTGGACTATGTAGACCAAGAACCATAACTCTAATATCATTTTTCAGAATTATGGACCTTTTTTATACTTAGAAATTCTGAACTATAACTGTTTCCTTACATACTGTCAGCACTTGCAGATCTTTTATGATTATATTCAACCCCGAGAGTAGAGTCTTATTATCTACATAATTTCTGCATTTTAATGTTTTTATGCATAGCCTATATTTAAGGTAGAATGCGCCACCTACTGATTATTAACTAGCTAGCTGTTATAAAATTTTCACCAATTAAAGTTGACAATATTTCCGACAGACTGGTATTGTTTTAGATTTTCTGTTATACTCCATTTTGCTACAGTAACTGTAGCTGTTCAAACATTTAAACAGCGTTTTTATACACAACCAAAACCACGGCAAAAAAGTCTTTATTTCAAGTTTGTGTTTAATTTGAATCAAGTGTCTGTTTCTATTGAACGATATAATGAAATTATATTATAATGATGATAAAATGAAGATGTTATTTCATGACATTCTTCGAGTAGATGATATTTTTTCGAGAAAACGTTCTCCTACATGACAAACAAATACAAACAGGCCTTATTATTGACAACAATCTTGCTAGATTGTCTTTGCAAAATGTATCGACATTTCTTTAAATGAGTAAAGTATTTTGCTTTTTTTAAAATTCATTATACCTGTTTCGCCTTTTTTGCTTATTTGCCGCGTCAATTTGCAAAATAAATGTTTATATAATTTAAAGATATCCAAAGGGCATCTTTCACTAAAATATTTTATCTTTTGATATTCACTTCAAATGTATAAAAATTTTATCTGTTGCCTTTCACTTTACAAAATAAATCAATTAAGTTTGCATACAAAGCTACGTTTATAAAAAAATGTCATGCATTAACAGCCGATCGTTAAAAAAAACTGGCTGATTTTTATTGGTAGTGCATGATATGATATCTTTATCTATACATGTATACAGTGTACTATTTTAACCTAATGCATAGTACTATTTATACACATGGACGCCTTAATTTTTTGTTTACATAAACTGTATGAAGTAATTGATCATGTTTGCAAACATGAAATTTGGATCTAAAATACCTTTAATGGAACACCAGCTCGTGAATACCAAATGACAATACTAAAATAGAAACGGTAGTGAGTTAGATCGCCAGTATTTTGTAGAGTCCGCAGTTACTGATTCCATCCTTACTTCAAAACTGTTAACAGCAATTCAGATTACAATTCAGATTAAAATTCAGATTACACATACAATAATTTAATAAGACGAAGAAGGGATTTGTCTTATAATTTTATGTCATAAATCGCATGTACTTCTAACACGTTTAAGCAATGGTCACATTTACGTTCACGCACGTAGTTGGTCGTAGTTCATTTTAAACGTAGTTTGTCGTACGCTGAAGTACGTGTAAGTACGAACAACTACGTTCAACTACGAGTAAATCGGGTAGGGTTAACTAGGGTATCACTACGTCTTACCACGACTTACTACGTTACACTACGTATATACTACGATCGAAGTACGAACAACTACGACAAATTACGATCAACTACGTTGAGCTACGGAAAAGCGTTTAGCCGTAGTGGAGCCCTAGTTTAGTTTAGCCGTAGTGGAGCCTTAGTTGATCGTAGTTAACCGTACTGACGATGTGTTTTTCTTGTACTACGATCAAAAACGATACACACTACTGTTAAGTACGATTAAGTACGTTTAACTAAGATCAACTACGTTCAAACTACGGTCACAGTAGGGTCAAAACATCGTAGTTAATCGTAGTCAGATTTTGAACATGTCGAAAAATTATTTGCTTACTACGGACAAATCATAAGTTCGAACTACGATCATTACTACGTTTGACTACGATTATCTACGTGTAACTACGCTTAGTACGATCAACTACGATTAACTACGATCATTCCTTACTACGATTAACTACGTGTAGTGTGACCACGCCATTACACTGCGTAGTTTCACTCGTAGTTCAGTCGTAGTACTTGACGTGCAGATACATTCATTTGATACACACGACCCGTGACTTCTAGCGAAAGTGTCACCAGATCAGACTGAAATAAGCTTGAAAATAAACATGTTATCTTTTGTTTGAACAGATTGAAAATAAAATGATAAAAGATAAACATTTTCTTTTGTTTTAAGCACGTGTACATGTACGTGCGTGTCCTATATATTAGTCTCACCAAAACAAAACTCACTCAGTTGTGCACACACACACGCACGCACGCATAAAGTGAACACACGAGGACAAAACGAACAGATAAAAGAAAACAGTGGGTCCCCGCCTTGGAACGGTTAATTGCAAAAACACCATTGGGGAGCTTAAACCGGTTTATGCTGCGCACTCAACTTTACTCGTACCACCACCATGTTCCAAGGTCACGTGACAGTGTAAATAAAAGAAATCCACGCTAAGTGAATCTCTAACACACCCAAATCAAAAAGCACGGCATGCAAAACAAAACAAAAAGATCATGTATAATTATATAAAAAGCAATCCCTAAGAACTCAAAAACGCATGTACGTTGTGCCTTTGCAGAAGACGAAGAATCAAGAGTATCACCCTTAAGGGTCGACAAAACAGGTCAGAAGACAAAATTCAAACAGTTCAGTCTTGGTTGGATTTAAAAACTGATTTTCCGAGAGTCCTCCTTCTCGTCCGTCAGGGAAGTATATGGTTGGACACTAAACAAGTCATGTGCAGTATTATTTTCTAAAACGTTTCTTATAGTCCCCACCATACGATCGACGGAATACCCAAAGAAGATAGAAATACACGAACATGGTAATATCCAGTACCAGCATCAATCATACCTAGTAATTATTAGTCTGTGAACATAGATTTAAAACGAAGTCTTCGATGAACAAAAAAACAACAACATTTATTATGACGCTTACAAAACAGGATCTAGACATATAAAGCAGTTCTGATACCAATATATAAACTCAAACATCTGATTGGCTATGTCCAATACACATTAATTTCCTGTTGTACATGAAAAGTATGCTTGTATTTGTGTGTCATGTATAAGAGAACATTTACTGGAAATAATTCATCTATTTAATGAATTTCACTAAAGAACATCTTCGATTTATCATAATGTGATTTAATACCATTATAACCACCAACAGAAACAGAAACTGAATTTAAGTTCATAGAAATTTACGAATTAAGAAAAAAAATGTCATGTTTATTAATGGGGATAGGGAAAGTGTCATGGTACTTGTAAATAGAAAAAAAATCTAAAACGATTACCCCCATTTTTCTTTCATGGATTCCATAGCGATTGAAAGTTTGTAGGCTTGTTCACACTTTTACAACTTACAGTCTGGCAGTTTCTTATATATAGGCGTTCATAAATCGTTTGCCTCCGATGTGACAACGAAATAAACTTGATAAACTATATATCATTGGAGAGATGATTTTAATACAAACTTGAAAAAAAGGAAGGCCGTTTTTTGTTGTGTGTAAAAACGATGCTTGAAAACCTGTCAAGTACGTCATCTTTAGCTCTGCTGAAAAAACGACGTAAGTGGTCACATTTGAAGATATCGTTACTTACATCGTTACTTACGATGTAGCGGCCTTGCTATTTATGGTTCAGTCCAACTGTAGGTGTTTCGACCTCACTTACTGTAGGTGTTTCGACCTCACTTATACTGTAGGTGTTTCGACCTCACTACCTATATCGCGTACGGTACTGACTTTCTGTGAACTCCTATTATGTAAACTGTTGCCTTGGTTTATATTGTTGTTAAAACTATATTTCTCGTCTGATATTGCAGATCTGAGAAAAATACAAAATACTACAAAAGTTGTTTCGCTACCATATAATCATCAAGTGTTAAACCGTCCATTGTACCTTCCACTTTCAATACCAGAGGACCTCGCCGGGCAAGTCAGCCTAATTCACAAAAATCCCTCCGTTTGGTGGATTGGACAATGCCTAACATATATAACTAGAAAAAATAAGCGATTGAAACGTTTTATAGACCGAAACGTTCAGAAGTTAGGCTCCAGTCATCCGACTGTTGGGTAAGTGCGAAGGTAGTCTGAATCTGCCCATACCTATCAATCATCGACGTTATGTTTCACTTAATACTTGATCGTCTGTGCTCCGGAGTACTTTAGCAAGGCCGGTAGGTCAATGGTCAAAGTCAGATATGTAACTCAAAGGTAAAATAATAACTATTTAAAGTATTGACTTAAAACTTTGCTACAGGTAGGTAATTAGACAATGTGCAGAGATCAAGGTCTGTAGGTCAAAGGGCAAAGTCACAGCAAGGCCAAATCTGTCTGTCATATTTTTTGTCTAGAGCTTAACTTTTCGTATTCAAAGACTTTATGCTTGGCATATAGGTAGGTAATGATGAGGCCATGTGCATGACCTTGGTCTGTAGGTCAAAAGTCAAGATCACAAATCAAATTCAAATCTGTCATTTGTATATTGTGTCCAGAGCACAACTTATAAACTTTTCAAGTTTGGAAACAGGTGGGTGATGAGTTAATTCTAGCAGTGCAGCATTACGCATTACTGCCACACCCAACACACATTTCCGACCCCAATCGAGTATTTCCAAAAATTTGCAGGTAACAAAAAGTATCTGGCTTTAACGTTCAGCTCCTTTTGCATAATAAAATGAAAATTGACTATACTTTTAAAATTGATTCAGTATTAAATGCACTACGAAGCGTGTCATACATTTTCTTACTAAGTTTCGGGATTATCGCTCTGATATACTAGTATGCAAAGCAGTATAATTAAAATTGGAAAGGCTTGTTAAATACATTGATTTCACAGTTTGGTAATTTTGCATCACGAAGAGTACAAAAGCAATACTGCATGATAGCGTTGGAAAGCATTTTTAAGGAAATGCATTAATGTTCTGGGTGTGGGCAAATTATTATATGTTATAACGTTGAATTTATTTTCTCTCCAAAGAGTTGGGCAATCCTTATACTTAGCAATACATCAATGACTAAAATACCATATGGATGTCGTTAACATTAAGTACATACATTTTCTCTCTCCACAGTGTACACGTGCGAAGAACGGATAAAAGCGGAGAGGTTAAATACCATGATCTTTCGGAATATATGACCCATGTGGAGAAATGGTTTGATGCATACGATAGAAGACACGGTACTGTTAAGCGAAGAGTATATATTGCTAGTGATGAAGCTAGCGTTCTTTTAAAGGCAAGAAAGAGGTACCATTTTGCTTTTGTATTGATGGATGTTTCAATTTTGACACAATTTAAAATGTGGTTAAATTCTTTGGTCCTTTGATGGTCATAGAGACTGTTCAAAGTTTTTGTAAAAACTGAATTCTGCTTAAATAAACTTAAATGTTACCTGTCTTGACGGTTGCTGCATATATCATTACCTCTCAAAAATTGCCCCAACTAAACTATTGGATTTTTACTTAGAACTGTTCGATTCTGTGCTTCCAAAAATGAGCCGCGCCATGGGAAAACCAACAAAGTGGCTTTACGACCAGCATGGATCCAGACCAGCCTGCGCATTCGCGCAGTCTGGTCAGGATCCATGCTGTTCGCTAAAGGTTTCTCTAATTGCAATAGGCTTTGAAAGCGAACAGCATGGATCCTGACCGGACTGCGCGGATGCGCAGGCTGGTCTGGATCCATGCTGGTCGCAAAGCCACTATGTTGGTTTTTTCATGGCACGGCTCAAATGTATTCTGATTTTGATTTAGCATGTTTACAAAAACAGTCAAACCGATAATGGTGTATTGACCGCAAGCTTGATGAGGTCTTTAGTATATGATAACTTGTTTAAAAATGAATACACGTATCATCGCTTGTATTACCGAAAAAAAAAGTATTTCATGGATCAGGAAATTTTACAGAGAATAAATATGTCTGTATGAACATAGAAAAGACTTAAAGAATTATACAATCGTGTGAATAGCTTATTGAAAATTTATTACAGACTGATTGAACGTTATATTCTTAAAGTATTGCTTTATTTATTTCAGGTATCCAAACTATACATTTGTGAGCAATGTCCAGTCAGCTACACTTGCAAAACGCCTTTCTACCAGATATTCTGAATCTTCCTTTTTCGGACTTTTTCTTGACGTTCATATGTTATCAATGTCTGACTTTTTTGTCTGTACTTTATCATCAAATGTAAGTATCTTTATTGCACGTATATTGTAGACTGTCCTTCAGACTCAACACATAGCACACAATTTTACATAAAATCACGTTTTTTGCAATCTAGAGTGTTACGTTAACTCTGGACATGTAGGAGTTAAGAGATACCGACAGCGGATACAATAAAGACAATGTAGAGGCATTGTCCGCAGTGTCGATCACATATTTTAGTTTAACTATCCAAGTCCAGAATTGTCTGATTTAATAGGAACAGAAATGTTAATGATAAACCTACAATTTTTCCTTTGTGATTATAAAAACCGAGAGGCTTGAATTGTTTTGGAGCAACATAAAGCGTCAACTTTTATGTTTGTTTATCTGAGTTTTTGTCGGAAGTATAGTTATCTGAAAGATATACAGTAATCGTGTGACTGTTGCAAAATCTGAATCTATTTCCATGTTCAAGAGATGTTTATCAGTTTGTTGACTTTTTAAGGCATAACTATATAATATAATATAAAATAATTGATAACCGTGGTTAATTCAGTTACGAAGAGGTGCCATCGTGTCTGTGTTTAATGGCGTTCTGTAGTGTACAGAATATGTGCCAGAGTTCAACTGTATCATTGTTTAGTTTTGTTTTGACATTTAAAAGCAATTTAAAAATAAAACACTTCAGCGACTATGTACAAATTGTATACGAATCTAAGTCATGTATGTCCATTATAAAATGTTTTAAAAGGGTTATAACCAAAATATTTGGGACACTTCACCGCTTTCCTTATTGATTATCATGAAAAAAAGTGACGAAGGACTAAATGATAGGCAGTTACAGCTCACGTGAACTGAACTGCTTTGACATATTTCCGGCTCGCCAGCGAGTAAACGGTTTTAACTCCCAAGTAAAAACAAAACTTATCGTTCCAAGGTGGTTGCTTTAAACATATTCATTATCAAGATATACATGATATATAACATTCATACGTATAACATCCATACGATACAAATATCAAGACAAATGGATTGAACTGAAAGCTGCACCAGTTTACAGTAATTCTCTCCACTGCATACTAAGTATTGGTACAAGGTTATGGTGGTTAGAAGTGATTATGATAATAAATTTCGACCAAAATTGAATATGTTCGTTGATTACTCTTATTGGTTGTTTCCCGTATTCCTCTTCGTAATTGTTTCGTTTATATTGTCTACTTTTATTATTACTGTGTGCATATATTTAGTTTACATATCCGTTGAGTAAGCAATTATAAATTTAAAGATGAGGTGGGTGCGGGGAGAGGGGAGGGGGTGGGGGAGGGGAGGGCTGCGTTCTTGGAACGTGGCTATCACCATGTATCTTTGAGCCTTGAAAAATATGTATATGATGCTGGGAACTTTCATTTTTACTGTATAATAGAAATCCACTTAAGCCGATTACGTTATGTGTTTTCAAAGGATAATTTCAGAGACTTCATTAGACAGTTTTATGATGTGTAAGATAACATTTTTGGACTTGGGAGGATTATTTCAGGGAAAACGCGGAAAGACTAGTTAGTTTTTAAAACATTTCTGTAGTTGAAATACAACATTTGTATCATATATCGTCAAATATGCACTAAAGACCACCCTTCAACACGATTATTTATACAAAGGTCATTGGTTTGTCTTTCTATCTAGTCGATAAACATTATTCTCTATCTGAACTCCATGTGCTGTTTAACTACATTATTGTTTTCGTTCTGGGGAAATTAAGGTTCTGGAGACAAATGTTTGTTGGGGACAAAGCATTCTTCCACCCACCTTATTTCTTACCTCTGCATCTACGTCCATGTAATTAATACCTCTTTCTTGGTTTCACTATAGTGAGTGTTAATGGGGTTCCCGTGTGTTCGACCAGAGCTCCTCATGGGGATCCAGTTCCAAGTCTGAGGTATCCCAATGGGGTTTAAATTCACCAAACTCTTTAATGTGCATTTTAAGAATAGATGTCCCTGTATATAAGCATACCGCTGACACGTTATCATATACTGTAATTTAAATATATGCGGTATGTGCATTGTCAGTTAATGAATCAGACGTGTTTTCCATAGCATAAAGTCATGTATCGAATACGATTGAAACACATGTATAAGACTGGAAGATGTTAGAGAGAGAAATGAAGTTATCAAGTATGGTTATTGCTCTTTGCACTGTTTTACAAATGAAGTGTATATTTTTCAGACTGGGAGAATTGTGTACGAATTGATGAACGTACGATACTGGAACGCTCCGGACCGTATCAGATCACTTGATATCGAATTCGTATATCATTTGAAAAGATACAATAGAAACTTTTTTGCGCAACACAGAAATGAGACGTTCTTCAAAAAGCTCAAAGTCGTAAAGGATATTTCAAATCCACGGAAAATAACGGCAACACTGGACAACAATGCCACTGCTGTTAGAATGCCTACATATTCTGAAGTTCCAATATTAGTCTAAAATATAATGGAAACTGGTTGTTTTAGTCATTTTCTTTTCGCAATAGAGAATTTGAGGTAACATAACTTCAGTGTCATAAAATTGCATTTGTTGCAAGTATTAGTTGTTGTAAATAATTGAGAAGGTAAATATTGCACAAGTTGTTAATACATGCGCAAAATTTTCAAATCGGTCACATAGGTAGTTTGATATTTCAAGTAAACTACATTTAATATTTTGACATAATTACGCATATTCTACGACAGTGTTACACTATAAACGGAGTTGAACATAAACAAGCAGGTAAGCTAGAACAGATTATTAAAAGAGCCGTGCCATGGGAAAACCAACATAGTGGCTTTGCGACCAGCCTGGATCCAGACCAGCCTGCGCATCCGCGCAGTCTGGTCAGGATCCATGCTGTTCGCTAACAATTTCTCCAATTCCAATAGGTTTTAAAAGCGAACAGCATGGATCCTGACCAGACTGCGCGGATGCTCAGGCTGGTCTGGATCCATGCTGGTCGCAAACCCACTATGTTGGTTTTCTCATGGCACGGCTCAAATACATCACTAAGGATACAGGTCACAAAATTAAAAATATCACAAACTTATCGTAGGCTATTCTGCTCTCTTCTGCACCAGGAAAAGCTAAAATAAAATCCTACATCTTTGAATGTACTTGACTCGAAAGTTTGCCCAAGTGAACTAGGTTACCCAGCATATGTTTTACGGTGACTCAGTCAAACCGAGTCTGCTATTATGTCACTTGCTTGCGTTCAATGCTTCCAAAGGATCTTTTCAGATTTGAGCCGCACCATGAGAAAACCAACATAGTGCGTTTGCTGTTCGCATTCATACTGTTCGCATTCAAAGCCTATTGCAATTAGAAAAATTGTTAGCGAACAGCATGGATCCTGACCAGACTGCACTGATGCGCATGCTGGTCCGGTTCCATGCTGGTTCCATGCTATGTTGGTTTTATGACTGGCTCATTCTATTTCTGTTCCAAAACGTGCTCAATTTGGCCTACATTGTGTTAGTTGTTCACTTAGCGGGGGAAAACGTATATTTACACTATATTTTAGCTTTGGGACACAGTAGGCGCTAAGAGCACGTGTTTCATTAATTATTGTAATAGAATGTGGAAGTTGCGGTGTAAAGAAGGTCTGGGGCACTCCTCCAGCGAGATCGTATTGGACTACGCACCTAAAGTAACGGAGTCAAGGGTGCAATGCAAAGCCCCGCGTCCAAAATTGATATTTAGCTGTTAGATAGGGGTACACTTTACATCTCTTGTGAGATTTTGTAACCTTCTTTTAGTACTCTTTCATGAGTAAATATAAATTGTCTCAAAAAATGCTCATTTCTTTGTAATTACATTTGTCTAGAAGTATACAATTAATGTTTTAATTCCTACAGAGTTTAAACATAACACGGCCGGAGGTCCTTTGCAATGCAACTTTACGTGGGAAACTAGAATCTCACTTAACTGCTTTATACTGTATCTGAACTTAATTTATTTCAAGAAAAGAAGCCGGAACTTCAAAATTATGGAAGGCCGGTGCGCCATGCTAATTGCCATGTTGTTGGACAGGATCTAGTCATTATGCCATGGTTGAATTAATATCTGATATTATGAATGTAAATATGACATTAAGCATTCAATTTCTTTTTCAAGTCTTATGTGTGTTCAGTTGTGTTACGAAGTAACATTAAAATAATGTTTTATGGTGATACGTGAAATGCTAGAACTTTCCATGATGTAAATAAGAAGCTGTCACAGGACGGGGCAGATCCTAGGGTAAATCCTATTGAAAAAGCCTTTCTAACTTAAAATTACCAACTTTGACATTAAACATTTGAAGGATACACATATACATTTTGGATTCAAAGATAAATATACTTTGAATTTGTGTGACAAATTTGGAATATTACTGATTGCATCTAAATTTGATCAAGACAGTACACTGACTGCTCCTTCATACTGTAGTAGGATTGTACGGCTAGTGAACACTTTTGAGGTATCTGAATTACAATCATGTTATGATGTATTGAAAAATGAAATAAAAATACTAGGTCACCAGCTTTGTTTCAATTTAATTTGCCCCTAGATATGGTGCTGGTGCTATTTTAAACATTTTTCAAAATTTCTGTAATCCTAAAATATATTTCAGTAAAGTACAATAATCAGCATAAATTTGATTATCTAAGCATTTTTATAACGGAAAACAATATATCTATTTGAAACATGCTCAGAGAAATCAAAAGAACATGATTTTCTAAAGAAAAGAATACTTCTTCGGCAGACCTAAGGGCTATTTTTGCATATTTTTGTCAGTTTTAAGTTGGTACTTCTGCTATTTTATTGAGTTTCACATAATAGAATTTAATCAAACTCTGCACATACCTTTGGTTATGTCTATCTAATCTAAAACAAAAAGAAAATTGATAGGTCACCATATTAGATTTCTCTTAAATCAAATTACAACGATGTCACAGTGGGTGTGGCAGGCATTTGTACAACGCAGGTTGGTACGAAATACCGTCTTTCAGTGTTTGAGCAAATGACTTAGAAATATATATATAAAATTATCAAACGGCAGATTTCTTAATAAGCGGATTTTAAGTTGTTTCTGAAGCATTTTGATGGCATAGAACGATGAAAGTTTCCGCCCTTTTTTAACGAAACCTATAGTTTACGAATGTACGGTACGGGATTAGAAACAGCTGTGACTCAATGCACAGTTTGGGCGCTGGTATAAATAACAGACTCCAGTATATGTCGGACTGAAGCATTTTGAACTAAAAGTGCTTTAAATGTATATATTTTGTAACCATGGTGATACTTACCCTAACCTTTAGTCAGTATATTATACATTTTGTACATTAAATGCATGCGAACATACAATACTTTGCGAATTTTTGCCGTACGCGACATTAGATAATCACTTCCGGGCATGCGCAGAAGACCGCACCAGCACTGCAGTGAGCTACAGGTTATAATGCAGTAATTCGGTCCAAAATGTGATATCGTGGTGTAGAAAGAAGTCCCTAATAAATAGATCCTAATTTTTCCAATTTTTTTTGCGCATTTGCGCGTAAATCGGGGGCCAAATGGGCATTATTTCACTCGTGGAATGAATTTTTCATAAAATAGGACACGTTTCATGCTAATACTCGCATGTTTTCGAGTTGTTTACTTGAAAACGAAAGTAGGGTGTTTATTATGCGGACCGCTTTCTGAAATGCGGCAATATGAGGGTACCTGACATCAGTTGACTTGCATTTCACTGCATACTATTCAACACCCCTTTTTCTTTTCGTTTTCTTAAAGCAAATGTATGGATATCTTGTGGAAAATAGGTCTACGACGGAGTGAAAATCTAGAAACTGTAACAAAATTGTTCTGAAGTAGCTGAATTTTATATGAAACAAAGAACAATTTCTTTTATTGGTATATAGCCTACATCGATTAGAAACACAACCAAATTGGCACGGTGTTGGGGTAAATATCGACCCGCCCGGAAAAACTGTAGCGAGTGTCTTTACCTGATCATTCGCCAGTACTAATATTTTACTCTGATCCTTTGGTGTATACGAATAACTCGACGTAAATAGCGTGAAACGCTATAACATACCTGCGGGAAAGCAGCGAGTAATACAATAGAAGCTTACTTAATGTCAAATGGAAAAAGTTCAAAAGATACATGAATTTTTTTTTAACTGTCTTAATGCATGACTTACCAAAATTAATAATGAATGAAGTGCATTACATAATTGAGCCGTGCCATGAGAAAACCAACATAGTGCGTTTGCGACCAGCATGGATCTAGACCAGCCTGCGCATCCGCGCAGTCTGGTCAGGATCCATGCTGTTCACTTTCAAAGCCTATTGCCATTACAGAAACCGTTAGCGAGCAACATGGATCCTGACCAGACTGCGCGGTTTGTTGTTTTTTTTCATGGTGCGGCTCAGTCTAATAAGCATAATTGTGTTGAAAACAGTGAAATCACTGGGCCACCAGTTGTAAAGTTTAACAAGTAATTCTTACTTTTCAGCCACTGCAATACTATATTGTGATATTTTAAACTAGCTTCACTTTTTAAGACCGCATTTATTGATATATATTTTTTATTGTCCGTGCATTCAAATATGTATTGTCGCCAAAGCATTAATCATATACGTTACCTTCATTTGTTAAATTACTAGGAAGTGAAACAAATGTAAAATCTTATCTTTATAAGACATTGTAAAGATATTTAAGTCTATTGAAGTTTGAAAATAAAGTATTACTGTCGCCCATAACAAACACCATTTATGATATGATTTTAAATTTTGATAAACCGTATCTTATGATAACAAAATCCATATACCATTCTGAATGATGCCTGAATGATTTCACAGTCAGCAGTCAATTTTTTATTTTCCCTTACAGAAACTGGAGAAATGCCCATACGCATTTCACTAACAAGAAATTCTTAAGTAAACGAAATGGCAAAGAAAGAAGAATTTAGACATTGAAACCAGATACGTTACCGATATTTTAAATTCGGAATGTGTTCTGTGCTTTATGGATGAGAAATTGATGGAATTACTATCAGATATTCACTGAATAGATGCAATAAATGCCAGAAATGTGAAGTTTACACGAAAACGACATCTTTTAGTTGTACAGGCAATTTTAGAATTTCATAAATATAAATGCATCATTGGTCAAAATCTTACAACAACTATCACTTGTATAATCTTTCAATTTGGTGATTTTTTTTTTCTAGTTTAATACAACTTGTAGTATTGAAAGTACAAAAACTGTATGAGGTTAAAGCCTACATGGGCACACTATGCTAGTTGATATACATTTTAAAGCTTATTGATTTAATGGTATTGAAAATTCCAAAACTACATACCGGTACGTTATTTTCAAGCTCTTTTTATAATAGGGCATTGATTTTGAGTTTCATCTATAAATGCAATAAAACAATTTATTTGTTATATTAAGATTCCTTAAACTAAACTATGGATGCATGTCTTACTTTTTCATTTCTAGCTAAACTTGTGTTTACAAAGTTCTTGTGTGAAAAAAAAATTGAAGCCTACATCAAGTTAGATAAGTTTGACATCCTGGCATTTAGTATAGTAACGTAAATTCTGGATCCTAAACACAAGTAGCAGCTTAAACATCATTATGTAATATTATCAATATCACAGTTCAAATTCAGTCATACCTGATGTGAATATGTGCACTACGAATGCACGTATCAATACCTGAGGTATTTTGTAACGTATCTGACACTATTTAAAAAAGATTTACTTACTGCATAAAAGTGTTAATAATTAAAAACGAAACAATTGATGACCGCTAAAGATAAAAATTAATTGCCACAACGATTTCGATATAAAATCCAATGTAAACGTATCTGATTATTTTAAGAACATTATAAATGGTGACAATTTGTGCATTTACAGGCATACATGATGTCTAAGATCTCTCAGCTGGTATATAGGCTGATCGGCATCTGTTCTTACACTATGTTTTACGGAGGTCTCATAAAGATCAGACGCAGATTGTAACAATTTGTTTGAGTTGTACTCCTCCTTTCTGAAACATTTATTACATATCTTTTGTGACTATATGATATTAATTGTATCACTTATGCATTTCTAAAACGCAGAATCATGTGACATTCTGAATTTAAAATCTCTGTAACGTATCTGTTTATCACGTATCTGCTTTCATCCATCTAAATTCTTCTTCCTTTTCAATTCCAAGTACGTAAAGATACAGCATTTCATGTAAGTGATCAGTGTTCTTCTGCTCACGTTAGGGAAAATAGAAAAAAAAAAGATTGCTGAATGTGAAATCATGCATCAATCATTCAATAATGTATCTGGCTTTTGGTATAGTAACATACTGTTTATCAAACTTTAAAATCATATCATAAATGTTGCCTGTAATGGATGGACATTACTAATAAAGATTTATATAAGATTTTCACATTTGTTTCACTTCATAGTAATTTAACAGATGAAGGTAACGTATATAATTTATGCTTTGGGGACGATATATATTTGAATGCACAGACAATGAAAATTATGTGCCAATGATCATGAATTTTGGTAGGTAATGAATGAAAACAGAGAATGATTCCAAAAGATTCTAAATACAACGTAGAATAGATTAAGCAACACAAAATTAGGCAATTTTAACACTCTTACGTGGAATCAGTGAATAAGGCTCATTTACTTTTCTATAAATGCAAAAAGTCTCCTTGAAAATGGTATGAAATGTCAAGCATAGGTCCAGAATGTTGTAAAAACAGGAACTAGCTATAAAAAAAAATGAAAATGACACTTTATCTTAGGGAAAAATTGTCTTTACTTCTTTTAACCATCATGTGACAAGCTCGAAAGTGCTTCTAGATTACCTATTAAGTAAGTTTATTCTTTTAATGAATTGCAACACTAAACACTTGAAAAGACTAATTATTATAAAGAAGATTGGAATTACTTGTTATATATACCATTTACAAAATTTATTGGACACAATGTGACCATGACACAATGTGGCTATTCAGACATGAATCCCTGGAACATTGTAGAAAACACGCATAAACATTTACAAGTCGCATACGAAGCAAACTACATTATTGTGGTGCATTTTCAGTCGATTCCTACCAACAAAAAACCCGTTAAAATGCGTGAAATGTATTTTTTGGAATTTGGGTCTCAATGTGACCACACTTTTTCAAGAGAAAAATCACCGCTTCGAAAATCTCTGCAAGGTAAATGGAAAAACGGCAACACTCACATAGCAACATGATACATCATTGGAACCGGAAAGTTGTTGGTTGGAACATGGTCGGTTAAATATGTTCAAATGTAATGAGAAATTGCAGAAAAATACCAAAAAAAATCCTTCTAGTACATGGGGGCAGCCATTAAGGTGGACCCAATGTGATCATAAACAAAAGTCAGGTGATCACCCGTCCTGGTAATTATTTTTAATTAAAAATTTAACGGGTAAATTACGCTATTCATTTTAAAGCTAAAAGTGACAAGTCAGTTTGTTCCACCTGTAAAAGTAGTACAATTTTTAACAATTTAAAGTTTAAGAATACATATTCAATGGGATATAGCTCAGCATATTCATGTTATGTTTCAGAAACAGGATTTAATATGATTCGTGTAGCCATAATTTTGCATGATGTCATTGTTAGGGTACGTTTTCTGTTTTGATATCTCTGTGCGTATTTTTGTACGTAAATATGTGTGTGTATGGGTATGGAATGATATTTAGGTAAATATTACACAATGCCTGCTGACTGTTACAATTTACTCACTGACACTCCCATTATGCTTACTGGTATAGTAATCATGCATGCTGGCACCTTTAACACGCTTGTTGACAATGATACCACGCTTGTTGACAATGATACCATGCTTGCTGACCATGATACCATGCGTGCTGGAAGTTACAACTTCTTTGCTGCTTAGACCCTGATGTCTATATCATAATTTCATTTGGCAAAATGACAGTGCCGTGTACCGTATTGGAATATTTCAACATGCTATGGTTATACTGGTTAATCTGTAATGCATCCAAGAACAAAAATTCACGAAGTGATCAACCAGTAAGGAAAATGTAATCAGGCACTAGGCAAAATAGGAGTAAGCATAATGTCATTTCAAAAGTATTTGTCACATTTTGATAACAGGGGGCGCTATGTTCAAGTGGTCGTGTTTTTTAATCCCCCGCCACAAGTGGTGGGGATTATAGGAATGGTCTCCGTTCGTCCTTCCGTCCGTCTTTCTGTCCGTCCGTCTGTCTGTCCGTAACACTTTCGTGTCCGCTCCATATCTCCTAAACCCCTTGAAGGATTTTCATGAAACTTGGGTCAAATGATCATCTCATCAAGACGATGTGCAGAACCTATGAGTCAGCCTTGTCCGCCCAAGGTCAAGGTCACAACCCAAGGTCAAAGGTTTGTGCCTTCCATTTTGTGTCCGCTCTATATATCCTAAACCCCTTGAAGGAATTTTATAAAACTTGGGTCAAATGATCACCTCATCAAGATGATGTGCAGAACCCATTAGTCAGCCATGCCGGCTCAAGGTCAAGGTCACAACTTAGGGTCAAAGGTTAGAGCCTTCCATTTTGTGTCCACTCTATATCTCCTAAACCTCTTGAAGGATTTTCATCAACTTGGGTCAAATGATCACCTTATCAAGGCAATGTGCAGAACTCATGAGTCAGACATGCCGGCTCAAGGTCAAGGTCACAACTGAAGGTCAAAGGTTTGAGCCTTCCATTTTGTTTCTGCTCTGTATCTACTAATTCCCTTGAAGGATTCATTTTAAACTTTGGTCAAATGATCACCTCATCAAGGTGATGTGCAGAACTCATGAGTCAGCCATGCTGGCTCAAGGTCAGGGTCACAACTCAAGGTCAAAGGTTTGAGCCTTCCATTTTGTGTCCACTCTATATCTCTTAAACCTCTTGAAGGAATTTTATAAAACTTGGGTCAAATGATCACCTCATCAAAACAATGTGCAGAACTTATGAGTCAGCCATGCCGGCTCAAGGTCAAGGTCATAGCTTAGGGTCAAAGGTTTGAGCCTTCCATTTTGTGTCCACTCTGTATCTCCTAAACCCCTTGAAGGATTTTCATCAAACTTGGGTCAAATGATCACCCCATCAAGAACTCAATAGTCAGCCATGTCAACTCAAGGTCAAGGTCACAACTCAAGGTCAAAGGTTTGAGCTCTGTATCTCCTAAACCCCTTGAAGGAATTTTATGAAACTTGGGTCAAATAATCATCTCATCAAAACGTTGTGCAGAATTCATGAGTCAGCCATGTCAGTTCAAGGTCAAGGTCACAGCTAAAGGTCAAAGGTTTACCCTTTCACTATCCATAGCAGTGGCGGGGGATTTAGCTGTCTTTTAGACTGCCTTGTCCGTACTTTGAATAATTATTTGCCGGAAAGATTATCGAGGATATCCGGATATGTATAGAGATCTAACAATAGTTACTTCCCATTTTTGCAAATCGCCATTTGTCTTAACTTCATTTATTTTTAATGTTGCGTATATTTACAAGTGACGTGTTATATAAATGGAAGACTCACAGTTTGAAATTCCTGAGATTTCACAAATTAAACTGGCTGTTAAGGACAGAATTTTGCAGATTGCTAATAATGTGTCAAACTGTCATTTTGAACATGTAGAATATGAACTTGAGTCAGTGATGACTGTTATGACACTTAGCCAAGAGCTAATTAAAATCCGTTATAGGCCGGATATTCCCGTTACCTTTCGTGAAAACTACGAACTTGCGCCCCCTGGTATCAAAATGTGACGTGCAATGTTGCACTTTGCATTATGCTTACTTTCAACTTGCTTAGTGGCTGATTGCATCTTTCATATTGTGTGGTCACATTGTGTATTTTCTTCTGTGAGCATTGTAACTGTGCAATGTTGCTTATATACAGTCCCGGCATGTTGAAATATTCCAATACGGTACACGGCACTGTCATTTTGCCAAATGAAATTATGATATAGACATCAGGGTCTAAGCAGCAAAGTAGTTGTAACTTCCAGCACGCATGGTATCATGGTCAGCAAGCATGGTATCATTGTCAACAAGCGTGGTATCATTGTCAACAAGCGTGTTAAAGGTGCCAGCATGCATGATTACTATACCAGTAAGCACAATGGGAGTGTCAGTGAGTAAATTGTAACAGTCAGCAGGCATTGTGTAATATTTACCTAAATATCATTCCATATATGGGGGTGGGGTTAAATCATGTACATTGTACATGCAATTTAGGTTGTAGAGTGACGTCCCAGTTTATATGGCGGAGAAGAAAGGCGCCAGGTGCACCTTTCCGGTTACATTTTAGGCCTAGGTGGAGCAACTGGGTTTAAACCAACACTTTTCTGCAAGTTTCCTCATATGACGATCTGAGATGGGCTCGAACCTACAGGAGCGATAGGCAAATGATCCGAATTAAACAACATTAACCACACGGCCTCGGGGTTTTTGGCTGTACTGACTCATTCGACTGCCCGTGTAAGGAAAGTGTGTCTAAGTATGCCACCGCTTCTCCAAAAGACACGTGTATTTACATACAACGGTATCAACACGTGACGGCTTGAACTCCGAAGGTTTTTAATGACCTCTGGAAGCAATCTTGTGCTAGCAAGTAAATGTGTATTACATAAATGCTCTACGTATGACTTACTAATCCTTTGTTTGATATGATAATATGTACTACGTTGGACTTACTATCTCCCACGTTTTATATGATAATAAGAACAACGTACGACTTACTACTATCTCCTTCATTTGATATGATAATTAGTACGACTCACAATCCCCTACGTTTGATATGATGATAATTACGACTTTCTACCTCCTACGTTTGATATGATAATAAGTACTACGTACGACTTGTACCTCCTACGTTTGACATGATAATAATACTACGCACCACTTATTACCTCCTACGTTTTATATGATAATAAGTACTATGTACGACTTCTACCTCCTACGTTTGACATGATAAGTACTACGCACCACTTATTTCCTCCTACGTTTGCGCGACTTAATTGTGGATCATGTATTCTTAAAATATAGTTCCGCTTATGCCATGGACATTGGGTGCGATGAGAGTTTTGTCACATCTCATTAGTTGATTTACTTATATTTTGGAGTATAGACTGCAACCAATCAAAATAATTATAGACTCGCATGGTTTTAGTCAATAAAACGTGCAATGCCAATCATGTCCTGTGGCAACAGCTTGCGCGGAATTTTATGATTAAGAATAACGACTCCGCCAAAGGGACCAAATAAATTAACAACAGTCAGTCCAAAATTTAAAACTACATTTTAACCCTTACACTGCTAAATTTTCATAATGAACTGGTCCATCATTCAATTTGGGCAGTACCTCTTATCATTCAAGGCGAAGGGGTGTTTACTGAAAATTTACTGAATGAATAGCGAAAAGTGCAGACCATGATCAGCCTGCACGGACAGACAAAGGCAGAATCACTTGCCGCCAGCAGGCTAAAGGTTATTAAAAGAAAACGGGTAAGGGCATAACAATTTAAAGACAATTATCCATGCACCATCTATAACATTATTAGCCCATTCTTTATATTGATCAGGATTTCTTTAAATAGTATTGTATCAGATTACCAATATGCGTAATCTCTATACCCACAAAAGTTGAAGGCTATTAACGAAAAATAATAACACTTTAATTGGGTATGACTCCCGATATACAAAATAATATCTTCTTTCTTTTAAATAATATCAAAAATAAATATGATACTTATATAATACAGTTTAATTATTTTCTTAAATCATTTTAACTTCTGAATATTACTGTATATCGTGCAATGAAAAGCCCACTTAGTGGTTTTATTTTTACCATCACGTATTCAAATGTCTTTTTTATTTTGCTTCGATAAAAAAGTCATTTAAGCAAGAAAACGGAGAGTCAAACAAACTACGGGCTTACAAACTTATGTAAAGTGTCGTCACATAACGAGTGAATGAAAAAAGCGAATTAATATTTTTCATTTATAAGTGTGTCAAACGTGTCTGATAGCGAACACACAGAATGTATAATGTAAAACTGTAACAATAATTTGATTTATTCCAATAACAGTCACTGCACGTTTATGATAAATCACGTTTCAAAGTATTGAATATAATTCTAATATAATTTTCTCTGTTAAAACACTCTTACGCTACAATGACGTCACGTTAACATGCGGTGACGCCAATGTTTTTGTTGCGACCAAGAAAGAGCGCTACTATATTTTATCTACTGTTTTATATTAAAGGCATAAGTGAATCGAAATGATTTATCCAAAACCCTGTTTTAAAACTATTTATGCACTCGGGCGGTAAACGTCGTACAAATAATTTCAATAGGGCTGCACCCTCGTGAAACGACTACGCTCGACGTATAATTGTGTATAAATAGAGTGCTAGTTAAATAAAGAGGACAACCCAAGTTTGCAACGCGTTTCGTAATATGAAATTAGGCATTGCCTCAATCGAGAATCGATCCGACTTCAACTCATCCCATAAGATTTTGAAAAGAACTGTCTAATACGGTGGTATGTTAAGGACCTATACTAATTTTTTTTATGATTAAATTATCTCGTACGCACTACATCTTATCTCGAGCGCACGACATCTTATCTTGAGCGATGCATCTTATTTCGTGCGCACGACATTTTATCTCGAGCGATCAACATCTTATCTCGTGCGCACGACATCTTATTTTGAGCGATCAACATCTTATCTCGAGCGATCAACATATTATCTTGAGCGATCAACATCTTATCTCGAGCGATCAACATCTTATTTCGTGCGCACGGCATCATATCTTGAGCGATCAGCATCTTATCTCAAGCGATCAACATCTTATTTCGTGCGCACGGCATCATATCTTGAGCGATCAACATCTTATCTCGAGCGATCAACATATGAGCCGCGCCATGAGAAAACCAACATAGTGGGTTTGCGACCAGCATGGATCCAGACCAGCCTGCGCATCCGCGCAGACTGGTCAGGATCCATGCTGTTCGCTAACAGTTTCTCCAATTCCAATAGGCTTTAAAAGCGAACAGTTTGGATCCTGACCAGACTGCGCGGATGCGCAGGCTGCTCTGGATCCATGCTGGTCGCAAACCCACTATGTTGTTTTTCTCATGGCACGGCTCATATTATCTTGAGCGATCAACATCTTATCTCGAGCGATCAACATCTTATCTTGAGCGATTAACATCTTAATTATCTCGAGCGATCAACATCTTATCTCGAGCGCACGAAATCTTATCTATATATATTAAGGCCCTTTGTGTGTGTATTTAGGTCATCAGTAAAACATGCAGACAAGTAGTTAATTAGGGTCCCGCCTATTCCGACGTTATTTAAACTTCCCGAAAGTACATGTACAAGTTTTTCACATCATTTGGGAGTACAGTGCACTTAATTTGTCATCCTATCTTCAAAATCAAATAAACATAACCAACGATGCATTCTGCATGTTAAGAATAGTAGCAAATTTCAGTTCGACAGATAAGTTTGCGCAGAAAATTAAGGGAATTAAGGGAAAACAAGGAAATTCTTGAATATATGGGCGAAACCTACATACTAAATCCTTTTTTTTTGGTCAAGGACTTAAATTTATTTCTTTGCATCATCGCTGAATTTTTGCTGCCTTTTTATCAGTTTGCGTATTTAAATTTATAAGATGTTGATCACTCAAGATAAGATGTTGATCGCTCAAGATAAGATTTCGTGAGCACGAGATAAGATCTTGATCGCTCAAGATGATATGTTGATCGCTCAAGATAAGATGTCGTACGCACAAAATAAGATGTTGATCGCTCTAGATAAGATGTTGATCGCTCAAGATAAGATTTCGTGAGCACGAGATAAGATCTTGATCGCTCAAGATGATATGTTGATCGCTCAAGATAAGATGTCGTACGCACAAAATAAGATGTTGATCGCTCAAGATAAGATGTTGATCGCTCAAGATAAGATTTCGTGAGCACGAGATAAGATGTTGATCGCTCAAGATGATATGTTGATCGCTCGATATAAGATGTTGATCGCTCAAGATAAGATGTTGATAGCTCAATATAAGATGTTGATCGCTCAAGATAAGATGTTGATCGCTCGATATAAGATGTTGATCGCTCAAGATAAGATGTTGATCGCTCAAGATAAGATGTTGATCGCTCAAGATAAGATTTCGTGAGCACGAGATAAGATCTTGATCGCTCAAGATGATATGTTGATCGCTCAAGATAAGATGTCGTACGCACAAAATAAGATGTTGATCGCTCTAGATAAGATGTTGATAGCTCAAGATAAGATGTTGATCTCTCAAGAAAATATGTTGATCGCTCAAGATAAGATGTCGTGCGCTCGAGATAATTTAATCTTAAAAAATAACTGCATGTCCTAAACAACACCTCCGTAATGACAGCATGGAAGGACACATTTTTTAATGCGACAGTAAATTTCTCATTCGTTATATGGCATGTTACCGTTGAGGGATCGATTTCGTATCATTTTAATGGTAGATTTTGGAATTAAAACAACACAGCCCATATTTGTACTGATGTGCAAGACGTTGCGGTTCGGAAAAATTATGTGGACGCTTATTAGGAACGGAATTTCTAGTTGTAAGAACAATAATAAAGAAAATAAATACCATATACAATGTACTATATAAAATTACTATTATCTGAAAGAAAAATAGTTTAACCGTGTAATTGAAAAATTGAAAACAAATCACTATTTAATAATGTGCATAAAGGTATGTCTACAACAGCATGTCAGGATCAATAAGATTCAATAATACTACTAATAATGACTGCCATGAAAGCAAACAATATACAAGTACCAGTAATAACTGTAATGCTTGTAACATATGTAATAAACAGCTCAAATAATTATTTGGAGAAAATAATACAATATTGTCAAGTGAGTTACGGTATAATATAGTACATAGTCTTTGAATTGAGGCCCTGTGGATATATGGTACCAATTTTGTGCATCCAAAAAGTTTCCTTCAGCAGCCTGTCCATTTTCAATAGGCATAAAACTAAAATCAGAAATACTATGGCCAGTACTATTGAAATGAATAGCTACATTAGTTGAAAAATCTGGATCAACAAAACTGTTGATTTCAAATGTATTGCTGTTCATACGACGAGAAGCTTACTGTCTAGTTTTACTAATTTACTGTATATTACATTTTATACATGTTATTAAATATATAACATTGTTACTAGTACTATCTACATTATGCTTCAGTTTGTAAGTAGAACAGTGTTGTGAACTACTAAAAAAAACTGTCACTTTCACAAATCGTTAAACAATTTGTACATCTTGGTCTGACATGAAATGTGGATATGTATTATTATACAAATATTTTGTTTTAACTAATATATCTTTAAGATTTCTAGACGTGTAAATGCCATATCTGGCTTACATTATACAGTTCTTGGACAGCAGGGTTATCTGATTGGCGTACTTTAGTTTAGATGGAAATTTAATGACATTGAGGAAGAATATTTTAATATCGTTAGCGCACGTTCATTTCGTTTTATAACATCCGCACAATCTCTCGGGAGACGCTGGTACCCTCATCCTACCGGGCTCGGGCACCAACCAATCCCTCAGGATTCTGCAGATGTTATAACACGAAAAAACATGCGTTATCCCTATAAAAGCAGTAGTTATTGTTGATAAAACCAATTTATTGAGTGTCCACTACACGACCTGGAATTCGTATACGTTGAAAACTCACTTCTTCAAAGACTACTATTCATTGTTCTAACATTCATACTACAGCAATTACATTGAAGCAAATCAAGACTTTGTGTTAATACTGATGAATTGTTTTTAATGTTTTTAATGCATGAGTGTACAACGCCACTGAAGATGCTTTGTGTGTTGAAATGGGCGTTTAAGAAAATTCTCAAGTTTCAAGTTTCAAGTTTTAATAACGAAATCACATAGCCTTGATCAACTAATAATTCTGCTTTTTTCCGAACCTCCTTTCAATATTTTACTCTGTATTCATAAATTAAAGCTGTCATATGTCGATTTTTATCGTCAAGATATATGCCTATCCTTGGAACGCGGAGCTAAACTAGAAAGTATACAATTATACAAATACATGTATAGTCATTTTCCTGTCACTCACGTTGCACGCATGCATCGGATTTTGGAAAGTTTCCTTCCTTATACGCGAATCAACTGTCCCCGTTTGGGTGACGTTAATCGCCCCAGTGCAGTAAAGATGTACCGTGATTATAAGAAAAAAAAGCCATGATGTTGCACTTGATGTAGTGCAGGCTTGTTAAAACAGTCTTAAGATAATTGACTTGAACATAAATTAACACTTTCTTTTACAGAAGAAATAGCAGAAAACGTGTAGTCATCTTACTTGTCTTGACGGGCCTCTCTGTCTACGAGCTGAATCATTTTCTTCCGACATTGTATATATCACCTATCCAAACTAGGTGAGTTTATTTTCTTTAATTTCTATTATTTAAAGAAAATGGCCATACAGTAGAACCAAAAATAATATAATTACAAAATATTGCGATATAATTTGTACAGACACTTTTGCTTATTGCTAATATTTGCATAATTATGTTACATATACGTGTTAAGTTCATAACACCTTAAGTTTACATTGGTTTCAAAATATATAGTTGGTTTCTTTCGCTGCAGACTACAAGTTACATGTACTCTTAGATAAGGAAAGTCACAAATGCAATATCCTTTTTATCACATGTTAACATTTCCTGTCCAAACATCAAACATTCTACTTTCTTTCACTATATAAAGAAATAATTTTGATCAACGTATCTTATACTATAAACGACGTCGACGTCAAAGCTGTATTACACTAGACTAGTGTATCATCCTTTTTTATTTAATGGCTTTATTGCATATGTTACTAAATATAGTAACAAATTTGTACTGAATTTAAACGTATATATGAGCAGCGTGAGGCCGATAATCGGGTTCGTGTGAGCTTGATATCGATATCAGGCACACTTCCGGGTGTACCAAATATCCATATCAGGCAGTTTCTGGCTGTTCAAAACATCAAGATTTTATATTTCCACTGGCAGAATGTTAAATATATACAAACTAACATTTATTTTATAAAAGAATACATGGCATGAATGCATAATTTCGCTAGCTTTTTCTATCGTAGTTGAATAAGGCTGACACAAGAAACTACGGCACTAAAATGCATGAATTTAAAACAAATGTTTGAAAGGAAATGATGTCAGCGTCATCAGAAAAAGTTGACGTTCCCACGCATAACATAAACATTCAAAAACGTTGTGCAACATAAAATTATTTTAATGTCGTTTTCAGTTTCAGAATATAATGGAACTTATGCATTAAAATCGTTATAAAACAGGACGATATTGGCATACTAGACCGATATTTGCCCTCGGGCCAATACCTCACTTAGTATGCCAATATCGCCTTAAGGCACACTAGCCCGGTATAATAACCTCTAATTATTACACTCTCACGACGTCAAACATGTGATTAAAAAACAACATGTACTTTGAGATAAGAATACCATACTGTGCCTTAGTGAATAGACTGTAAACTGGTCATTGGTACTGCAATTACAGAATACCTTGAACACTTCCTTAGTTTCAAGTTTGCCTATATGTAAAACAATATTTAACTTACAGATAGACATTGATACATTAATGATCATTATAGATTATAATTTCATGAATATGTTGTAGTCCAATAAAGGGTGTCAGAAGATCAAATGATTTCGCACTCAATATATCTCGTACTGAGCGTTCCGACTGGAAGACGGAAGAATTGCACCGACTGGGAGATCTTGTACAGCGGAGACTGCATTACCTGCAGGTATTATTTACTTGTATTTTACAGAGTTAAATATTGCGTGAAATGTGGGGGTAGGAGGGAGAGAGTTAAAGTAAATGTTAATCTTTCCATTTACTAGAGAAAAGCTATGTTAATAGATTCCTGAACAAGCAAATTCAATTATAATTGAACTTAAAAGATGAAAGCATCGTCACACTGTATCGCCTGAGAAAAATAGAATAATTTACCATATTTTATGGGTCAATATCTTTACTCTTCCAGATGTAATTTCCAAGGTTTATTTTGACTGTTGCAATATTATTAATATTTAAGCATCCTATTGTGGCACATATATATATCGACTTTACAATATATATATATAGTAAATATGTTAATATAATATTTTATATTAATTATATGTTATTAATATTTATATATATATATATATATATATTATATATATATATTTATATATATTATATATATATAGTAAAGTCGACTGTTGCAATACTGAATACTGTTAATATTACAGCATCCTAATGTGGTACTGTTGCAATACTGTTAATATCGTGGAGTAGACTGTTGCATTACTTTTAATGTTGAGCAATCTAGTGCAGTACTGTTGCAATACTTTTTTTTGTCGAGCCCGCTTGCGGAAGCAAAGACATAATTGTCCAAATGGCTGTTCGGTGTATGTGCGTGAGTGCGTGCGTTCGTGCGGGCGTGCGTCCGTCCGGGTTTGTTTGTCCGGATCATAACTTTGACGTGCATTGAAGAACCTTGTTTATATTCGGCATAAATATAATCGCAGTAAGACAGAGTGTCATGCGAAAAAAAACAGGTACCTTTCTTAAAGGTAAAAGTCACAGTTGGGGGTCAAATGTCATGTCAGATCTTGTCCAGCCAATAACTTTGACATGCATTGAAAAATCTTGTTTGAATTTGGAATGAATGTTAAACTCAATGATACGGACTCTATCTCAAAGGTGAAGGTCACAGTCGGAAGTCAAAGGGCGGGCTCGACATGTTGCCGGTGGGTATCTAGTACTATGGAATAGACTATTACAATACTACTGACTGATGTTGCAGCATGCTAATGTGATACCATTACAATACTTTTCTAAATTGTTGCCTCATTTGATGTTGCAGCATTCTAATCTGGTACTGTTGCAATACTATTTATATTGTTGAGTGGAATGTTGCAATACTATTTCTGTTGCTGCATTCAAATGTGGTAGTGTTACAATACTGTTCATAGTTTGGAGTAGACTGTTACAATCAATTGATTTTTCAGCATTCAGATTAGGCATTGTTGCAATACTAATCATATTGTGGAATGTAATGTTGCAATACTATTGATGTTGAAAATTCTAATGTGATTCTATTGCAATTCTATTGATGTTGTAGCATTCTTATATAGCTCTGTTGCAATACTATTTATATTGTGGAATGGACTGATACAATACCATTGATGTTGAACAATCTAATGTGGAACAGTCGCAATGCCGTTTATAGTGTAGAGTGAGCAGTCTAATGTAGCACTGTTTTAATGCAATTAATACTAGGAGTGGACTGTTGCAATAATACTGACTGACGTTCCTACACTCTAATGTGACACCATTACAACAACACTATTTAAATTGTTGAGTGGAATGTTGTAACTCTTGATGTTGCTGCATTCTAATCCGGTACTGTTTCAATACCATTCATAATGTGGAGTGTGATGTTGCAATACTATTAATGTTGCAGCCTTCAAACATGACATTGTTGCAATACCAATGTCACGGATGTGCAGGCTTATCATGTTCAACAGTGATCGCAAAGGCAGAATCAGCCGTGTCCAGAAAGATAAGAGTTAAATTGTCCGCATGTCAACTATATGTAAACTGTGTCATTACTGTACTCGCAAAATATATAATATAGGCCGTCCTGGGTTTTTAAGTGTAGTGCATTAGTTATATTCTTTTGTCTTGAAAAGTAAAAAAAGAATAATTATGAACTGAAATGTTCTTTTTTTCTTTTGTATTTTAGAACCCTAAAGACTGTGAGAATGCAAAAAAGATACTGTGTAATTTCACCCGAGGAGGTAAGTTTCAAGTGAAATTTCTATTGTGCCTTATTACTAAGGAGTAGTTGTAACGTATAGGGTATGGAAACGTATCTGTTAATTCGAATGGGGCTACCCCATACCCCACCTTTCGAGCGACCATTGCTATCTTATTAAGTTTATTTTCATTTTAAAACAGAAAACGCCAAGTCTCATTAAAACGTGCAGATAAATTGAAATGGCCGCGATTAGTACTTCAATTGAGAAAATAGAAACTTTAATAACTAATGTTCGTTTACACAAAAAAAAAAAAAAAATCACAAGACCACTGATCCTCTGTGTTCTACAAAACTCTGTGTTTCAGTGTTAAGACACTGGAAATTGAACAAATTTGGATATTTATTACAGCCTGACAATGGCTGGTCACCTTATTCGATTAAATTCTAAAGTGTTCGAATAGTAAATCAAGTACTAGGGCAGACTTTGACATGTCATGTGATGTAAACAAAGTAAAATTAGAGTGACGGTATGTAGAATATTTTGAAATTACTAACATTTCTTTTTACAGTTTTAGTACACAAGAATATCAATGCACAAGAATATCATTTAAAGAGTGTGTATTAGTAAACCAAAACTAAAGTCTGATTTCTCGATCTTCGGCATCAGAAAAAAAAAAAAAACTCTTTGCTTAGCTCTGGCTACCATAACTTGACTGAAGTTTTTTCTATATTCCGAAAGTTGAATTCATAAGTCTCATTATAGTAGGCTGAAACTTCATCCTTTTTGGAATAAGAAATTAACATTTTTCGAAGAATACTGCCGTGTAGGCTTGCTTTTCACATTTTGACAATCCACTGTTTCAATATTATTTTGTTTTGAAAGGGTCGTAATGCCTTTGTCTACACTGTGGCTGCCACATTTCTTTTCACGAATACAAAATATATTGTTTTCTTCTTAAATTATATTTTCAACAATTGTTTCTTGCAAATTTGTCATAGGTTCGAATATTTGATAAATGTATTAGAAAGTATTATCTAATGCACTGTTTTGATTACCTCCCTTTTTGGCTCACACTATGTAAGTTCATGTACATGTATAATAATGAAAGTAGCATTTTACTAACAGTCTTATTCTGCATATTCTCTGTTTAGCCGACTGCTTTATCAGCTTTTAAAGTTTTTACATAAAATCTAAAGCCCTATGTAACTATAGTGAAAGATTAACTACAAACTATATCGACATTTGTTTGAAAAAATTCATAATCATTATATCAAGGATGTAGATCCTGGCATTCTTGATATACTGGTAATTATATTAATCTACTGTAGAGTTTTCTTTTTATGAATTAAAACATATTTTTGTTATTATATAATGAAATAAATTTCTTCTAAAAATAAATTTCTATCATTTATGGAGGTGTAGCCAAAGGAGAATTTTGGCCCAAATCATACACCATACATGTATTTCTTTAGCCGGATATGGAAGCCAGATGGACGACTGGCTGCTCTGTTTGATCGTAGCATACGCAACAGAACGGACGCTTATTGTGGACTCTAAAGGCTGGCGCTATGCAAAGCAGGGCCTTGAGACAGTGTTTCTACCTCTAAGTACAAATTGTACGTCTACGAAAAATCAGAGTGTAATTCAAATAAAAGGTAAATATTCAAACACCTCTGCTCCTTTATATTATCCGGTCGGCAACTTTTGTATTCATGAATGTATGATCAAACATTAACCAGAATAAGACCACGTGACATATGTAACATTTAGGTTCTTCGCTATAAGGTCAATGTCACATTTAGAGCTCAAATATTTTACGCCATTTTTAGCTCGACGAGACGAAGTATATGGAAACTTATCCTACACAATCCGACGTCGGCGTCCGCGTCGGCATCTGTTCCGCGTCTACACCTTGGTTAAAGTTTTGATGCACATTCAATTAGTTTCTCTATTTGATGAATTTACTTCAGACTTAAAATGAGCCATGCCATGGGAAAACCAACATAGTGGGTATGCGACCAGCATGGATCCAGACCAGCCTGCGCATCCGCGCAGTCTGGTCAGGATCCATGCTGTTCGCTAATAGTTTCTCCAATTCCAATAGGCTTTAAAAGCGAACAGCACGGAGCATGACCAGACTGCGCGGATGCGCAGGCTGGTCTGGATCCATGCTGGTCGCATACCCACTATGTTGATTTTCTCGTGGCACGGCTCAAATAATGATTCCTAATCATCACTCGCATCATATAACATAAGGGCCGAAGCTCTTATTCCAATATTTTATGAACTATTCCCCCTTTTAACTTAGAATTCCAGGTTAAAAGTTTGGTGCACTTTCACTATACCTCTGTATTTACTGAATTGATTTGATCAAACTTAATATAGCTATGCACAAACACCTTTGTCTTGCCATTACAAAACGGGTGCATTCGTGTACAACGGATAGATTCCTAGTTCTTGTTGATTCCGTCACTGCTGTATGCGGGGTGAAACAGTTTTATCTGTTGCCCAGTAAAATGAGATGTTTTCTGCGTAGGATAGATGCACCAAGAAATAAACCAATAACATGGAACGCCGGCTCTGTCTTTTGTAGTCAGAAAAATCTATAATTATGTTTGCTTTTTATAATATTATGTACTGAAATATTTACATATTGTGCAAACATATTTATATTATGTGATAATATCGTTATATGTTGTGTTTTTTGTAGTAATATTATGATATTTTGGGTTATATTATGTAGAAACATCTTTACATCGTGTAGACAACTTATTACATTATGTGCATTCTTTACTATATTATGTCCATACTTTATTACATTGTGTCCGTTCTATATTATATCATGTCATCTATTGTTTTCATCATGTGCTTTTATCTTTACATTTTGTGCATCTTTTATTGTATTATGTCGATAAATATTTCTATTATATTCTGTCAGTACTGTCTTATATTTTGTAATGAAGTTATTATATCTTGTGCAAATTTTGTTATGTAGTGGTAACTTTATTACGATGTAGTGGATATTTTGAGCGGGATGATAACGTGCCTCGACACCGGTAAATGGGCTATTCCAGATAATATCTGAAGCTTACCCCTACCCCCCAGGAAATGCCTTCCATAGTCTTGTCAAGGGGAATCTGTCCAATGGGGTGTCTGGAAATTGTTTGTCCAAAGGGGTCTTTTCGGACAAAAATGCCTTCCTTAGTCTTGTCCGGGGGGGGGGGGGGGGGGGGTCTGTCCAAGGGGTTTGATGTGCCTTCCAAGGGGTGGGGGTTCAGATATTATCTGGAATATCCCATTTACCGGTGTCGATGCACGTTATCATCCCGCTCAAAATAATATCCACTAAATCATAATAAAGTTACCACTACATAACAAAGTTTGTAATAACTTCATTACAAAATATAAGACAGTATTGACAGAATATAATAAAAATATTTAACGACATAATAAAATAAATGATGCAAAAATGTAAAGATAAAAGTACATGATGAAAACATTATATAGAACGGACACAATGTGTAATAGTTATAGTATGTGTGAGAGTGTGTTACCAGGATATATCAGAGCTAGGGGTACATCGAGGGTATTTTTCTCTGCACATATCGTCGAGGCCGGTAGGCCGAGACAGATATCTGATATGTGAAGAGAAAAATACCGAGATGTACCCCTAGCTCTGATATATCCTGGTAACACACGAGCACTACATATTATAACTGTTTTATCGCATAGTTTATCATTAAAATTTATATATTATTTTCATTTAAATTTGTTTATTATTATTCTTACTATTTTGATTCCCTTTCTGCGCCTCGCTGACTGAAACACTAAAACTTCTGTTTTAGAAAATGTGTTCCCCAGATAAAAGTACCCAATAAATTTCTGCATTGGTTTTAAATCTTTGCATTTCATTGGCCAGACGTATTGTAAAACTTGTTGTTTTGTTTGTAAAAAAAATCAAAGAAAAAGAAACATTTGAGAAATCTCAGAATTTCATATATTTCATGTATTTCTGAATTTGGCAATAACTATCAAGTTTTTGAAATATTCTAGTTTATTTATTCTTTTACTTTATAAATGTAGGTCTTTGTGACAATTCTTTCTCTGTGAACTGTAAACTGGAGCTAAAATCATCTTTTCTTTGAAAGGAAAAAATTATACTCCCTTGATAGGACCTCAATAGAGAAAAAGTGTTCCGATATATATCGGAACAGTTTACTGTGCTGATATATATCGGAACACTTTTTTTCTTATGAAACTCCATAGAGATTTCCGTGTTGATATATATCGCAACAGTTTTGTAAGATATCAGCACAGTTTTGTAGTAATAATGTGTGTTACTATGTATAACATGCTGCAAAGATCAAAGGAAAATTGCCGCACTATGCGATAAAATGAAGTATGGACATATTAATATAGTAAAGAATGCACATAATGCATTAAGTTGTCTACATAATGTAAAGATGTTTCTACATAATATAACCCAAAAATATCATAATATTACTACAAAAACACAACATATAACGATATAATCACATAACATAAATATGTTTGCACAATATGTAAAGATTTCAGTACATAATATTATAAAAAAAACAACAACATAATAATAGATTTTAATGACTATAAATGACAGTGCCGGCGTTCTATAGTAATCGCATAAAGCATTTCAGAGAACAAACTGCTTGGTTTGTTCACAGGCACGTGGGGATGGGACCCCATCCCCATACACACACACACCCGCACACACACACACACACACACACACACACACACACACACACAAACCTCCCTCGCCGCTGTCAAAAGTAAACCTTGCTGTCAATATTTCGCTGTCAATGTTGCGATATCGTACATAGGTATTTTGTCGAACTACATTGCTGCAACATCGTTACTGATGATGTTGTGGCCACATTGCCAGTGTTTAAGCTTGTTATCGGTCATTGCATTCTCACTGTCTTATATTATGAAAGAATTTAATCCTTTTCTTTCGTTCAATATTACAGATATAAGAAACATACAATCCATCAAAGAAGTTGTTCAGCTACCCCGTAATTTCCATGTGTTTGATCGTCCAATGTATCTGCCAAAGTCAATACCAGAGGACCTCGCGGAGGAAATTACTAGAGTTCACAAAAATCCATCCGGTTGGTGGATTGGACAGTTCCTAGTATATCTTACCAGACAAAATCAGGGATTGAAAAGTTTTATTGAACAAAACATTCGTAACTTAGGTTTTCGTCATCCGATTGTTGGGTAAGTATAAAGGTGGCCCGAATCGGCCAATGTTACTGCCAATTTCAGAAAAGCTCGCCGAATGGGCGTTTACATCAAACACATGTAGTAAATGACGTAGCTGTCACTCTAGTTATCAGTGAGAGGATCACGCGTGTAGTTTGCTCCGCCCAAAAGTGTATTTCTATCGATCGCAGTGGTTTAAAATGTACAAAAAAAAAAAAAAAAAAAAAAAAAAAAAAAACGATGTAAAGGGTTAGGTACAAAAGTAAAATATTGCGGGAATTTATTTCAAGATAATCCTGCATAATGCGTACATACATGTGCATGACACGTCCGCAGCATATACACATAAAATTATTTAGATTAAAGATTTGAACTGTCTGAGGATTGACACTGTTGTACTCTAAACGAAATACAACAAAACTTATTATTTCTTAGTTCGATTCTTTCAAACCAAATCATTCGGAGAAATAACAACAAACACTGTGATGTATTGAGTAGGTACAGTCTCGTATTGTGTATTACACTTAAACAATATTTCTGTACAATTATACCTGTAGCGGTGTCACTATATCGTTAAAAAACAAAGTTTTGTGTAAAAAGTTTCCAGTCTGTTAAAAACTAGATCTAATCATGTGTCAACATTTTCAATGTTCATTCCAAATGTATTACATAATGATAAGCACAGTTCAAGTATCGAAATTGTAGAATGACAACTCTCCTTGTATAGTCCAACATAAACAATTCATCATTTGTTTTCCTAGTTCTTGTAAACGACCACTTCAATCATTTGTAAAAATGACTATTAATAAACTTTGATAATGTAACAGTTGACCTCTTTACAATCGACACCGTTTACTTTCAAATACAGGTTGCAATATAGCCCCAAGGTAATTTTATGACTGATATCTTTCAACACCCCTGGGCTTATCAAGAATACATACAATACTCCAACACCACTTATTGAGTACACTCAAATAAATTGCCTAACGGTAGGAAAGATTCCATTTGTATTCATAAAAGTGAGTGACAGTCGAGCCAACTCGCAAGAGTGAGTGACTGTTGAGGGAGGTCCTGGGGACCCTTGAGTGTTTCTCAAGGTCTCATAATGTTAGTTTAGATGATAAATTTTCAATATCTAATTCATTTGAACGTAAGATAACAGTGTCATGTTAAAGCGGATGTTCATATTTGTGCAAGGCATTTTGGAAAAATATAATATGTTCTTTTTTAATACATGTTGTTGAGAACGATTAAAACACAAAAAAGGCCCAGCAAATCAAAAGACTGTTTGAATATACAATTACGAAACCTAGCCTAACGGGGCTCATCAGTCACTCCCAGAAACACACGACGTAGTAATAAATATTTACATTTTACTAGCTTAGATATCCGTTAATTTATATTGAAATATATACAATCCGTCAAATTAAATGTCATGAAGAACCTATCATTATTAAATCTCATTGTTTAAATGACAACGGAAACATTCACTTATACAAAAAAATATGAGCCGCGACATGAGAAAACCAACATAGTGCGTCTGTAGTCTGGTCAGGATCTATGCTGTTCGCTTTCAACGCCAATTGCAATTAGAGCAACTATTAGCGAACAGTAAGAATCATGAGCAGAGTGCACCGATGCGCAGGTTGATCTGGATTCATGCTGGTCGCAAACGCACTATTTTGGTTTTCTCATGGTGCGGCTCAATTATGTTTTTCGGCGACGCCGTCTAAATTCGTTTTCGTTACCTATGCCACGTGACTTCAGTTTGCAAATCAAACTACTCGATAACGCATTATAGATAATTTATTAAAATGGAAGATTTATGTAACACTCTGCCTGATTGGACGAGAGTGTCAATTTCTTTCACTCTGTTGATTGTGCTACGCTGAGTGAAATGTAGACAAAGCGTTTATCCTAAACGACGCTGTTCACAGTTTTAAAGCTAACTTGGCTCAGTATATTTAGCAAAAATATTGATATATGTCAAAATGATAAGTAAGTTTAATAAATATGATAAAAACCTGTTCAAATACCAACATATATAAAATTAAAGAAAGAGCTGAATACGGTCTGCGTATCACATGAATAAGGGTGTGATAAGAGTCTTTTATGTAGAGAAGTGCTTTTTTCAAAGATTTTCCTTGTTACAATTGTCATCTGTATATGGAAAGGTTTCTTGCTTTTGTGACTTATTCAGATTGCATATTAAAATGAGTACTTGTTTGCTTTGATATATTTGTTATAAATTAACTAATTTATTATATATGAATATTTTTCTTTAGTATGGTATGCAAATATTGAACTCAGTTGAAATCTGTTTTATTATATATATGCTATATAATGACTGAATCTCATTACACTGAAATGAAGGTACGCTGCATACAGTTTATCTATGTGATATGACTACGTTCAAACTTTGCTTATGAAATAGAAATATTGAAATAATTACAATTGTATGTTTTGCTTGACCTTCACATTTTTATAGGTGTGACGTCATTGTCCAAAGATTCATGAATAGCGAATATGCTTTGTTAAAGCGGGATCAGTTGGCCTATTTTAGAAATAAATAAAAATAATAAATAAAAAAAATCCTTTGATTTTTTCTCATGTATTCTAATCAAACTTGATTTGTAGCATCTTTATTAGGCCCGCAGCAAACTTTGTTCAGCTGGGGCATTTGACCCCTTTTAGGGGCAGTTAGAGCTAAAATTAGAAATGCCTTTATACAGCGTCTCATGAACAGCTTGGTGGATCTTTGTCATACTTGGTCTGGAGCATCATTATAAGGTCCTCTTCCAAACTTATTTATATAGGAACTTGGGCCCTATTAGGGACCACTATAGCTTAGGGACCACTATAGCTAAAAGTAGATATGCCTTTCTTTGCATTAACAACTAAAATGTAATGGATTTTTATCAAACTCGATGTGTAACAATATCATAAGGTCTCCTGCTATTTTTATACAAATCGGGATAGGGACCATATTAGCTAAAAATATAAACACGTTTAATGACCTCTTCTCATGAACCGCTTCATGAATCTTCATCAAACTACTGCTGTAATTATTCGTCTAAGGATACACGAAACAAAATTGCAACCCTACGAAACCTTTGCGAAAAATTAAAAGAGAACCATTTAAATTGTTAAAGTGCGGTGTTTAGTTTTGTAATTTGAAAAATGTTAGATGAAAGATGAATGTTAGATGAAAAATTCATAAATTCTTTCCTTATTACAATTCGCCGACCATCATTTTTAAAGATATTTCTTGTTAACTAATACGTATTTCCTTTCCTACATGGTAAAAAGCTACATATGATGAGATGTAATCCGAATGTCGGTAAAATACAATGTGATGAGGTCACTACTAGTATAATTATGCGTCTATCTGGGTCTGGTGTCTAAATGCTACATGTATTTCGATTTTTCAAAGTTCGACGCCCAGAATTGTCGAAGTTGGACAAGATATGATAGGAAAACTATAGTTATGATTTTAAACTTTCAAAAGCACGTGTGACTCTGATTAACTGCATATTGTTTAATGGTACTGTCGTTAAATTCTAGTATTTGTGACAGGCAATTTAACGGTGAATAAAGTCTATCCAAGATCGCCTTTTACAATTCAAATTCTACTATCACAATTTTAAATGAAATTAAAGATAAAATACTTTTACCGATATTTTCTCTCAAACGAGTCCACTTTTGAGACACTTAAGTTCTGTATATATACGCGTGATGTGTAAAATATTAAAACAAAGGATTGTCATCGATTGAAATTTCGTTGGAAAAGTCTTCCATATCAAAAATTATACATTTTTTTCATAGAAATCCGTCAAAGTATTACTGCATACAGAAACCATGTAGTATGTGATGTCATGAACATTTTAGTCAAACGGAAAAAAATAGATGTAAAAATAAGCTGTTAGTCTAACTCGTCGCCCTAAGCCAATGCTGACTTCTGCTTTATTGCAATAATGTGCCCGTGTGATTTCTAAACTAGGAATTGTATCCATCCATCATGTGACTATCCCCGTAGTCAAGTGATTAGTCGCTAACTTGAAATCACTGTAATCTCTGATTTGGTCAATTGGGTGGGTGGGGAGGGCATGGGTTCGAGCCTTGCTACCGATCATATCTCTTTATCTGAGAAATTTGGACGTTTCTTGCAGAGGTTCTTCCCATGTACCACGGCTATATTTCAGTTAATTCAAGCCAATATTTGGTAGAATCTCAAACTCACAGAACTGTTTATTGCCGTTATAGCTTGAGTAACGTATTTAAACAGGGAGTTTATGTTTAAATTAAATATTTTACTTTTTTGACATGAAAAGTGATGCCAATCGGGCTATGATTTACTATTGTAAACTTAGATCTTTGACCAAGTGGTAAAAACACATGTGTAATTTTACATGTATAAACTTTATGCGCTGACTTAATTTGCATTTTGTAGTGAGGCTATTGTTATCATCGGTGACAGAAAAATTAAGTACTTTTAGATAATGCGACACTAATCGGGACAGTTTTACGTAATTGTAATCGGTCACAGATTGTAAAAAATGTTTGATTTGAAACTGATTCTGAGATACGGCTTTAACTGTAATATCATCAAGTTTTAAAAACCATAAATACATTGTATGACTGACAATTTATGTGTTGTCAAGACAAGTTAATGGGAAAAACCCACATAACTTGACTCGCGACTTGGGCGAAGTAAATGTAAATGACGGTTACAAAATTAGCCACTCACGATAAGAAAATCGATATCAGTCAGTGACTACAAGTGTATGATGCAAACACTGAAACGACGAGCTATTCTGAAATTGGCAGTATAAAGATCGACGTCACAATATCGTGTTGTTTTATCATGGAAAAACTTTAAACCTTCCTTTACAAAACGGGACATCTTTACAGCTGAAAAACGTTTGCAAGAAGTCTGATTTCTTAAAAGGCCAGTAAGTTGAAAGATAGTTGAAAATGTCAGCTATAGAATTACAGTCAAAAGTTTCATGTCTCAAGGTACAGCTGTAATTGGAAGCCCAGAAGAAAACTGTCCGTTATATATAATGCATTTTGGTAGGATAGGCCTGAGATACAGCAAGACATGACGTATTCTGAAATCTTAAACCTAGCAACTGGCTTGTAAGTCTACTAGTGAGAGGAACATTGAGATTTCATTATCCATATTTTTAACCTTTACCCTGCTAAATTTCTAAAATGGACTTGTCCATCATTCAATTTTGGCAGTACCATTTATCATTCAAGGGGTGTTCACTGAAAATTAACTGACTGAATAGCGACAGTGCAGACCATGATCAGCCTGCACGGATGTGCATGCTGATCATGGTCTGCCCTGGTCGCAATGGCAAAGTCACTTGCTGCCAGCAAGCTAAAGGTTAAGATGGTTAGAGAAAACGCAATAACAACAATAATATTAACTTTTAAATGTCTAAAATGGACTGGTCTGGTTCAATTTGGGCGATACCATTTATTATTCGAAAGGGTGTTCACTGAAAAATTAATTTACTGACAGAATAGCGAATTGTGCAGACCATGATCAGCCTGCACAGACGTGCATGTTAATATGTTTTCACGATATGAAGTTTTTTAATGGCATTATTTTTTATAAATATATCTTTTATTGCATTGATAAATTGATATATTACTTTCGTTATTACAAAATGCTACTTAATTTATTGCACACCGAATAAAACGTGAAACGTTGGGTTAAAAAACATACCCCACCCACTATATAAATACATATACATTTACTTTTTTCGGAAAGTCATAAGAACTTCTAGTCATTTATACAGAAAAAATATCTGTATGTTTGCAATAAACAAAAAAAACCAGTTAAATGCAGTTATTTATCAAAAGATCAGTCGAATGTCAGTCGGCTTAAACTATGATTGGCATTTGAGCCGTGCCATGGGAAAACCAACATAGTGGGTGTGCGACCAGCATGGATCCAGACCAGCCTGCGCATCCGCGCAGTCTGGTCAGGCTCCATGCTGTTCGCTTTTAAAGCATATTGGAATTGGAGAAACTGTTAGCGAACAGCAGGGATCCTGACCAGACTGCGCGGATGCGCAGGCTGGTCTGGATCCATGCTGGTCGCAAACCCACTATGTTGGTTTTCTCATGGCACGGCTCATTTCATTTCCTGGCGATTTGTATACTGAAATAATTTTTACAATATATTACAAAACGTGTAAAGTAGTACGAAGACTGACAACACACGCGTGTATGTTTGTATGTACAAATACAAATAAAAGCGCTAAAATATGTAAAAGAATAATAATTCCACCTCAAAAAAGATATTATTCGATATATGTAAAAAGTGTCATAACAACTAAATTCCGATAACTCGCGAACGGCTTAAAAAGACTAAGAAAGACGTAGATGCAGAGATTCTAAGTTTTAAAGGTGAACATTGCGGTCAAATCTTCACCCAGTGGTCAACTGACTTTTCAACATATGACTTGATGTTTAGAACTATAAAAATGCTATAGCATATGAAATATAGCATATGAAATATAGCATATGAAATGAATATTGATTAGCAGAAAACATAATACAAGATCCGACACTGTATTTGGCATAGTATCTGGAATTCTTTTGCACAATGCCTGATGGTTGTGGCTATCAATAATAAAAGTAATTATTACACGCGACATGATTTCAATTTTTTTTCTGTATGCTGCTTTAAAATTCATCATAGTGAATTCCTTAATGACAATCAGCATTTTCCGTCCGATTTCGGCATTTTCCGTTCGATTTCGGCATTCTTTGGTTGTTTTCCTTTTCGCGGACATTGCAGAGTCCATTATGGGTCCATTACCTATATCCACTGAATGAAGTGTGCATAAATCTTCATGTCCAGGAGTTATTACCTTTTGAACAATTATGAAGAAAACAAACATACTGAATAGTTACATCATTGCTCGGGGTGTTCCACACTCACAAACAGGTATGTTTTAAGACGTGCATAAAAGTTCGAAAATCATTTCATCGTTGCATATGCCATTTTATTTGAATTTGTTGATGGCTAAGAAACTAGCATATCTTGATGACTTCCAGTAAGTATTGTTGTTGTTGTTGTTGTTGTTCCAAGAAGTAGATGTTTTAAATGTAACGGAAAACTATGAAGTGTTGCGTAAGGTGAAAATTTGCACAAAGAAAGTTAGTAATAAATAAATTTAGAAACTTCTTTCATTGAGTGCCTTAAACGTGATCATAAAAAGAATTGTTAATTTCTGTTTAATTGATTAGTTATTGTCATTCGTTGTTATTATCAATGTTACAGTATTTTATCATTGTTGTTATTGTAACAAACATTATTATTATTAATATGAAAAAGGCAATGCCTCTTAGCGGGCGAAGCTTAAACGACAAAGAAACTATTCACTGCTTAAAATAATTCATGAGAACATATTCTTTTAAAATGAAACAAAAAATAGTGTCATCATACATGTAACAGCGAATATCATACGTTGCAAAAATTTTGGAAAGCCGCTGTCACGGTGACGTCATTAGCTGTTTGCAGCGTTCTTGTGGCTTTCTGCTTACTTATAGCATTTTATCCCATTTTCTAGCCAATGCTTGATCTTTATTATTTCTATTATTATTATTATTATTATTATTATTATTATTTACATTACTGAATTTAGCACTGATTTTTTCGTTCCGGAAACAGAATAATTAACTGTCTTGTATGAGGTTTGTTTTCATCCCAGAATATTACAATGTAGGCTATATAAGTAATTGTTCACATCGCTTTCTGAAATGGTCATTGTCTTAAAGGTTTACAAAGACATTGATGAAATTCGCTAGAGGACAGACTGTACGTCCGGTAGGCAAACCTAGAAAAGCAGACAACGCGACGGCTAGCACTTTTAACTTCATACAAAATTATGATCTTTCTTTACAGACTGCATGTGCGAAAAACGGATAAAATAAAAGAACTTAAAAAACTCCGTAATCTGTCTGAGTATATGACCCATGTGGAACAATGGTACGACTCATACGAGAGAAGACACGGTGCTGCTCAGCGCAGAATATTTTTAGCTACTGATGATCCGACTGTAATTACCATGGCAAGAGAAAGGTGATTGTATTTTTTTTGTTTTGATTTGTTTTGTTGTTGTCGTTGTAATTAAGGAGGATAATCATCTACCTCTTTGAAGATATTCAAATGTTTGCCTGTTTATTGCAGAATTTTTGTGTGGTTGGGGGGTTGTTTTTTGTGATTTTCTTATCCAGCGTCGCTATGACAGTTGACCCTATGACATGGTATTAGTAATATACAGTGTGTGTTTCATAATAACACAGTTTCAGTTTTTATTGTTTGAATATGGAAATAAATTTTGCCGTGTTCGAATTATTTATAGAACAGAACAGAACAGAACAGAACAGAACAGATATTTTATTAACGTATACAATACATGTATCTTGTTAATACAACATGAAATTATACATATAACACAATACACGTGACAAGCAAAATGACTTTTCGGTATATGTAGAGAATGAACAGATCTGATTTTAACCATCAGTATATCACAAGAATATTACGACGATATCACAATAGAAATAATATCACATTTACGAATTCAAGAAGTATAGGTAGTGTAATATAAACTGAATGGCAGTATGTGTTATATTATAATTAATGTCAACACAAACAAACTTACAAGCATTTCCAAGACATGAGTTTAAATTCCTTGCAATAATTCATTTCTCTTGTTATTAGCTAATGTTATATATTTACACAAATTAACTAGAATAGATTTATTACTTGATTGTAGCAATTCTAAGAATTTATACAGTCATACTTGTATGAGTATAGAAATAACGTTTAATGAACTTTGCACGTTATTCTTTATAAACTCTACATTTATACAACACGAAATAAATTACCATTATTGATTTATCTATCTAACACTTATACCAAAAATGTTGCCTTACTCTCTGTCCGGCGATCTTACAGAAATTTAAGAACAAAGGATATTTGTCGTGGTTTCGAGTGGATGTATAGATACTTTTGATTTAGCACCGAAAACGTCCACTGGCTGCTGTTTTGCGGGTTATTCCTGACAAAAATCTGCTACGGATTAGTCAAGAATTTCTGACAATGCTATGAAATTCTTTTTCCTGCTTAAATCAGTTTCTTGCATTTTTGCTACATGTGTAATATTTGCATGTGCGAAGAACTATGGCAAGTATCTCTATTTTTTTTTTTTTTTTTTTTGAAACTGTCGCGTATAGATATCCCGAATTGAACCCCAAAATAGCTTTTCAAGGGAGATAATAATTGCAAACATCTGGAATTACCTGTGTGAGCCCTGTTCCCGGATGAATATATCTCTATGTTCAGGATTATCTGCCCCTTAACTGCTACACAAGACTGTAGGTCAATGCCGGGAATATGACTCGTCCCGAAATCTCAATTCTTTACGGAGACCCAATTAAAGTTATACATTCTCAAGCGTTAGAAATAAATGACAAAGCATTCACATATATATTTGACTAACGGAGCATATGGCATTGCAACAGGCTAATATCAGAATGCAAAATAAACTATATTTCCGTGAATGTATGACCCTGAAGAGTGCCATTCCATCAAGATGAATGCATTATGCAGAGCATCAGCTATATAGATAATGACGTAGATATGTTACAAAACTATGTACAAATTTTACTTCAAAATTGTTCCGTTAGTTCGAAATGTTATGAACCGTTACATTTTCCCGTTTAAGTCTATGGTATATCATCTTTAAAAATCAAACTATATATACAATTCCAAATATCGTTTTAGTTACCGTAAAAGGTAGTTCCTGATGCAGTGAAATTATCAGGAATCTTTGCCTGACTAACTGCTATTTGAAAATGATGTCCATATACATTGTAGGCTACTATGTTTATTCATACGCCTCGTCTTGGGCCGAGGACCTGACCCTTGATGTCTACATTCAAGATCGAGATCAGGTATACAAGTCAGCTCCGTATACCTCCGAAAAAACACTTCATTTTCTATAAATAGAACAGTACGGTCGTTATAAAGTCCAGTACGTTATTCTAAAAATAGATCTAAATACAAACGATGATGTCATTTTAAAAATAAGATTCATAAATGCCGCCACGTATCTGCTGTGACGTCATTCGCACGCATGCGTAGTCGTGCCTCCAAATCGCTGATAATTATACGTACACATTTGAAATGAATTATTATATCATTTCTACAACTAACTTGTTTTTATTTCAGTTATCCAAATTATACATTTGTGAACAATGTCAACGCTTCTGAACTTGCAAAAAAATGGTCTACCAGATTTTCTGAATCTTCTCTCTATGGACTACTTCTTGACATTCAAATGTTATCAATGAGCGATTTTGTCGTTTGCACGATGTCATCCAATGTAAGTAGCACTATCACAAGCAAATATGCATGAAGATCAGCTTCTTGTCATTCATGCGAGAAATCGGTTGGTCTATCTATGTTTGCTTTGAACGGTTTAAATTCTGCCAAAACAATTGTGGCGGCATTCTATCTTTTACGTAGAACAATCGACAATTCCCGTACGATTACATAATATCGTATCCACTTTCTGGACAACCTACGGCCATAACAACAACCGTAGAATACCGAAATTGCTTACGGAGAATACGAAAGCAAACGAAAAATGCCGTATGTCATTACGGATCCACCACCTTAAAGTGGTGATGCGAGATATACGGTGCCCTTTCGGAGAGTAGTTCATGCAAGGTACATGGGTACATGGGTAAAAAAGCCGACCCTTCCACAAGCATGCTGGATTACTTTCTCATTTCTCATTCAAGTAGGCTCGAAATCACACAATCTTACGACCATTTCTGTTCGATTAAAGGGGTTACAATGTATTGGTGCACTTACATTGCCTTGCAAGCTATTATGATGACTTTGTAGTTTCCGCCTTGGGTGTGAAATATCAAGGAAGTTTAAGAAATCTTTTATCTTGAGACAGTCTGTAATGTATACAATAAATATAAAAGGGTTACTTTCGATTTAACATTAAACAAGAAGAGTGGGTTACTATGGATATTGATAAAGACTGACGTCTTCAAAAGGTTTAGAAAATGAAAAGATTGCTGTTTTATCCGCCGAATAATACACTCAACGACTTTTAAAACTCCTCATCCAGATATGGAAATGTCTTTGTTTTTAAAACTTGTATGCAAATATTTTGATCTTCACTCATTCTAATCCTATAGTTTGTTATGCAGTCAGTGATTCCTCGTTGTCCAAGCAGTTACGGTATTCGTATTGTACTTTTTCGTCGGGAGTTAGATTCCAAGACCCGTAAATGGATTTAAAAGTGTATTCAATTTCTTTTTCTTCACTACAATTCAACGAAGACAAAACGGGTTAGTTAATATGTATACACTCATTTCTTTTACATTTCCAAACAACATAATACTGTGCGATACCTATACGTCTGCGCTCTATTAATTTTTAGTGAAGGAAGCAAAATATGCGCATGCGCAGTTTTAGTTTGCTGCTCACGTGATGATAATGTCTAAAAATGCTGTTACGTATCGTTCTATATGTATCAATGTTTACAAATGTAAATTGTTACAACGGTTTATAAAAGTGCACGAGAAAAACTGTGAAAACTCGAATGTTCTTTTTTGTTGGGTTTAACGTCACACCGACACAATAATTGGTCATATGGTGACTTTCCAGCTTTGATGGTGGAGGAAGACACCAGATGTCCCTCTGTACATTATTTTATCACAGGCGGGCTCCTGGGTAGAACCACTGAACTTCCGTAAGCCAGCTAGATGGCTCCCTCACATGAATAATTCAACGCCCCGAGTGAGGCTCGAACCTACATCGATGAGGGGCAAGTGATTTGAATTCAGCGACCTTAATCACACGACCGCGGAGGCCCCCGAATGTTCTTGAAATTAGAAACTGATCAACTGTAATGTTTCATGTAAATATATGAAACAGTGGCTTCATTCTGCCTTTCTGTGATAAATTATTTTAAAAATCACAAATAAAATTGTTTGGAAAGTCGCTTTAACATCTGTGCGGATTTTATTCTGATCGAAAGAAGGCTTTTCATAGTTGGTTATGTTGCAACGATATATCGCGACAATATTAAATATTCAGTTATTTCAGTTTAAGAGTGTCACTGAAATTGTACTAGACAGTGTTTAACCGTTTGACAATTAAAACAACGTTATAAAATACGTGAACGTCATCTATGCTGACGGCTTGTGACGTAAAATCAACTTTACTTTTATCTTTGGCAATTCTAATCAGATAATCAGATAAGTTATCTTTTAAAGGTGTAACGATGTAAAAGAATATTCAATATTCTTTTCTGACAACCGAATCTCTGTATATCCGAATAAAACTCATATCTAAATTTGAATTTGACGCTTCGTGTCGAAACGCCATAATACCGCCATATATTTGGCATACTTCATAAATATATACAAAAACGAAATCGTTTTGAATCAAATTTTTCAGTTGTTTAGATTCTGTAAATACCTTGAGCGTATGTGAGACGACCCTGCAAGGATGATGAGGCGGTCAGATGGAAGCAACTCACAAGGTCTCTAATTCACGGGTTGAAAAAATATAGGATATTCCGAGGTGTATATTTACCTTGTAAAGTGATCTCCCTTTGGTGTAAAATCTGTTGGATGTTCATCCTGAAAAGGTCACATAAAGAGTTTATATGTAAGGACTGACCCGTAACCGTGGGCCTATAGAAATTGTATTAGTTCCCTTTGACCGGTAACTGATCAGTAATGGGGGATAGTGCGCGGTAGAAAGTTTTCGCGAGGCAAATTAGTTTTGTGCATTAATATAGGCTTATAATGGATAGTCAAACATAAACTGAAAACGTCTCCGATGAAAGCCAAATTTTGCATTGGGAATACCATATTTTATAATCCCATTTCTAAAGTTTCCTTCTGTTACCAATACCATTTTTTCAGTTTTAGATAATTATGGGGTGCGTTTTACAATCAATAAACTATTTTGTGATATACCAAACTCATTCTGTGATATTCTTAATTCATTTATTGTGATATCATTACCTTTATGTTGTGATATCTTAAAGCATAGTAAATTTAATGATATCACTGATTTTAATCAGATATAATAAAAGTATTGTGTAGGACCCAAAAATGATTTGACGATATCATAAATTGATTAAAGGATATCAGATAATAGAATATTGGATATCTCTAAAAAGGAATAGTTTTTCATAAACTTAATTCGATTAAATAAAATTATTTTGCGTATATCACAATATATATATATAAATAAAACTAATAAATCAGTCATGGTTATCTCGAAAAATATGTTTATTGTTATGATATTCTAAATTCAATATATGTGCATTATGGATATAAATAATTTATACACTTTTGTGTACGATTTTAATTCACTTAACCATAGTATTAAATCAAATTTAATTTATCCTCACATTGCCATCATTTTTGGCTATCAATAATAATTTTGAAGTTATCCTAAAAAAATAAAGATATCCATTATTAATTTGATTATCTCCTAAAATCGACTGAGTGATATCACAAACCCGTTTAATTCTATGATATCCTTTATTCCGTTTAATGATTCATCAAATTCATTTTGTAATATAAAAAAACATCAATGGATATTATAAAGTAGAAAGTATCATTAGAAAAAAATAAGAATATCCTAAAATATAACTGATCTCAAGACATGCAATAATCGAAATATAGATATCCATAAATCATTTTGTGATATCTATAAAAGAATTTACTGATATCCAAGGACAATCAATGACATGAAATGAATTATGAATATCCATGGAAACGTTATTGCTATCACAAAATAATTTGTAATATCCATAAATTAATTCAAAATATCAATAAATGAGAAAATGATATTACAAAAAAAAATATGACATCCTTAAATTAATTAAGGATACCTATAAATGAATTTAGTTTGACTGTTCTCTTGTGATTTACCAGGTTATTAAATTTGTTTCTTACAACCGAGTTTATTTTATATGATTTCAGATTGGGAGGCGTGTGTACGAATTGATGCATGCAAGCTACTGGGACGCTCCTGCCCGTATAAAGTCACTGGATATCGAATACGCATTCCATTATCATAGGAATGCGGAACATCTTACACAACACAGAAACAGGAGATTCACTGTTCTTAAGGATATATCACATCCACACAATATAACGATAACACTGGATAACAAAAGAAATCGCGTAAAAATGCCAACTTACAATGAAGTTCCGTGGTCAGTGAGAACAATAATATGAGCCGCGCCATGAGAAAACCAACATAGTGGCTTTGTGACCAGCATGGATCCAGACCAGACTGCGCATCCGCGCAGTCTGGTCAGGATCCATGCTGTTCACTAATGGCTTCTCTAATTACAATAGTCTTTGAAAGCGAACAGCATGGATCCTGACCAGACTGCGCGGATGCGCAGGCAGGTCTGGATCCATGCTGGTCGCAATGCCACTATGTTGATTTTCTCACGGCGTGGTTCATATAGAATGAAGGTCCTTGGTCTCTGTTTGTAGCGACCTGGTACCTTGTAGAAACATCAGTTGTTACAAATCATAGAGAACATAGATACAGGCGTGTCGCAAGTACAAGAAAACATGAGATGTTGTTTGAGGTTAAAAGTCACTAATACAAATTCTTCTTTATGTCATATAAAAATGACAACTTCAGGTCTTATTTACGTATATTTATTTTTTCCTACACCTGTCTTTCATGAACGTTCTTTCATAAATTCGTGAAAGAAAATGAAAAGAAAAAAGGGGGCTTGAATAATTTGTCAGAGTCTGCTACGCTAAAACAACGCATATTTGCTCTTGTCAGTAAACCCTTTCTTTTGGTTTCGATCTGCAAAACTCACCAACGTTGGAGAATAAACATGAAAGTTTCCACATATCAGAAGTCTGGTATGCTTACCTGTTCGTCTCGGGATTATGACGAACGTCTGATGGATGTGAATGTCTCATTCGATACAGACTGCATTCCAGCAGCAGTGTAAAAGTGTTATTTAAGCACCTGTTATACAAGAATTTCAGTTAAGTTGGTCTGCAGTTCGCAGTTCGCGATTCGAATTGCGAACTGCAAACTGGTCGGGAGTTCGCGATTCGAATTGCGAACTGCAAACTAGTCTGCAGTTTACAATTCAAATTTCAAATTGCAGTCTGATCAGCTCTGTCTTGCGCATTGCAGACAAGAATGCATTTCACAGTTGGTCTGCAGTTCGCAGTTTGCGTTTCGAATTGCGAACTGCAAATTGGTCTGCAGTTCGCGATTTGAATTGCGAACTGCAAACTGGTCTGCAGTTTACGATTCAAATTTCAAATTGCAGTCTGATCAGCACTGTCTTGTGCATTGCAGACAGGAATGCATTACACAGTTGGTCTGCAGTTCGCAGTTTACGTTTTCAATTGCGAACTGCAAACTGGTCTGCAGTTCGCAGTTCGCGTTTCGAATTGCGAACTGCAAACTGGTCTGCAGTTTACGATTCCAATTGCGAACTGCAAACTGGTCTGCAGTTTCCGATTCAAATTTAAAATTGCAGTCTGATCAGCACTTTCTTGCGCATTGCAGACAATAATGCATTTCACAGTTGGTCTACAGTTCGCAGTTCGCGTTTCCAATTGCGAACTGCAAACTGGTCTGCTGTTTACAATTAAAATTTCAAAGTGCAGTCTGATCAGCACTGCCCTGCAAATTGTAGACAAGAATGCATTTCACAGTTGGTCTGCAGTTCGCAGTTTGCGTTTCGAATTGCGAACTGCAAACTGGTCTGCAGTTCGAGATTCGTATTGCGAACTGTAAACTGGGCTGCAGTTTACGATTCAAATTTCAAAGTGCAGTCTGACCAGCACTGTCCTGCGCATTGCGGACAAGAATGCATTTCGTAATTAGTCTGCAGTTCGCATTTCGCGTTTCCAACTGCAAACTGCAAACTGGTCTGTAGTTTGCGTTCCGAATTGCAAACTGCAATCTTGTCTGCTGTTTACAATTAAAATTGCAAAGTGCAGTCTGATCACCACTGCCCTGCAAATTTTAGAAAAGAATGCATTTCACAGTTGGTCTGCAGTTCGCAGTTTGCGTTTCCAATTGCGAACTGCAAACTGGTCTGCAGTTCGCGATTCGAATGACGGACTGCAAACTGGTCTGCAGTTTACGATTCAAATTTAAAATTGCAGTCTGATCAGCACTTTCTTGCGCATTGCAGACAAGAATGCATTTCACAGTTGGTATACAGTTCGCTGTTTGCGTTTCCAATTGCGAACTGCAAACTGGTCTGCAGTTCACGATTCAAATTTTAAAGCCCAGTGTGATCAGCACTATGTTTCGAATTTCAGACTAGAATTCATTTCACATTTTGATGGTCATGGCTTGGAATCGAATGACAAACTGCAGACTGGTTTGCAGTTCACAATTCGAACTGCGAACTGCAAGCTGGTCTGCAGTTTACGATTTAAATTTCAAAGTGCAGTCTGATCAGCACTGCCCTGCGAATTTGGACAAGAATGCATTAGACAGTTTTCAAATGCGAACTGCAAACTGGTCTGCAGTTCGCAGTTCGCAATTCGTAGTTCATAATTCGAAATGCGAACTGCAAACTGGTCTGCAGTTCGCAGTTCACGATTCGAATTGCGAACTGCAAACTGGTCTGCAGTTCAAGATTCAAAATTAAAATATATTTGAACGTTACTCTTATACTTTTAAGTAATAGGTCAGTATTTGCTAAATATAAATGAGCCGTGCCATAAGAAAATCAACATAGTGGGTTTGCGACCAGCATGGATCCAGACCAGTCTGCGCATCCGCGCAGTCTGGTCAGGATCCATGCTGTTCGCTAATGGTTTCTCTAATTGCAGTAGGCTTTAAAAGCGAAAGCATGGATCCTGACCTGACTGCGAGGATGCGCAGCCTGGTCTGGATCCATGCTGGTCGCACACCCACTATGTTGGTTTTCTCATGGCACTGCTCAAATGTTAATGGTCTGCACTTCCTCCCTCTTCATTAGAACTGCAAAGTGCCGGCTAGTCTGACGCTCTTAGTTTTTGTGGCGAACTACGAACTGCAAACTGGTCTGCAGTTCTCAGTTCGCAGTTCGCAATTCGTAGTTCATAATTCGAATTACGAACTGCAAACTGGTCTGCAGTTCGCAGATCACGATTCGAATTGCGAACTGCAAACTGGTCTGCAGTTCAAGATTCAAAATAAAAATATATTTGAACGTTACTCTTATACTTTTAAGTAATAGGTCATTATTTGCTAAATGTAAATTTTCGCAAATTTTCGGTCCTTAGTTTTTGATTCGAATTGCGAACTGCAAACTGGTCTGCAGTTTGCAGTTCACGATTCGAATTGCGGACTGCAAACTGGTCTGCGGTTCACGATTCATAATTGAAAGTTTACTGAAATACTACTCTTATGATTTAAGTACTAAGTTAGTGCTAGCTAAATAAATGTTAAGGGTCTGCACTCTCTCCCTCTCCATTAAGAATTTCAGAGTGCCGGCTAGTCTGCGGTTCTTAGTTTCCGATTCGAATTGCGGACTGCAAACTGGTCTGCAATTCAGAATTCGCAGTTCACGATTCGAATTGCGAACTGCAAACTGGTCTGCAGTTCGAAGTTCACGGTTCGAATTGCGAACTGCAAATTGGTCTGCAGTTCACGATTCAAAATAAAAGTACAAGGAATGTTACTACTATAATTTAAGTACTTAGTAAGTAGTGGATAAATTGAGGTTATGGGTCTGCACTTCCTCCTTCTCCATTAGAATGGCAAAACCGCCTGCTAGTCAGTGGTTCTCAGTTTCCGATTCGAATTGTAAACTGCAAACTGGTCTGCGGTTTAATGAAGTTTTGCGTGCAAGTCACTCTCCAAAACTAATGCAGATACTGGATAACATTTAGGGTAGTATTCCTACTTCTGGGACAGTGAATCAAAAAGTCAAGCACCGGCTGTCTTACGGACAGGTCTTGTTTATTTTACAATTTATCATTTGAATTGAATTGTCATTTTTTTTTGTGTGTGTTTTACATACGACACGCTAAAGAGCTAGGGGAGCGTCTGTCATTATCTTGCTGTATCCTGTATCTTGCAGGATTTTTTCCAATGAAACTGGTAACATTTTTATGGAGGAGCCGCCCATATCAATTATCAGTGACGAATATAGATAAGCTTAAATATAAACAAAGAAAACATGTAGAAGTTATAGCATGTATGTCACGGGACGTAACATTTCATGTTCTTTAAACATAATAGTGACGTGCGCCGCGCATAGCGGGGAAACTAATATACTTTGCCCTCGCGGTATCGTCTGCTGTTTAATTGAATCGGATATCCTCGGCAATGTACATTATGTCACGTATATTAACGGAGATGTCCGAGGCACTTCATCCTTGCCCGCACAGTCTTTGTGAATTCTTGTCATGTATGACCAATCTTCTTGGTTTGTTTTATGGGCATGAATGAGAGATAGAATGAGAGAAAGAAATACACTGGTGTTCTTTTTAATCTCTTACTACTTTTTACTGCCAAATTCCTTCTGCCCTCAGAGTAGTTAATGTACTCTTACGAGTAAGCCGGTAAAATGCAGAGAAAACTTAATTAAAATCATATAGAATTCTTTCGATTACTTCAATTAATTCACCAGTCGGTTGTGGTAAGGAATATTTAGAATATTTTTAATATTGTAGTTTGTATTTCTTTACAGAGCGCGTGAATTATTATTTGTGCAAACTTTGTGTTATTTTATCTTTATTTTATCACGATTGCTAATTTCATCGTTATTTTGTTTTAGACTTTTTATACTACGGAAATTAAAACAGAACGAACCTATGCCGGGAGATGATATATGTTGTGACATGTTATTTACATATTTCAATGTAAAGACATTTACACCCATTATAAGGAATCGTCTACAGCGAAGTATGGCAAAATGTAACTCTTGAATGGCTTAAAGCCCAACCCGTTTACTGTCATGATGTTATAATATCTTTTCTTATGGAATGTTTTTACTTAGGTTTTTGAAACAATGCAGCGGTTGCTCATTTCGTAAACGTTTACCTAGAAAATGTATTAGAGTGAAAATTGTGAAATATTATCTCGGTTGTGCATATAAAAACGATCTATTTCCGGATTTTATTTTATTGAAAGTTTTCTAAATAATGGAGCGGTTTTTCAATGATTACATTTTATTAAAATATATTTTACTTGAAATGATGCTTTCAAGAAACTATGTTAAATTCAAAAGTATTACACAGAAATGTTTCATGGGGAAATTTCCATCAAGTGTATTTAAGTTATCCGATTGGTCAAAAGACATGGCCGCAAGACAAAAACAAATCTTCAAATAAAATGTTTGCTAATGTTGACCCTCTATTGGTGTTGTTAAGTACCTTAGATTCGCCAAAACATGGCCGCTAGAGGGCGCGATCACTTTTTCCTGTATGTACATAATGGTAACTTGAAGGATCTTCTCGCCTGATGGCCAGATTTTAAATAATTTTACACAGGCAAGGTTCGTTAGATTACCATGAACCAAGAATTGTAAATTAGTCCGATTCGTACAAAACATGGCCTTCAGAGCCTGTGGTAATTTTTCCCTATATACATACATAGTCGAAACATCAGAAAATGTCCAAATTTTAAAACCATTCAAAAGTATTTTCTTTGGATGAACTATTACCAAAATTATTAAAGCCATCTTTTCTAGTGAAAGACAAGGCTATATTTCCCTTTCTGGCTATATGGTATACTTCCTCTGAATCTGCAGGCCAAAGTACAAAGTACAGACATGACTCCTTCATGAATCTCTGCCACACATGCCACCCTTTCCATTGTGAAACTATGATGAGTGACTTAGGGCCATAAAGGTCCTCTTATTATTAGTCTCCACAGACAATTCAAGGGAGATGCATTGTTTTCTGTCTGTCTGACTGTCCGGGTTGTCACAAGTTATTGTCAGAACAGAACAGAACAGAACAGAACAGAACATATTCTTTTATTTCATCCAGGCATTTTACAATACAACATGGATATATATCATAGTAAAGATTAACATGAACAGTAGAATGGTTCCGGCAGAAGAAGTACTGTTAACAAAATTAATAGTAACTACATCAATAGACATTTACATAGGAAACTTGAAATTCACTTTCAGTATTAAGTATTCATCAAGTAAATGGAGAGCAGGGGTTCATTTACTAATAAATAGTTAGAAACTCTTGTATATAATACTAAAATCAATTTCAACAAAAAGATATTTAAATATATATATTGGGGGGGGGGGGGGGGGTGGACATTTAGTATAGGGGTGCGATATATACGCGCCTGTAATATAACCGAACCTCAGAGTCAATTCGCCGAGAAAAGTAGTACCTTTATATTAAAGTGTATATTATATATATAAATGAAAATATTCTATGGAAAAGCTGTAAACATTTTTCAATTATAAAATAATTATAACTGTAACAGTTCTGTTATATTTACATGGATAATATGTGGGATATTTGTTTTAAGCGGTTAGGAGAATTGATTAGTTCTGCACGTGGATAACGAGGATTTCGTGTTTGTCACTATAGAACACTGACGGATTTAATACTTAAACATGTGTACGAAGGTCCGAGTAACGGATAAATTAAATATGTACATGTAAGTGACATCTTTTGAACAAATATATTTTAGTTGTAAGGCAGTAGAATAGTTACACGTATACTATGTTAGTGAGTTAGAAATATGAAATTACTTAATATTGATGATAATCGAAGAATATAGAAATGTAAAAAAAGTAGAAAGGAGGCGTTGGGATTATCTCTTGAACTGTTTCATAATATCGTCAAGGAGTTATAATAAATGTTTTAAGGTTCTTCCGCAAATTGAAATTAGAAATTCATGTGAAAAATCAGAATCCTCGAAACAGCTTTCAAAATGCAAGGACACAAAAAATATATGATAAAAGTTGAAAAGATATATCTGTAGGTAAACTTGCGAGCATGAAAGCTACGCTGAACCCTATCTCCACAGTGCTTTGGAAGAAAATGAGTGAAGATTTTTGGTGCAAAATTTCGGTATCGTATGTAACCTAAATTGCTATAAAATATTTATTTTCAAATCAAAGAAATGCCAAAATAGTGCATACGAGCGTTACTTTTTCAAGAAAATGTCGTTAAACATTCTAATGCGCAAAACACGTGCACAGTTTTTCTAAAATATTTCGCCGCCATGTTTATTTCAAGGAATTAAATATATGATTGTTCTTTTACCTCAGATTTCCTTACTGAAATATATATGCCTCCTTATTCACGGCTAGAGATATCCATTTAGTATAGTTTAGCACTGCCCGATCTCCTTAATCTGTTACCGATCCTTTACATTTAAAGAATAAACGCAATGTGTAATGATAGCTTTTCGCTTTACACACCACCTTTGGACAAGAAAGGCATTTCACTTAAAATTTGTAAGCATCCGCTGGCAAAATATTATTGAAAGATCGGAACTTTTTCTAAAATAAAGTTCAATTTCAATCATTTTCAAAAACTGGAAATATTGCACATTGTGTTGAATACATAAATAAAACAAAAATCCCCAAAATAAACCATTTTAGAACTTTTCCGGGAACTATAAGTTTCAGCCGAACAACGCATTTCAGGATGACACAAAACTGGTTTCTCTTTGTAAACAGTGTCAAAGTTCACCTGAGGGACATTGCTGAAAAAGTAAAAGTGCTTACTTGTTTCAGTTTTACATCCTGTAGAAAACGATAAACTTTCAACTTTAAATGCATATATGTTCTAAAATTATTCCAATATCAAAAACCGTTCGATCTTTTCCGTGAGAAATAAAACGAAGCAAATTTAACTATTTGTTTACACTTTAACCATGTGAAATTAAAGGCTTGACTATCACGAGACTCCCATGCATTTTGAACCTCGTGGTGAATAAACTGAATTTACTTTAAAGTATGGTGTCTCAGTTGAGCCACTTATTTGTTAATTTCAGAGAACATACATTAAAGTGTGTGTGTGTGTGTGTGTGTGTGTGTGTGTGTTGTGTGTGTGTTTGGGTTTAACGTCTTTTTCAACAATTTTTCAGTCATATAAACGACGGTGTCTACTTGTAGCAGTGAGCACAATGCTCAACTTTATAGTGCTGCCTCACTGGAATATCACGCCGTAGACACGTGACATGATACCCTACCTAGTCACATTATACTGACACCAGACTGTCCTAGCACTATCCTCTTAATGCTGAGCGCCAAGCGAGGAAGCTACTAGTACCATTTTTTACGTCTTTGGCATGACGCGGCCGGGGATCGAACCCACGACCTCCCGCTCTCGAAGCGGACGCTAGATACCACTAGGCTACAGAGGCGGTTCATACATTAAAGAAGTGCTTATGAGATTATGCATGTGTGCGCATATTTCAAAGTCTACTTTATATTAACGACTATAGAAAACAAGTGTGCACTCGGCAAATAGCAAGTCTATTATTTTCAGGTGTATACTGAACACTGATCCTTATGTTTGTACTCGTTATCCTTGGTTTCGTAGACAGTCTTAGTACTGGACCGCTGCTTCCGCTGTCAACACCGCAGTTATATAAAGTCAGTGTCCATTTCTATGCCGGAATTTCAATACACATTTATTATCAGTTTATATCTATGAAAGTGTGAAAAAATATTATTGTTTAACAAAGAACAGTAACTTTTGAGATCTTTCTGATTTTAATCATCAGGTTTTCGCCTGAAAAGTTCAACTGATTGCATTTTGTTTGTTTTGTAGTTATCTACAATTGTATACAAATTGTATTACCTCCTAACATATTTGGCTGTACATTTTTGTCTGCGATTTATTCTCACTGCGTTTTTAAAAACATGCTGCATAAATTCTCATAGTGTATAAAAAGTCGATAGATCAAAACTGGTTAGTTTACGACGCATGAAACATCTAATAAGGAATCTCTATAGGCCTACACATCGAACTTGTCCCGGACCAGTATGCGGAAATACTGTGGCCCCATGTTTCAAGATTGTCTAAAATGTTTGCATATATCGTGATAAAGCAAATATTTCGATTGTTTTTTATAATTAATAAAATATAAAATCACGTATATGTGAGAAAGTTACGTTAAAGTAATTTCGGTAGTTACCGCAAGAAGTTTCGAAAATTCCATTTGCTCCAAAGTTTCCTTGAGATAAGCAGCGTGTAAGTCGTAAATTCTACTGTAATAAATTAAACCTTTCTTATACGTGCACAATCCTTTAAACGAATTTTTGATCATTGCCAAATCTTGGTCGCATTAAGTCGGAGACTTTTCTTACAATTTTAGGCAGTTTGGTACACCATACATAGAAAAATCAGTGTGTGCACATTGCACTACTTTTATGTATGTTGAAAATAGCAATATGTACAAATGTATTTTCGTTTTAATACATGAAGTGGTCAGATTTGAAAACAGATTTTGTAATAAGTTAAGTTCTATTCAGTAAGACAATTCTCCTATGCACTAATTGAAACTTTGAACTAACTTTTGCCATTCATGAATTTTTAATAAAGTATTTTGAAAGGATTTATAAATCTAACCAAAAATTTGGAAAAATACAGGTAAAATATCTGCCTTGTTTATTTCCAAATTTTAGTATCACTTTTTATACAGCTACTTTTAGTTCAGGTCTTGCAAACTGAGCTGTTTTTGTGCTGCGGAACAGCTGCATTTGAAAGCTTTGGTTCACTATATTTTCACACCTCAAATGAAGGTCACTCTAAATTCAAGATGGCGGAAGTACCTTAAGACTAGAGCGTTCTTCGATCCTAATAGCGATTTCAGAGTAAGGTCGTGTCTTTGGGAAAATGCTGCGTTTTGCATGAAAATTTCTCTTTGTCTTTCGAAAAAATTACAATGAAATAAATAATGTCGCTCAGTGCCGGTTTGATTCGAGGTACACAGTGTACACTTTCTTTCGTTAAACGGGATACCATCGTACCGCCCAACTTCTACTGGGAGTTTATGATTTGTAGTTCTAAATCTGAATAAGGTGATACATTCTTTTAGGTCTAACAATTTGAAATAATCTTCAAGACAATGATCTTCTTTGAAACTATTGTAAATTAGACCTTTATTGGACTGGGGAAGCTGTGCATGCCATGACTGTTTATACTGGTCTATTAATGTTTGTTTTATTTGTTTATGGATGATTCCATGATTTATTTGGGCTTGGTTCTGCCAGAGATCTGGTCGGCCTACAGAGTTCAAAATGTCTTTTATCTTAGAAATCCATTTAAATTCATGATTAGGATCGTTGACCATATATTTGTAAATTTCGAACGATATTTTATTTTGTTTCCCAGTAATAAGACGATTCAAATTCTTAAGCGCGGGTCTTTACAACTTGAAGGCAATGTCCAGCATATAATTTAGTTTACTCACTCTATGTCGTGAGTAAATCAATTATTCACTAATTTCATGTTCCTAACTACAAAAACAACAAACACAAATATAGGATACAGGTCTAAGTATTTGACAGCGTTCCAATGTACAAAAAATACGAATATATTTGTCTTGCAAATGTAAGACGGTACGATCTTGTGCGATGTGTTAATGATCGACCAGTAGAAGTGGGGTAAATGTGGTTATCTTTATCTTTGTACACCACTCAGCCTGAAAACATACTATCAAAATTTAAGGCAAACATACAATCAGATGTACATGAAAATCTAAACTGTAAAAATGTGTTTTCTATTAGGTCCCGAATGAACCAAATGTAAAAACTTGAACTCATCTTATCTAGAATAGTTAAACAGCATATAAGATGGCAATTCTGGTCTCTCTCAGCTTCGTTGAGTAACCACAAATTAAGAAAAAATGTGCAGTGTATAAAACATAACATTCTTTCAAGGTAAAATCAAAAATAAAATGAAAACTAGCTCAAAAGAGGATAACGGCAATTTCCATTTGATAACGAAATAATAACATTGCATGGGAAAAAAAACAGCATGAAATATATAGATATAGAATTAAATGCGTACTTGTGAATGTTACTTTTCTAAATGTAGATACCGAGTCTGGTATGAAGAATTCAAATGCTCTCATATAATGTTAAATGTATATCTGCCTTTAAAGTTCTAGTTATACATGAATACTCAACAGTAATAATTATCAAGGAACTGTTCATGTCTAAATACCCTTGAAATATAAGGTACAGTAACTGAACCTTATTTTCTATCAGAACATAAAGGAGACGTAATGTATGGCCTGAGGAATCTGTCTAGAACTAAATGATTACTCTTGTTTAAATCACAGTCAAAAAGTCAAATCTGCCTTTGATATTCGAATACAGTTACAAGCCATCAGCAATAACTATTAAGAAACTTGAAATGTCTGTTAGGGTGGGTGGCAGGGAATAAACAAATAATCAAAATACTTATTATGCTGTCAAATATTCAACCTCGAGTGAAGAATATCAATTAACAATTACTTATATAGTGCACTGAAAATATGAGAAAATCGTGAATTGCAAGCAGAAAACGCGGTATAATAACTACCGGGAACTGGAGACAAAATAGTAAGCAGACGATGAAAAACGTCAATAATTTTATTTACTCACTCTATGTCGTGAGTAAATCAATTATTCACTAATTTCATGTTCCTAACTACAAAAACAAAAAACACAAATATAGGATACAGGTCTTAGTATTTGACAGCATTCCAATCGAGCTAAACAAAGAAGGTAATTGTAGTGTAATAAATTCAAAAGATTCTTTTAGAAATATCCAAAGTTTTCAGAACGCTAGCCAAAGTAAACGCAGCACGGCCTAATATTAATGTATCATAGATAAAGCATTCAAAAGACAGTCAACGCAATAATACACGACTAAAATTTACAGCCCATGCTTTCTCAGCACAGCCAAAGCAAAATATCACTTTTTACAGCAAATGCTTTCACAACACGACCAAACGGTCACTTTTTCGATACAGAGTACGCTTCAACAGCACTACCAATGTAAAACGGTCATTTTTTCCAAACACCCAACGCTTTCACAGAACAGCTGAAGTAAAATAGACACATAGCTTGATACTCAAAAAGTATACTCAGCTTTCACCAAGTTTTATATGAATTACATATCCATTTTACTATCTACATTAAGCTACAACTTGCACACCATCTGAAAATATTAATTCACATATTAAATATTTCATTTGGAAAGAACTCGGCAAAAATAAATTACAGACAACATTTCAAAGTATAGCAGAAATGAAACGGCTGTTTTCGCATCACGGACTCGAAATATAAAAAAAAAAAAACAACATGTCTTGTTATCAAAGTTTCGCTAAAACGATATACGTTAAACTATTCACAACATCTAAAAGTAACACTTACTGCAGAGTTTAATATAAACACTTGTTTGGCTAGTCAGCTCTTTTGCGTTATAACCAGTCAAAACAGTAAAACCTTTTACAGTACAGTTAAAGCAAAACGGACATAACTTCCTTAGCAAATTGAGCTTGAACAGGTAACACTTAGCCGTACAAGCACAGTGTAAAAAATCAGTGCTTTCGCGTATCCTTTAAAATTAAGTTTGAAGCGACTCCCTATATTACAAATGTATACTTATCTATTCATTGTTGTTCTTAGCTCAACAGAAATAAATATCCACCAAACAAGGTAACACTGATCACTACATCTGAAAAGAACATAATAAGATTAACGATTGATCTAGATCAAATAAATATATATATATATATATCACAGCACAATTAATATATATATATATATCACAGCACAATTAACGTAATTGAATATGTCAAAAATGAAAAGACAAAATCACTGTCGTTTTTAAAACAACTTCATTTATCAAAATATAATAATCATTCATTAATGCAGTACCCAATGCTGTAGCTAATGACTTCACAACACAGAAATTAAACGGTCAACAAAATGATACACGACAAAAATAAAACAGCCAACACTTCCATAGCACAGCCGACGTAAATTACAATACCTAACGTTTTCACAACACTAATAATAAGAAAGTCAACGCAATTATGCACGACTAGAACAAAGCATCCCACACTTTCAAAATATGGCAAAAGTAAAAGTGTCATAGCGAATGTTTTCACAACACTGACTATAAGGCAATCAACGTAATAATGTACGGTTAAAATAAATAACCAACGCTTTCTCAGCACGGCCACAGTAAAATGTTCCTTTTTCACCAAGAAACGCAAATACTTTCCCAGCACGACCAAAGTAAAACGGTCACTATTTCCGCATTATAACCAAATACTTATCTTCCGTCGCAATTTTCACATACTTTTAATTAAACAGTATATCAATCAAACAATCTCTTCGTTAAGCTAATTACTACAGTTTGAAAACTTCTGAAATATATGTCAGCCAAACAATGTTACGGTTATCACATCTAAAATGATTAATGGATTAATGATTATATTTTGGTGTAAAAGCCAAGGTAAAACGGACAGTAGCCTCATATTCGAAAAATTACAACAACAAACACCATCACACGGTCGTAAAACAACTGAATATATCAAAACATAACAATCCGTCATTGAAAAGAACTTTATATATTAGATATTTCATATTTTAATAGCAGTTTTTCGTACATTGTAGTTTTTTGTTAGCCTTACAACTTCTAAAATAAATATCATCTACCAATCAACGTTTTCCTAATCACGACATCTGAAAACAACAATCAACAGATTGAAGATTGATCTGCATGTAAAACTCTCATAGAATAACAAAAATAAAACGGTCAGTGGTCTCAAAGTACAAATGCATCATAGCACGGTCGTTCTTTAAAACAGCTCAATATACCAAAACAATATCTTTCACAGATGTACTTCTTTTTGTAGTTGAATTTATCACACAACTGCAATAAGACAGTCAACACAATAATGCATGACTTAATGGCAGAAAACGTACTAATGCATGAAAGGCTAAAAGCAACATAGCTAACTCGGTAATAAATTGTCTCAAAAATCTATAAAAGTACTCCGAAATGACTAGTGGTACAAACTTATAGGCATAAGAGTTTTGCAAGATACTTTTATAAATAACCAAACATATTATGCAGAAAGTATAAAACAGTTGGAACGCTTTTGAAATAATGCACACATTTTACATTATTCTTGCATTTTTCCCAATATCTAACTTTTATTTTCACCCACTTCATTTTTCAGTGTCATATGCAAAACATGGCAGAAAAGAACATATTGAAAACGTTCACCTACACTATGGCCGAGTAGTCTTAAAAACCAGATTTATCTAAAACATATACTTATCTTTTCACTGCAATTTTATTCTTGAAAACATATTCACCACGTGGTCTACAATTAACCAAATCAAAGCTTCTGTGCTAAACACAACAACACACGATTCAAAATCAACATAACTGACGTTTTGGTGACTTCATGTTACAACTAAAATATAAGAACAAATACTAAATTTTTATCATAGTTCTAACCAATTCTGAATACTGAATTGCACATCGTTTATACCTCTACGTTAAGCTGATCATCTCTAATAATTTTTCTCAAAATTCCATAACAAGAGGGTACTCTGAAGTGACTAGTGGCATGATATTTTTTTTTTTTTTAAAGACCCACCACGACCTAATGACCCACTTTTTCACCAACAAAATCTTCATGAAAATCATTCTTAAAATACAGCTATACCACAAGATTTTAGGTGGACAATTTAGGCCTTTCCTGAATAAATGTGTTTTGACAACTTCATCTGCAAAATTATTCAGAAAATCTCTTTTCAGCATAGTTTCAAAAATATATATGAATAACTATCTTAAACTGTTGAAACAAAATGTGATCGAAATTTAACTAAAAACACTGATTTATGTACATATTGCTACAGTAATTTAATAAAATCTTAAAACATTACACACATTTTCTTGGCCATATATATGTCCCTGTCAATTTGTAACTAGATACTTGTTATTTCTCATTTTCTTCATGCAAAACATGTATAATTACCATCATGGAAATACAAAAGAATACAGTTATTTTGTGGTGCCTCTTTAAAAATAACCAAATATAGTGTGCAGAAGGAACAAACAGTTTCAACGCTTTTGAAGTTATGCAGCCAATTTACATTATTCTTGCATTTTTTCCAATATCTAACTTTGTTTTCACCCACTTCATCATTTTTTCAGTGTCATATATACATTCTATGCCAAACATGGCGGAAATTAACATTGAAATTTTTTCACCTAAACTATGGGCAAGTAGCTTTAAAAACCAAATTTATCTAAACATATACTTATCCACGGCCTGTAAACACTGGCTCGTCCTCTTTGAGGAGATGAGTTGAAAAAAGAGCCAATGATACTTCCGAGGAGGCGCTAATGACCGGAACTTCATGCAGAATGTAAACAAAGAAGAAGGGTGAGTTGATTGTTTCCTTTCTCCGATAAATGTAAGGCCCTATTTTAAAAAATAGCCAATGTAGTTCCACTCAGAAATGATTATACTTTTTATATATGCAGGCCATTTTGCAAGGTAAATGCATTCCTTGACGTGAGAACTTTTGAAAGTTGGAAAGTACAGTAAGTCCAAACCAAAAGTGGACATTTTCCCATATATTTCACCCTAATTTACACAAATTTAAGATTTTATAGTCCCTGCATCAACCTTGCTGAAAAGCATATCTTACTACTGCATGACTTACGTGGTTTACTAGCGTGTTTATCCCGTACACGTGCATTTATCACCATGTGGAGGAGCCAACGCCGCAGAGGAGGCGCTAAGAACCGGAGTGGGAGCCAAAGCACTTTGAAATTTAGTTTTTTTTTAATGTGTCATCAATTCTCACATACCAGATCTTTATCATGATTTCCTTGGATTGTGACAAACATCTGATGGATGATGTTTTAACAACATCCTATTCATTTCCTTAGAATGTATTACGAGATATTTGCACTTCTCTTTTCTTTTGCACTTATCTAATGATGGGTTATCATGGCGTTATAAGTTGTATAATTATGATATTTTCTGTGAAAATGACATTTCCTAATGCACAACGGTTTTCATGTCCAACGCATTTTGGATTTTTTAATAGTTAGTGTTAACTTTGTGGTAGTCTTGAAATGCAATTGCAATATGTGCTTCACTAGGTACTTACAAATGCTAAATAAATAACCAAGAAAACAGTTACACATTCATGCCGGGGATAACATCTACTTTAATATGATATCAAAATCATATGCGGGTTGTAAAAAAATTTCAAAGTGCTATTCCACCTTAATTCGATTACATATACGTATATGAAAATGCTAACACTCAAAATACCTCTCCCAGATGTTCTAACGATAACAAAGAAACTGAAAACGTTATATATTTATTCCCCTGTCGAACCGCATGTATCATATAGCTTTTGTCTTATCTTTGTCCGTTTGTCAGTCGTCGTTCTGCAGTCAAAGTCATATTAATTAGTTATTATTTAGTACTGGGAGGGTGCTATCTGTTGAGGCAATATTTGATGTCAGATTTGTTTTTTTATTAATGCTACGTAGTAAGAATGGGTATTGACCGTTACTGAGCTTACAGTTACAGAATTATAAATACAGTTTTCTAATTTTACTTAAATAACGTTTGTAAGGAAACATGTATGTTGATACTTAATTTCCAGCTAGCGCGATTCACTGATTTGCCGATCCTATTCTGCGGAATATCGAAAAAAAAAATCATTTCTTATATTTACATTATATAGTATCGCTGCCTTTCTCGATTTTATTTATGCTTTCAAATAACTCTTAAAAAAATTGTTTCTAAATGAATTAGAAAAGACATAAATATATTGAAAAGATAAAACAAAAACAAAAACAATTGAGCAAAAATATCGAGGGAGTTTTATAAATAAAGTGTACATTCTAACATGACCAGCAATGCTTAAATCGTCAAAACGATATTGTGTTAACGTCGCAGTCGGAGTCGGCATCGCCGTTGGAAATTGTTTTTTTATAAAGTCAAATATCTCTGTTACTATCAAAGCTATTGACTTGAAACTTAAAACAGTTATTTACTATCAAAGTCTACACCAGGAGAAACAATCTCTATAACTCTGATTGAATTTTGACAGAGTTATGCCCCTTCTTAACTTAGAGTTTTAAGTTTTATAAAGTTTTACTGGCAAAGCTCTAATTCAGAGTAAAGTACTGAGAAAAGTCGAGTGGGCTGTCTTATGGACAGCTCTTGTTATTTTAGGTAGATTATGTGCATTTGGGTAGTATAATACAATTTCTAGCATCAAATTATAAACATTAAAACGGAATAGATATTACATTGCGAGAACGAAAACGCTTTATACGAGTGTTCATCACCTAGGAAATGAACTGGTCAGTGGCTCCGACTCTGGACTTTTGCGCCTCCTCCTAGGCTTTGGCTCCTCCTCTTAGCCAAAATTGAGCATAGAGGGGAAAACCCGCCGTTAAAACACATAAATAATACAGATTTAACATACAATTATGGGAAAAATTGGTACAATGTATATTTACTCTTATATGTGTAAATTGGGACGAAATATATGGGTAAATCTCCACTTTTGGTTCGAACTTGCCCCATTTTCCAACTTTCAAAAGTTCTCACGTCAAGGAATGCATTTACCTTGCAAAATGGCCTGCATATATAAAAAGTATAATCATTTCTGAGTGGAACTACATTGGCTATTTTTTGAAATAGGGCCTTACATTTATCTGAGAAAGGAAACAATCTACTCACTCTTCTTCTTTGTTTACATTCTGCATAAAGTTTCGGTCATTAGCGCCTCCTCGGAAGTATCATTGGCTCTTTTTTCAACTCATCTCCTTAAAGAGGACGAGCCAGTGTTTACAGGCCGTGTTATCTTTTCACTGCAATTTAATTTATGAAAACATATCCACCACGTGCTCTACATTTAAGCAAGTCAAAGCTTCTGTGCTAATCACAACATCACACGATTCAAAATCAATCAGTAATTTTCTATTATTGTTTTCTCTGATTATGCTAAAAGCCAATAGCATCATCTGAAGAAAGAATAATTAACATATCTTATATTAAATCGAATTGTTAACGCTTTAAATACGACCGAGCTGTAACCACTGTATCATTTACGCCCGATAAATTAAAGTACAAATACGTATGCTTCGCTTCGCTTCTACTTCCTGATACAGTATGCACACCTTTTATGTACTAATTCATAAATCTCGTCCCAGAAGTATATACATGTAATATTTACTTTCCTTCAATAGCAGGTTTTTTCATCGTGAATTTATTTTAAATAACATTAACAATAAAATAACACATTAAGCAAGAAAACATCTGCAAAGTCACAGAGAAAAACAAATAAACGCATCTAGATGTGTTATACAAACCTTGTGCACATGTACCATAAAACTAACTGAAAATATACAAAACAGATAACAAATTTTAATATGCACGTTTTCTTTATTTGAACATTCTGACCAGACGGAGTAATTTGTTGCACAATTTGCACGAAAACTTCGTGACCCGAAAACCTTCTCTGCGGATATTAAAACCGAATAACAAAGGATTATGAAGTTCATCACTTACAAATTTGCTATATAGGTAACATATCCGCCGCTTAAAATATTCAAAATGTTTACTGATAAACTGTTTCAAATTTCTACAGCTAACATTACCACTAATTCAAGTACACAGTAAGCCGAAATTAAAACAAGATATTTTGTTAATCCGTATTAGCATATATCTCTTAGCGTTGATGAACTTTACCATGTCAATAATCTTTGTAAAAGATATTCTAGCCAAAATCAAAACTTTAGGCAATATGAAATGTCTCATTTTGTGGAAACAGCATGTTGATAAATTCTAGGACATTCCCGTTACACGTGTCACATTTTCAAACTAAAAATATTGATTTTGACAAAACACTACGGAACATAGAAAAAAATAATAAATCTTTACCTTTCCGAAATTGCTACCTTTTTCGCTGAGTATTACGTTGAGTGTTCCTTTCCAGATGCAAATGATGTCCAAAAACTGAATATTCGTCTCAGAAGGGTTTGTCAAGTTTTCTTACGAGAATAAACAAATAATCAAAATACTTGTTATGCTGTCAAATATTCAACCTCGAGTGAAGAATATCAATTAACAATTACTTATATAGTGCACTGAAAACATGAGAAAATCGTGAATTGCAAGCAGAAAACGCGGTATAATAACTACCGGGAACTGGAGACAAAATAGTTAGCAGACGATGAAAAACGTGAATAATTTTATTTTTCATATCGTTGGCACATTCCACTAGGATTATTTTTGTCATTTTATAGAATCTGATTTTAATTATTTTAAAATAAATTTTGACTCGTTAACCTATACAACAGGTTGAACGTTATCCGTATATTTTGCGATTCTTGAACGGTGCCCGACGAACAGTGGACAGCATACTACTCTTCGATTCAAAGTTTGACTAGGGAAGTGCTGATCAGACTGTAGTTTAAAATTTGAATCGCGAGCTACCTGGTTAGAACTTAAAATCTCTATTTAACTACCATGTTTTAGAACTAAAATCAGAAGAATAACGTTCGTATGTACTTATTTCGAATTGCAAACTGCAGAAAAGTTTGCAGTTCGCAATTCGAATCATAACAGGAAAATGCGAATCGCAGACTAGCCGTCAGACCAATTCTGGTGGAGTGTGGGGTGGGATGCAAACCAAAAACCTTTATTTAGCTACCGCTAACTAAGTACTGAAATTAAAAGAGTAACGCTTCTTATACTTACATATTGAATCGTGAACTGCAGACCAGTTTGCAGTTCGCCATTTGAATTGTAAACGGTGAAAAACGGCAGACTGGCCAACAGTGTGCAATTCTTACGGGAAATTGCATGTTCTTTACCTCTATTTAGCAACCACTTACAAAGTACTGAATTATAAGAGTAACACTTCTAATACTTACATTTTGAACGCTAAACTGCAGACCAGTTTGTAGTTCGCAATTTGAATTGTAAACTGTGAACTACAGATTGGCCGACAGTGCAATTATTACGTTGAATTGCATGTTCATAACCTCTATTTAGCAACCATTTATGAAACGTTCCAATACTTTCATTTGCATTGTGAAATGCAGACCAGTTTGCAGTTCGTAATTCGAATAGTGAACTGCGAATTATGAACTGCAGACCAGTTTGCAGTTCGCAATTCGAATCGTGAACTGCGAACTGCGAACTGCAGACCAGTTTGCAGTTCGCAATTCGAATCGTGAACTGCGAACTGCGAACTGCAGGCCAGTATGCAGTTCGCAATTCGGATCGTAAGCTAAGAACCGCAGAATAGCCAGCACTTACTTTTAAGTATAAGGGTAACGTTCAAATATATTTTCATTTTGAATCTTGAACTGCAGACCAGTTTGCAGTTCGCAATTCGAATCGTGAACTGCGAACTGCAGACCAGTTTGCAGTTCGAAATTCGAATACAAAGCTAAGAGCCGCAGACTATCCAGCACTTTGCAGTTCTAATAGAAAGGGAGGAAGTGCAGACTATCAACATTTATATTAAGCTAACACAGGCCTATTACTTAAAAGTATAAGAGTAACGTTTAAGTATAATTTCATTTTAAATCTTGAACTGCAGTCCAGTTTGCAGCTCGCAATTCGAATCGTAAACTGCGAACTGCAGACCAGTTTGCAGTTTGCAGTTCGAATCGCGAACTGCAGACCAGTTTGCAGTTCGCAATTCGAATTATGAACTACAAATTGCAAACTGCGAACTGCAGACCAGTTTGCAGTTCGCATTTGGAAACGTGAACTGCAAACTGCAGACCAGCTGTAAAATGCACTCTTATCCAAATTTGCAGGGCTGTGCTGATCAGACTGCACTTTGAAATATGATTCGTAAACTGCAGACCAGCTTGCAGTTCGCAGTTCGAATCGTGAACTGCAAACCAGTCTGCAGTTTGTCATTCGATTCCAAGCCATGACCTGCAAACGTGAATTGCAAACTGCAGACCAGCTGTAAAATGCATTCTTATCCAAATTCGCAGGGCAGTGCTGATCAGACTGCACTTTGAAATTTGATTCGTAAACTGCAGACCAGTTTGCAGTTCGCAATTCGAATCGCGAACTACAGATCAGTTTGCAGTTCGCAATTCGAAACGCGAACTGCGAACTTCAGACCAACTGTGGAATGCATTCTTGTCTGCAATGCGCAAGACAGTGCTGATTAGACTGCAATTTGAAATTTGAATCGTAAACTGCAGACTAGTTTGCAGTTCGCAATTCGAATCGCGAACTGCAGACCAGTTTGCAGTTCGCAATTCGAAATGCGAACTGCGAACTGCGAACTGCAGACCAGTTTGCAGTTCGCAATTCGAAACGCGAACTGCGAACTGCAGACCAACTATGAAATGCATTTTTTTTTGTTTTTAATAATGTTAATACTTTTGTTTGGGAGGTAGGGGCGGAGGAGGAGGGTGCGGGTCACCAATATACTATAAATGACATAATTACCTCATTTCATTTTCATTTAAGTTGTTCTGATTTTAGAAAACTTCCATTTAATTTCATATGCACCTAATTTTTTTAAGGATTGCTGACATTTTGCTGAAGGTAGCTTCTATTGTGGGTCGTTGAAAAACCTGCAGACCAGTTTTTTTGTTGTTGTTGTTGTTGTTTTGTTTTTTTGTTTTTGTTGTTGTTGTTGTTGTTATTTATCTACGTGTATGTAAATAGAACCCAAAATGGTCCATAAGTCATAATCTAACATGGCTCATTTAAATTGGTAAGGTAGTTAAAAAATAAAACATTTAGATATCTAGTTGCTAAGGTAACACCATTAATGGTATTTTAAACAATAGATATGAAAATGTACATATTTCTGCTGATTTCAAAAGATCAGTGATTACTAAATTGATTGTTCTGCTGAAAAGAATAATAAAAAAACCCCACTCAACAAAAATAAATGAGCCGCGCCATGAGAAAATCAACATAGCCGCTTTGCGACCAGCATGGATCCAGACCAGCCCATGCTGTCCGCTAACGGTTTCTCTAATTGTAATAGACTATGAAAACGAACAGCATATGAAAACGAACAGCATGGATCCTGACCAGACTGTGCGGATGTGCAGGCTGGTCTGGATCCATGCTGGTCGGAAAGCCATTATGTTGGTTTCTCATGGCACGGCTCAAATATGCAATTTTCTACTTGACATTAAATTTTCATGTACCAGCCAAATAATAAACATCGAAATTGAATATTAATTTTAAGATTTTCTTCACAAAGGACAAACATTTTAAAATCTGTTAGATATAAAAACTGTCTGTGTAGATAAATATCAAATAAAAAATTTTTTATGCAGGATCAAGGGTAATTATTCTGCATTAATGTCATATATCAACATAAACCCTCAGCTAGAGAAATCGTAAATTGGTTTTCATAAAGTAGAAGTTTGAAGATGATCAACATAAAAACATGAAGAATTTTAATACCCGTTTATATTTTAACCCATGACTTAACATATTTCTTTCACAGGTTCATAAGTTCCTATTGTCTGCAATGCGCAAGACAGTGCTGATCAGACTGCACTTTGAATTTTTATTGTAAACACCAGACCAGATTGCAGTTTGCCATTCGAATAGCGAACTGCTGACCAGTTTGCAGTTCGCAATTGGAAATGCGAACTACAGACCAACTGTGAAATGCACTCTTGTCAACAATGCGCAGGGCAGTGCTGATCAGACTGCACTTTGAAATTTTAATCGTAAACTGCAGACCAGTTTACAGTTTGCAATTCGAATCGCGAACTGCAGACCAGTTTGCAATTCGCTATTCGAAACGCGAACTACAGACCAACTGTGAAATGCACTCTTTTTGCAATGCGCAGGACAGTGCTGATCAGACTGCACCTTGAAATTTGAATGGTAAAGTGCAGACCAGTTCACAGTCCGCAATTCGAATCGCGAACTGCAGACCAGTTTGCAGTTCGCAATTGGTAACGCGAACTGCGAACTTCAGACCAACTGTGAAATGCATTCTTGTCTGCAATGAGCAATACAGTGCTGATCAGACTGCAATTTGAAATTTGAATCGCGAACTGCAGACCAGTTTGCAGTTCGCAATTCGAATCGCGAACTGCGAACTGCGAACTGCAGACCAGTTTGCAGTTCGCAATTCGAAACGCGAACTGCGAACTACAGACCAACTGTGAAATGCATTCTTGTCTGCAATGCGCAAGACAGTGCTGATCAGACTGCAATTTGAAATTTGAATCGTAATGCAGTTCGCAATTCGAATCGCGAACTGCAGACCACTTTGCAGTTTGCAATTCGAAACGCGAACTGCAGACCAACTATGAAATGCATTCTTGTCTGCAATGCGCAGGACAGTGCTGATCAGACTGCACCTTGAAATTTGAATCGTAAAGTGCAGACCAGTTTACAGTTTGCAATTCGAATCGCGAACTACAGACCAGTTTGCAGTTCGCAATTCGAAACGCAAACTGCGCACTGCAGACCAACTGTGGAATGCATTCTTGTCTGCAATGCGCAAGACAGTGCTGATCAGACTGCAATTTGAAATTTGAATCGTAAACTGCAGACTAGTTTGCAGTTCGCAGTTCGAATCGCGAACTGCAGACCAGTTTGCAGTTCGCAATTCGAAACGCAAACTGCGCACTGCAGACCAACTGTAAAATGCATTCTTGTCTGCAATGCGCAAGACAGTGCTGATCACTGGTGGGGGAGGGTCGCGGGGATTTACATCATAATGTTACATAAGTAAGATTAAGATTTAACCGCTGCAGAATAGGTATTTTATGTAGAGGGACACGCAAGTGAAGTATAATAGTAACAGTGTGTAGAAAAACATGTTATAATGCTATTTAAGAGTGCGTAATTGGAAATGGATTACATAAAATTACCTTTTCTATTTCAGCAAGAAGAATATCAACAGTAATACATACTGTTTTCTTTGCTTGACTGCTTTTTCTGGCTTTGTCATTTTCGAGTTCACTGGTTTTGATTTTTTGGATAGACACAATATTCAAATGTCACCGTTCAAATCGCAAATAGAAGACAGGTGAGCTTACTTTCTTTTCATTCTATTATTTATCAGATATGTATGCCCATGTAAAACTATAATAAAACGAAATGGCAGTTTGCTCACCTTTGTAAGGTGTTCTAATACTAATCAAGTCACACATTTACGATGGCGTAGCGCGAAGGTATGACATTGATAGTGAGAAGCAACGATAGTGAAGCGCGATGTATTGACAGTCCGATAAAACGGGGATGGCAAGGTGAAGTTTTGTTGCATATTTGCCACTTTACCTACGCGCTTCGCCATTGTGCAATTGCTCTTCGACTTAAGAACCTTCCGCTTCGTAGTTCTACCTACCGGTACCTGTTTTGCCAATGTTATTTCAGAATCACCGTTGTATTGTTACTATTGTACCTTAGCCATTCAACATCGTTCTGCCGCTCTTCCCATCGCACTGTCAAACGTCTTTACTGTATCTCGTGCCATCAAACCGATGCTGTTTACGCGTCGCAATCGTCCTGTCAACATTTGCTGTCGTACTTTTTCCTCTTTCTCTTTGTACCTTATAGATTCGCCAAATTTGTGTCACTCTCCACCATCGCAGTCACTCTCGTACCTTTGCCCTTCGTCATCGTGCTGATTTGCCTCGCTGTTGTATCTGCGCTCCACTATCCTACCACGCCATCCACCATCACCTTCTTTCTAATTTGCAATCCTACAATATTGCTTAACCATCGTATCTTCACACTTTACCATCGTGTCTTCACACTTTACCGTCATACTTTGATTGCTGCGATCATGTTCTCGCTGATCGCAATCACGCCGTCGCGCATTGCTGTCACATATTTACTGTTATAAGACTTTAATGTTATACGCACACAGTTAAGTTTATTGACAACAGAAATCTCGATAGCGGAACGCGAAGACACAACTGTCAAATACGATAATAACTTTCTATCGTAACCATCTTATAATTGTTAAAGCTGCCACCTTCGAGCTACGTCATCGTTGCTATGTGTGATCACAATTGTACTGTCACACTTCATCGCGCTTTGTGTTCGTAGGAGGCAGTCGTTGGCTCTTACGGAACACTATGCCCTTGTCAATTCAGTTTTCACAACTGCGAGTACGCTGGAACTTTTTATGTATCGATGGTGTTTTGAAATACACGGGGAGGAAGTGTCACACGAAGGATGGAGTTCTTCTGATAACCTGTCATGTTTTCTTCTGATAACTGTTACGGAGAACATCGTTAACACCCTTTTTAAATAATAGAATTAGCTAAAAAGTATCTTAACATAGCTCAAGAAACACCCTGGCAGTAATAAAAGTTATCATAAGAACTCTGTGACATCTTCAGAGTTATCGCCGGAATTCCGTAACATTTGAAAAATCGGGCATAAAATTGTTAGAAAGTGGTATATGTTTGCAAGTTTGCAATAAAATTATTCTATTGCATGTGCTGCGGATGAAGAACGTGAATAAGAAGAATAATATGTATGAATGAGCAAACCATTTCAATATTTTACTCAAAATGTCTTCTTTTCAAAGTAGTGGCGCTGATTATTAGACTAAACAGTTTTTTCTGACGCATAGCACAAGACATCAGGCAACCTTGATCATCAAACTTTAGTTTTACACCCCATTCTCTCTATTTAAAGATAAATAATTATCATTTTTTCCTACGATTCCTTGGCACGTCATTCAGAAATCAGACGAACTCTGTAACGTTTTCCAGGAACTCCGTAACAGTTATCAAAAGAAAACATGACAGGTTATCAGAAGAACTCCATCCTTCGTGTGACACTTCCTCCCCCGTGAAATACACTCAACAAAATTCCTAATCGGTCAGTTTATATTCAATTTTTGTATTGCTGTTTTGTTAATAATGTATGTATTTTCACAAAATTTCACATGCCGATATTTGAAAATAGAATTATATATCTATATGTTAAACATGTAATTTCTTTAACATTAGCAATAATTACTTTTTCGTTTACGGATTGCCACTTGAATATTTCTACCCAAGCTTACCTCACTAAAATACAAAATAATCCTGTGTATACTCATTAATTTCAAGAAATAACTGTCTACAGTGCTCCCTCTCTACAGCGGTTCTCTGAACAATAATTCCATCCTTGCAACAACACTTGCTACTGATTCCAAAACCTGCTAATTGTTCTTTATTATGTCTCCCCCAGGAGACATATTGTTTTTGCCCTGTCCGTCCGTCCGTCCGTCTGTCCGTCCGTCCTTCCGTCCGTCCGTCCGTACGTCACACTTCATTTCCGAGCAATAACTGGAGATCCATTTGACCTAGAACCTTCAAACTTCATAGGGTTATAGGGCTGCTGGAGTAGACGACCCCTATTGTTTTTGGGGTCACTCCGTCAAAGGTCAAGGTCACAGGGGCCCGAACATTGAAAACCATTTCCGATCAATAACTAGAGAACCACTTGACCCAGAATGTTGAAACTTCATAGGATGATTGTACATGCAAAGTAGATGATCCCTATCGATTTTGGGGTCACTCCATTAAAGGTCAAGGTCACAGGGGCCCGAACATTGAAAACAATTTCCGGTCAGTAACTTGAGAACCACTTAATCCAGAATGTTGAAACTTCATAGGATGATTGGTAATGAAGAGTAGATGACCCCTTTTGATTTTGGGGTCACCCTGTCAAAGGTCAAGGTCACAGGGGCCTGAACATGGAAAACCATTTCCGATCAATAACTAGAGAACCACTTGACCCAGAATGTTGAAACTTCATAGGATGATTGTACATGCAGAGTAGATGACCCCTATCGATTTTGGGGTCACTCCATTAAAGGTCAAGGTCACAGGGGCCTAAACATTGAAAACCATTTCTGGTCAGTAACTTGAGAACCACTTGACCCAGAATGTTGAAACTTCATAGGATGATTGGTCTTGAAGAGTAGATGACCCCTATTGATTTTGGGGTCACTCTGTCAAAGGTCAAGGTCACAGGGGCCTGAACATGGAAAACAATTTCCGATCAATAACTTGAGAACCACTTGACCCAGAATGTTGAAACTTCATAGGATGATTGTACATGCGAAGTAGATGACCCCTATCGATTTTGGAGTCACTGTATTAAAGGTCAAGGTCACAGAGGCCTGAACATTGAAAACCATTTCCGGTCAGTAACTTGAGAACCACTTGACCCAGAATGTTGAAACTTAATAGGATGATTAGTCATGCAGAGTAGATGACCCCTAACGATTTTGGGGTCACTCTGTGAAAGGTCAAGGTCACAGGGGCCTGAACATTGAAAACAATTTCCGGTCAGTAACTTGAGAACCACTTGACCCAGAATGATGAAATTTCATAGGATGATTGGTCATACAGAGTAGATGACTCCTAATGACTTTAGGGTCACTCTGTTAAAGGTCAAGGCCACAGGGGCCTGAACATGCAAAACCATTTCCAATCAATAACTTGAGAACCTCTCGACCCAGAATGTTGAAACTTCATATGATAATTGTTCATGCACAGTAAATGACCCCTATTGTTTTTGGGGTCACTCGGTTAAAGGTCAAGGTCACAGGGGCCTGAACATTGATAACCAGTTCCGATCAATAACTTGAGAACCACTTGACCCAGAATGTTGAAACTTCATAGGATGATTGAACATGCAGAGTAGATGACCCCTATTGATTTTGGGGTCAGTCTTTTAAAGGTCAAGGCCACAGTGGCCTGTTCATGTAAAATCATTTTTTGGAAATAACTTGAGAACAACTTGACCTACAATGTTGAAACTTAATAGGATGATTGGACTTGCAGAGTAGATGACCCCTATTTATTTTGAGGTCACTTGATCAAAGGTCAAGGTCACAGAAGCCTGAACAGTGACTTGAGAACTACTAGGCCAAGAGTGTTGAAATTTAGCGGGATGATTGGACATGCCAAGTAGATGATCCCTACTGCAGCCAACCATCAGTGTCTCTTTGACTTTTGCTCCTGACCCCTATTGACTTCTTGCCTATAGGACTTTGCATTGGGGGAGACATGCGCCTTTTTACAAAAGCATTTTCTAGTTTTACCTCTCTTCAACAACTTCCTCAGAACAACAACCAAATTTTCCGTCTCCCAAAGGGTGTTGTTGTACAGAGGGAGCAATGTACTTATACACATCTGACAATTGGTCTAAAGCCTTAAATAGGTTATAAACATTTGCATGTGTTCTCCAAACAAACGCCCGAGATGAACCCTGATATGTTTATTAAAGGACACGGAAAGCCTCACAATAAGTTAATTTTTATGTATATAAGTAAATATGTTATAAATGTTCTCCAAACAAACTCCCGAGATGAACCTCTGTTATATTTATTTAGCTTATATGCTAAGCATATACATACGTAATTACACCAGGAATAATGGTTTCCTATCTGACCCAAGGATTGAAATTTCAAACAATACAGTTACTATGTTGTATCAAAACCAAATACTTACTACACTGAATAAAGACGATAATAAAAGTATTCCTTCAATCAAATATTCTGAGAACTAACATCGTGAATGAAATATTGCTTGTTTTATTTTCTTCTGGGCTTTGAAAGGGATGGGGCGACTGAAATGGAAGCAGCGCTTTTTTTCACATAGGACAATGGTTAGTGAGTATGATTTTACGCCGGTGGTTGGCTGAAACCTTTGACCTGTAATTCAAACAAACTAAATACTTAGACGAAATGTTTCAGAGGTGCAGAGGTTCAACCAGTGAAACATTGTACTCCTCTTGTGTGCAAAACTCTTGTTTCAAATTTCCTTATAGTTACTGCATATTACAAACAAGTATTTTGTGTTGTTATATTTTCTTGTCCTTTGGGATCATGGAGTCCATTAAATGGATATATAATAGCGTTCCGCTTAAGCCGGTTGTAGGGGTGGGGGCGTGAGACGTGTTGCACATTCCATTACCTCTCATGAACAGACTCAATCAAACCGAATCTGCTATTATTCTACTTGATTGCAAACTATGCTTCCAAAGGAACTTTTAACAGATTTTATTTCATATGGGGTAATGCACAGATTATTTTAGTATTGAAAGTACAAGATAGTTGGAACAAGTACATAGTTGTTTCTTTACAAACACTTTTAGTAAAGTTGCCGAGCTTTCAATCATAAAACACTATTAGTTAAGTTGCCGAGCTTTCTATTCAGAGAACATTCGTTTGTTGTTTTTGTTTTGTAGTTCAGTTAAGGGTGTCAGTAGATCAAATGCTTTCGCAGTACATGCATCTCGTTTTGAGATTTCCGACTGGAGGACGAAAGAGTTACAACGACTGGGTGATCTTGTACAGCGAAGACTGTATTACCTGCAGGTTAGATTGTTTTAGTTTTAAAAGGCAAGATAAGAGAAAAACCTGCGGCCGATGGAGAGAATGGAGAATTGTTGTGATTCTAATTTTTAAAAAAATCAGTTTTTACATTTATGAACAAGCAAATTTCATTTTAGTAATATTGACAGAAAGAACAATAAAAACGTCGTCATATTGTTTCAGTTAAAAACAGTTATATCTAAAAGTTCACTTTTTTGTTAAAGAGGCATATATTTACAGGTGGCTAGAACCAATATTTGTATTTTATGAATGAAAGAAAATCTGCTGTTGCCAAACTAAAATAAAGAGATGCATAACTCATCGATTTTGTTGAAATCGCAGCATGTTGACAAATGTACTGTCAGGCATTTTGGAATATGTTGGCAAAAACGAGGGCGTTGCGTTTGAAGATTCCTTTAGTGAGGTAGGATCATTCAGCCACTAATGTCTTGAAAAGTAGAAGTTAAATATTAATAAAAATATTTTGGAAATATAATTTATTTTAGAACCCCAAAGACTGCGAGAATGCAAAAAAGATATTGTGCAAAACCCGCAAAGGTATGTATCAATGAAATTGATTTCTATAGTACTGTAAAAAGAAACAATGCTACTAGACAGAATCTAGAAATATGAGGGTATCTTACTTTTTCGAGAGGGCGTTTCAACCCTAGAGTCTATCAGATACAAGACGATTCTATTGTCTATGTGGTTGTATCGTGGAAGGGCTGTAAACTGGGCGAGCTATATTTTCAATTACACTAGCAACGAGAGTTTGCAGAATAGGAACAGCCGTTGTTTAAACCAAGATCGGATTTTTGTTTCTTTATTTCTCTTCAGCTGGATTTGGGTCTCAGGCGCACGATTGGATGTTTTGTTTAATCGTAGCGTATGCAACACAGCGGACGCTTATAATTGATTCAAAAGGCTGGCAATATTCAAAGCATGGACTTGAAAGAGTATTTTTGCCACTAAGTACCAACTGTAGGTTATCAAAGAATGAAAAGGTGGTTCGAATAACAGGTATGTTTGTTTATGTTGGTATTTTAGTTCGACTGATTTGTTGAGAAAAATATCTATGAGGTATTGTCGTTACTTGAACGTCGGCGTTGGTGTCGGCGTCGGCGTTGGTTAAAAGTTTTGTTTAAGTCCGTCGTCTGTCAACATTTAGCTTGTGTATGCGATAGAGGCTGTATTTTTCAATTAATCTTCATGAATATTGGTCAGAATGATAACCTTGATGAAATCTAGGCCGAGTTCGAAAATGGGTCATCTCGGGTCAAAAACTAGGTCACTAGGTCAAATCAAAGAAAAACCTTGTGTATCCGATAGAGGCTGTATTTTTCATTTAATCTTCATGAATATTGGTCAGAATGATAACTTTGATAAAATCTAGACCGAGTTCGAAAATGGATCATCTCGGGTCAAAAACTAGGTCACTAGGTCAAATCAAAGAAAAACCTTGTTAATGCGATAGAGGCGGTATTTTTCAATTAGTCCTCATGAGTATTGGTCAGAATGATAACCTTAATGAAATATAAGCCGAGTTCGAAAATGGGTCATCTGGGGTCAAAAACTAGGTCACTAGGTCAGATCAAAGAAAAACCTTGTGTATGCGATAGAGGCTGCATTTTTCAATTCTTCTTCATGAATATTGGTCAGAATGATAACCTTGATGAAATCTAGGCCGAGTTCGAAAATGGGTCATCTCGGGTCAAAAACTAGGTCACTAGGTCAAATCAAAGAAAAACCTTGTGTATGCGATAGAGGCTGTATTTTTCAATTGATCTTCAGGAATTTTGGTCAGAATGATTGCCTTGATAAATTCTAGGCCGAGTTCGAAAATGGGTCATCTGGAGTCAAAAACTAGGTCACTAGGTCAAATCAAAGAAAAACCTTGTGTATGCGATAGAGGCGGTATTTTTCAATTGATCTTCATGAATTTTGGTCAGAATGATTACCTTGATGAAATCTAGGCCGAGTTCGAAAATCGGTCAAAAACTAGGTCACTAGGTCATATCACGTAAAAACCTTGTGTATGCGATAGAGGCTGTATTTTTCAATTGATCTTCATGAATTTTGGTCAGAATCATTACCTTGATGAAATTTAGACCAAGTTTGAAAATGGGTCATCTGGGGTCAAAAACTAGGTCACTAGGTCAAATCAAAGAAAAACCTTGTGTATGCAGTAGAGGCTGTATTTATGTCTCCCCCAGGAGACATATTGTTTTTGCCCTGTCCGTCCGTCCGTCCGTACGTCACACTTCATTTCCGAGCAATAACTGGAGAACCATTTGACCTAGAACCTTTAAACTTCATAGGTTTGTAGGGCTGATGGAGTAGACGACCCCTATAGTTTTTGGGGTTACTCCGTCAAAGGTCAAGGTCACAGGGGCCTGAACATTGAAAACCATTTCTGATCAATAACTTGAGAACCACTTGACCCAGAATGTTGAAACTTCATAGGATGATTATACATGCAGAGTAGATGACTCCTATCGATTTTGGGGTCACTCCATCAAAGGTCAAGGTCACAGGAGCCTGAACATTGAAAACCATTTCCGGTCAGTAACTTGAGAACCACTAGACCCAGAATGTTGAAACTTAATAGGATGATTGATCATGCAGAGTAGATGACCCCTAATGATTTTGGGGTCACTCTGTGAAAGGTCAAGGTCACAGGGGCCTGAACATTGAAAACGATTTCCGGTCAGTAACTTGAGAACGACTTGACCCAGAATGATGAAACTTCAAAGGATGATTGGTCATGCAGAGTAGATGACCCCTAACGATTTTAGGGTCACTTTGTTAAAGGTCAAGGCCACAGGGGCCTGAACATGGAAAACCATTTCCAATCAATAACTTGAGAACCTCTCGACCCAGAATGTTGAAACTTCATAGGATGATTGTTCATGCAGAGTAAATGACCCCTATTGTTTTTGGGGTCACTTCGTTAAAGGTCAAGGTCACAGAGGCCTGAACATTGATAACCAGTTCCGATCAATAACTTGAGAACCACTTGACCCAGAATGTTGAAACTTCATAGGATGATTGAACATGCAGAGTAGATGACCCCTATTGATTGACGGGTCAGTCTATTAAAGGTCAAGGTCACAGTGGCCTGTTCATGTAAAATCATTTTTTGGAAATAACTTGAGAACCACTTGACTTACAATGTTGAAACTTAATAGGATGATTGGACATGCAGAGTAGATGACCCCTATTTATTTTGAGGTCACTTGATCAAAGGTCAAGGTCACAGGAGCCTGAACAGTGACTTGAGAACCACTAGGCCAAGAGTGTTGAAATTTAGCGGGATGACTGGACATGCCAAGTAGATGATCCCTATTGCAGCCAACCATCAGTGTCTCTTTGACTTTCACTCCTGACCCCTATTGACTTCTTGCCTATAGGACTTTGCATTGGGGGAGACATGCGCTTTTTTACAAAAGCATTTTCTAGTTTTCAACTGATCTTCATGAAATTTAGCCAGAATGATTACCTTGATAAAATCTAGGCCGAGTTCGAAAATGGGTCATTTGGGGTCAAAAACTAGGTCACTAGTTCATATCACGTAAAAACATTGTGTATGCGATAGAGGCTGTATTTTTCAATTGATCTTCATGAATTTTGGTCAGAATGATTACCTTGATGAAATTTAGACCAAGTTCGGAAATGGTTCATCTGAGGTCAAAAACTTGGTCACTAGGTCAAATCAAATAAAAAACCTTGTGTATGCAGTAGAGGCTGTATTTTTCAACTGATCTTCATGAAATTTTGCCAGAATGATTACTTTGATAAAATCTAGGCCGAGTTCGAAAATGTGTCATCTGGGTCAAAAACTAGGTCACTAGGTCAGATCGAAGAAAAATATTGTGTATACAATAGAGGATGTATTTTTCAATTGATCTTCATGAAATTTGGTCAGAGTGATTGCCTTGATGAAATCTAGGTCGATTTTGAATATGGGTTATCTGAGGTCCAAAACTAGGTCACTAGGTCAAATTAAAAAAAAAACTTGTGTATGCGATAGAGAATGTTTTTTTCAATTGATTTTTATGAAATTTGGTCAGGTTGATTGCCTTAATGAAATCTAGGTCGAATTTTAATATGGGTCATCTGAGGTCAAAAACTATGTCACTTGGTCAAATCAAAGAAAAAACTTCTGTATGTGATAGAGGCTGTATTTTTCAGTTGATCTTCATGAATTTTGGTCAGAATGATTGCCTTGATAAAATCTAGGTCGAGTTTGAACATGGGTCATCTGGGGTCAAAAACTAGGTCATATCTAAGAAAATGCTTGTTTTATCGCAAGAGACCAATTTTTTGGTCCAATCTTAATGAAAATTGGTCAGAATATTTGTTTCCATGAAATCACTAGGTCAAACATGTTTTACACTGTTATGGAGTGTTTCTTAAGTGAGCGACCTAGGGCCATCTTGGCCCTCTTGTTTATTTTAGCTGCTTGGTTAATTTTTTCGTTTAGCTTCACAAGAACTGAAAGAGAAACAGCTGTGAAACTTTGCTCACTTATTTATTATCATTAGGGGACTATGTAGGCCAAGAGCCTTACCTCTGATATGCATTTTCTCAGAATAATGGCCCTTCTTGTACCTAGAAAATTAGAGATTTTTGGTTGACATTTTAGTCTACGTCCACCTTTTCTCAAAATTTATATGAGCTACATCTTTGACATTTTGCATACTTGTTTTACATCATCATGTGACTATATAGGCAAAGAAACATAACTCTATTGTCCATTTTTCAGAATTACGGTCCTTTTTATACTTAGAAATTCTCAACTATAAATGTTTTGCAGACCGGGAGACTTGTGTACGAATTGATGAACGTACGTTACTGGGACCTTACTCTTACCACCACCATGTTCCAATGTCACGTGACAGTGTACGTTACTGGGACGCTCCATATCAAGTACTTGATATCGAATTCGCATTTCAGTTTAAATGATATAACCGTATTTTTTGCACAACACAGAAATAAGACGTTCGAGAAAGAGTCAACAAATAAGTCTGCATCAAGTTTGAAAATAAACATTTGTGTTATCTTTTGTTTGAACAGAATGATAATAAATTCAAACTATTGAACACGACTGAGTACTTCAGGTTAAGATAATTTTTTGTTTTGTTTTAAGCACGTGTACGTGTACGTGCGTGTCCTATATATCAGCTCTCCAAAACGAAACTCACAGCACGAAGTTGTGCACACTACCAACACACACACACACACACACAGCCACGAAAGCACACACGCACTCGCACGCACGAATACACACACAACCAAAGCGAACACGCGAGGACAAAACGAACAAATAGATGAAAACAGTTGGGCCCCGCCTTGGAACGGTCAGTTGCAAAAAGACCACTGGGGAGCTTAAACCGGTTTATGGTGCGCACTCAACCTTACTCTTACCACCACCATATTCTAATGTCACGTGACAGTGTAAATAAAAGTAATCCACGCAAGGCGAATCTCTAACATACGCAAATCAAAAGGTACGGCATGTAAAACAAAAAAAAAAGGATTCTGTACAGTTATATTAAAGCAATCCTTAAGAACCAAAAACCGCATGTATTCTGTGCCTTTGCAGAAGACGGAAGATCAAGAGCATCACCCTGAAGGGCCAGACGAAACAGGCCAGAAATCACAGCTACAATCTTTCATTAAAGACCACTTTGTTTCCTTTTGTATCTGCCTGCTTAAGACAAGTTTGACTTTCATAAAGATAAAATTTATTTACAATGTGACACTGAATATAAACACATCTAAAATTATGCACAATGTCAAGTCAATGCCTCTTAACTTTGTTTGCTACTTTTGTTTCTGTTTAGTTTAAGGTCACAACGACACAATTATAGGTGGCGGCTTTCTATTCTTATAAGGTGGAAGAGACCAAATGTGCCCCTCTGTGCAGTAATTTAGCATTGGTGTGCAATTTTCCTGCTGTACATAAAAACTTATTTATGTGTCAGGTGTAGAAGATCATTTTCTGAAAATAATTCATCTATTTAAAGAATTTCACTAAATAACATCTTTGTTTTATCATAATGTGATATAATATCATTATATCCACCAACAGAAACAGAAACTGAATTTAAGTTATAAATAATAGAAATTTACGAATTCAGAATAAAAACAAACATCATGATTATTATTGGGGTGAGGGTAAGCGTCATGGTAAATACAGAGAAATCTAAAACGATGACCCCATTTTCTTTTAAGGAATCAATAGCGATTGAAAGTTTGTAGGCTTGTTCAAACTTTTACACATTGCAATGTGCAGGAGGTCGTGGGTTCGATCCCCGGCCGCGTCATACCAAAGACGTAAAACTGGTACTAGCAGCTTCCTCGCTTGGCGCTCAGCATTAAGGGGATAGTGCTAGGACTGGTCAGCCCAGTGTCAGTATAATGTGACTGGGTGGGGTATCATGCCACGTGTCTACGGCGTGATATTCTAGTGAGGCAGCACTATGAAGTTGGGCATTGTGCTCACTGCTACATGTAGACACCGTCGTTTATATGACTGAAAAATTGTTGAAAAAGACGTTAAACCCGAACACACACACACACAGTTTCTTATTTATAGGTGTTTGCCTCCGATGTGACGACGAAATAAACTTGATAAATTACATATATCATTTGGGAGAAGATTTTAATACAAACTTGAAAAATTGTAATTTTTACCGTGATTTTGTTGTGTGTAAAAACGCTGCTTGAAAACCTGTCAAGTTTAGCTCTGTTGAAAAAAAAAACGACGTTAGTAGTCATATTTGAAGATTTACAGCAGCGAAAGGGAGAATAATAGGAAATTGGAAAAAGACAGGTGGCGATTATTTCTTATTACTATTCATAATTACAGCGATAAGGGTGCAACAGGACGCGGGGTGTCATAAAGTATTTGTTTAACAAAGGCAGCACAACGATAAAATGAGAAATGGAACATTCAGTGATACAAAGAGTGCTATTTCATGAAAAACGGCGTATGCCTAAAGGTTAAAATAATGTGTTTACCCTAAACGAGAGAGCTATTTGTACATCTAAACAGAGTGATCAAAGGTTGTGGAGTCTGCCTATATCAGAAACTACCAAAAAAAAGTAGAATTAAAACTACCAAACTTAAGCAATATCACGATCATGGTAGTGTTAGGATTTTATTCCTGTGTCATCCGTAGGCAAAATAATGTAAAGTTGAATAAAGTTGGGAAAAAAAACAACAACAATTATTCCCGGGGCATGTTACAGTTACAATTGATAGAAATCAGCGCTATTTTGACAGTTCAGTGTACAATTGTTGCGATATTTCAACAGAACATCCGGAACTTCGACCTCTCTGTCACTGTTCCGATCGTTGTTTGATCCGCCAGTAAAATGATGCAACATCATTATCATTGTGGAAAGCAACCAATGCGGCCAAGCTGTGTTCAACCGAATTGTCGGTATTGCGGATTCACTGTCGTTTGTTCCATGAAATAAACAGCCCATCGACATCGCTGCCTTTGGTGCCTCCAAATTATTCGCAGTTTTTACGTGTATCTTGCGATCGGTATAATACACAAACTGTCATTATTCTTACGTTACTTACGACGTAGCGGCCTTGCTATTTATGATTCCGTCCAACTGTAGGTGTTTCGACCTCACTATTGGTGATTTGATCAAACTGTTAGAATATCAACATCGCTATTAAGGTTCCGACACCACTACGAATATTGCGAACTGACTTTTTTACTGTGAACACCTAATACGTATACTGTTGCCCTGATTGATATTGTTGTTAAAACTATATTTCTCTTCTAATATTACAGATCTGAGGAATATGCAAAATACTACAAAAGTTGTTTTGCTACCATATAATCATCAAGTGTTAAACCGTCCATTGTATCTTCCACATTCAATACCAGAGGACCTCGCCGAGCAAGTCAGCCGAGTTCATAAAAATCCCTCCGTTTGGTGGATTGGGCAATGCCTGACTTATATAACCAGAAAAGATAAACGATTGAAACGTTTTATCGACCAAAACGTTCAGAAATTAGGCTCCAGTTATCCGACTGTTGGGTAAGTGCGAATGTATTCTGAATATACCCATACTTATCAGTCGTTGACGTTATGGCTCGAGCATCTGTGCTCCAGAGTACTTTAAAAAGGTAGGTCAAAGGTCAAGGTCACAAATGTAACTCAAAGGTCCAATTTGATCCTCATTTCCGGAGCATCACTTAATAACTGTTCAAGGTATTGACTTAAAACTTGGCTACAGGTAGGTAATTAGTCAATGTGCAGACTACATGAACACGGTCTGTAGGTCAAAGGCCAAGGTCACAGCAAGGCTAAAACTATCTGTCATATTTTTTGTCTAGAGCATAAATTTTCGTATTCAAGTATTGCCTTGATACTTGGCATAGCATATAGGTAGGTAATGATAAGACGATGTGCATGGCGCATGAACTTGGTCTGTAGGTCAAAGGTGAAGATCACTTATCGAGTTCAAATCTGTGATTTGTATTTTGTGTCCAGAGCACAAATAGGTGATGAGGTAATTTGAGTAGTGCAGTATTACGCATTTCTGCCACACCCAACACCGATTCCCGACCCCAACCATCGTAAAACTCACTTAAAAACATCACCTTTTGTATTTATGTCTAAGTATTTGAGCGCATGACATAGGTTGGTAGGTCAATGGTCATGATTACAGAAAGGTGAAATATTATTGTCATATTTTGTGTCCAGAGTATAACTGAAAAAAAAACCATTCAAGGTACTGATATTCAACTTGGCATGTAGGTAGATGGCAAAGGGATAATGTGCAGAGCGCATGAACTTAGTTGGTAGGTCTAAGGTCAAGGTCACAAACTGGGTCACAACTATTCTTTGTATTTTGTTTGAGACATGTTTTATTAACTGAGGATTAAATACATCGAAATCATTTCACGTTAACTATTTGCTTGCCATTGGAGTAAGTATCACGTTTTACGCGTGTATTTTACATACAATCACTTAAATCATGGCCTGTTACAGAAATATGGTTATAAAGTTACGTAATCATTCATTTTGTTTGAGTAACATGTATGAAATATAAAGCGACTCGTTTTCCATGGTCGTGTGACCGTGCAACTGGCATGATGCTAGCTTGTATAAGCCAGTCAAAAATAGAATATAATTACGTTGTATGCATTCGACCATTGCTACACTGTTCTATTGGTTTATGGCCGCTGTAAATATGCGTTACATGCCACAATGTGACTAACTCGCGACAAGATGAAAATATTCCAGCAACACGTAGTGCTAATACATTCTGAATTTCAACTTATTAGGCTAAAAAGACATCGGCATACGCGATAGCAAAGCTAATCCAGTGATGTTTTATCGGAGATTGTACCAGATTTCATTTCTGTAAAAGAACTGATTCTATCGGTCAGATGCATACATTAGCGTCTTCAGTGGTGTAGGACACATATCAGGCGAAATCGCGGAAATTTGGGACATGCACTAAGTTTCGATATATATAGATGTCGATAGGGAAAACCACGTTCTAAATACGCAGCCTCTCTAAACAGCAACAAACAGACGGTAACGTGCACAAGACCAAAGACAAATGCACTAAGACAAGGAACACAGTTGGGCAGCGCCTTGAAACTGTCACTGGCATAAAGCAGGTTTGCTTAAGGCCCTTAAACCGGCTTGAAATCAATGTTGATCGTGTTGACGGTCGTATACACGGATGGGGATATATATATCAGTGTGTAAAAGAATATATGTTTATGAGTTAAGCCTTTAGCCAGCTAAATTTCTAAAATTGACTGGTACATGATTCAGTTTGGGCAATACCATTTATTATTCGAAGGGGTGGTCTCTGAAAATTTACTAATTGAATAGTGAACATTGCAGACCATGATCAACCTACGCGTATGTCCAGGCTGATCTTGGTCTGCACTGGTCGTAAAGGTAAACTCAGTTGCCGCCAGCAAGCTGAAGGTTAGCCGGTTAAGCTGACGAATTAAGTATCACTAAATCACTACTATGTAGTGTAATCGGAAATTCTATTCATACAATATAATTCCTATGGTATAGTCGTCGTCTTTCGACGTAATTATGCGATTCCGTACGCTAACCGTGCACTGTCCTGATATGGAGCCGAGAGAACCCAAGCGGGCTGGCCTGAAGGATAGAGTTAACAAACGCTTACTACATGTAGCACCTGTGAACGCCTAAAAGCCCCGAGTCCTAAAAGTAGTGAAATATGCCGCAAGCTGGGATTAGAACAGCTATAACATCAATGAGTCGGAAATGTCTTGCGTGTGTCTTAGTTCTCGGTTGAAAGTCGGAATACTGGAATTATCATTTCTGTGTGTTCTTTTTGACTGATGTGGGCGCGAATTTTAATGAAATGAATAATGACTTCTGGTTATCCGATTTTTATTAAATTTAATGTGTTTATGCGATAACGTACATTTGTAATTAAATGAATGGATAAAGTTAATTTTTTGGCCTTATGGAATGAAATTTTATAGATTTCGAACATGTGCATTTTTGTTTTTTCTTGTATTCTTTTTGGTTTTCGGTGTATAATTAACAAAGCTGATTTGCAGCTTTAAAGTTAATATATTTGCCTAATGGAATGGAATTTTATACATTTCGAACATATGCATTTTTGTTTGTTGTTCGGTGTATAATTAACAAAGCTGATTTGCTCTTCAAGTAATTACCAATAATGTCATAAAAGCAGTTTCAAATGTGGAGTAAGTCGTAATCTTTTATGTTTGTGATCTTGGGTTCGTTCATAATTATTTTTGTTGTTGTTTCGGGCTCGTCTTTAAAATCATGTTATTGTTTTTGTTTGGTTTAACTTCGCAACGAAACAAGATGGATCAAATGTTGACTGTCCAGCTTTGATGGCAAGGAAGACCCCAGCTACCCCTTCATGCATTATATCGTCAAGGGGATCAAAGGGGTAGAACCACTTACGTTCCGTGAGCCAGCTTGATGGCTTCTTTACAGGAATAATTCAACGCGCCGACTAAGGGTTCGAGCCCAAATCGGTGTTGTTGAAGTGTTTCGAAGTCAGCGACCTTGCTTGACCACGGAGGTTCCTTGTCTTAGAAACATATATTAAAAACAATAACTTGACACTATTCATATCCTAAAAAAGGTTAATTTACAACTGTGAAACTTTCCATTTGTATATATCATATTTCCTATAGGCAAAATGTTAATTTCTGATAGACTTACATATTGAGTAACTGCATTAGGTGGCATAAGGTTAAATCAACATCAATGCGGCTGTAAATAACTCATCTACATGGAAAAGGTGTTGTTATATTATCTAGCCCTTTTGGGTTATGGAGTCTATTCAATATTAATGTGCCCCTCATCGATGTGGGTTCGAGCCTCACTCGGGACGTTGAATTATTCATGTGAGGAAGCCATCCAGCTGGCTTACGGAAGGTCGGTGGTCCTACCCAGGTGCCCGCTTATGATGAACTAATGTACGGAGGGGCACCTTGGGTCTTCCTCCACCATCATAGAGTCTCCATTTTACCTATAATTGTGTCGGTGCGACGTTAAACCTAACGAAAACAAAAATCAATATTTATCTATTATTATAGAGTTCCTATTAAGCCGATGCTGGGAGCGTGAGAGATGTTTCACATTCTATAAGCTCTCAAGAACAGACTCGGTCAAACCGGTCCTGATATTTTTTGCTTTGTTGTATTCTAAAAGTACCTCTATTTGGAAGAAATCGATCAGAATCTGGATTTCCCCGAAAAAAAAGTGTTGGGATATACATATATAGATGCTGTCTTACCATTGTGTCTGCAAACCTATTCTTAATTTGATACATACATCTATGTGTCCTTAATATCCTAAATTCTGTGAATCTGTCTACCATTTCTGCAATATCCAATAGTTATTTACTTATATTAGAGAATTTTGTTATTCGAATGTTCATAATCTATGCAAAGTAAGAAAGGGTTATGACCCGCAGAGTATTTACAAAATGTTGCAGGTAACAAAAAGTATCTGGCTTTAAAGCTCAGCTCCTTTTGCACAATAAAATAAAATTGACTATACGTCAGTATTAAGTGCACTACGAATCTTGTCATACATTTTCTTGCTAAGTTTTGGGATTATCTCTCTGTGATATACTTATATGCAAAGTAGTAAAATTAACCTTTACCCTGCTATATATCTAAATTGGAGTGGTTCATTATTAAATGTAGGCAGTATCAATTATTATTGAAAGAATGTAAACTGAAAATTTTGGTCTGACCTGGTTGCAAAGATAGAGCAGGCTAAAGGTTGGAAAGGCTTGTCAAATACATTGTTTTCACAGTTTGATAATTTTGCATCACGAAGGGTACAAATTAAAAAAAAAACAATACTGCATGAGAGCGTTGGAAAAGGATTTTAAAGAAATGCAAATTATTACATATGTTAGAAAGTTGAATTAATTTACTCTACAAAGGGTTGGACAATATATCATTGACTAAACACAACGTGGATGCCGTTAACATCAAGGACATGTATTGTATTTCTTCACAGTGTACATGTGCGAAGAACGGATAAAGAAATAGAGAGTAAATACCATGATCTATCAGAATATATGACCCATGTGGAGAAATGGTTTGATGCATACAATAGAAGACACGGGACTGTTCAGCGAAGAGTTTATATTGCTAGTGATGAACCAAGTGTTCTTTCACAGGCAAGAGAGAGGTACCATTTTGCTTTTGTACTGATGGATGTTTCAAAACTAAACTTTTGTCTTTTCACTTAGGTCTGTTCGGTTATGTGCTTCCAGAAATGTATTCTGATTTTGATTCTGCAAGTTTACGAACAAAATAGTCAAACAAATAATGGTATATTGACTACAATCTCACTGATTCTTTTATTTATGACCATCTGTTTAAAAATGAATAAAAATGAATACATAAAACATCGCTTATATCACCGAAACAAGTATTTCAGGAACATTTATTGAGTATAAATATCTGTTATAACATAGAATGTAAAAAATAAGGAATTATGCAGTCCTGTTAACTGCTTGTATAAACTGTTTTAATGTAATATTCTTAAGACATTCCTTTGTTTGTTTCAGTTATCCAAACTATACCTTTGTGTGCAATGTCGAGTCAGCTATACTTGCAAAACGCCTAGATACCAGATTTTCCGAATCTTCTTTTTATGGATTAATTCTTGATCTTCATATGTTATCAACGTCTGACTTTTTTGTCTGTACTTTATCATCAAATGTAAGTATCTTGATCCCACGTATATGGGTAGATTTTCCTTCTGTGTCTGCACTATGCACTGTATTTTACAAAAAAAAAATCACTTTAATCGCAATCTAGAGTGTAACATTTGCTGTAGATATGTATATTTCGGAGTTAATGTCACTTTTACCGACAACAAATACAAAAGTCGAAGTCAAAATGTCTCATAGGGGCCCATGCCTAGTTTGAGGTTTCTTCATTGGGTTTAAACTCATCTCATCCAGCTCTGTAATGTGTACTTAAAAAATAAAAGTCCCTGTAAGTAAGCATATCGCTGACAAGTTTTCTATGATTTAAATTTATTGTGGTATTTACGTTGTCAAATAATGACTTATTTTTCTAGCAATGTCAGATGTACCGTATTATGTGAACACTCGTGGCGAGCTGGCCGGTGACGGGCGGGCGGTCGGCGTCCAAAAGCATGTCCGCTCTCTAAGTCAAACAAATTTCATCCGATCAATTCCAAACTTGGTGACAATGTTTACAAGTGGACATAATATCTCGGCCACGTTCGATAACCAGCAAAATCGTCCCAGACAGTCTTGGGTATGGCCCTTGAATTACTAAAAATCTTCAAATTTAGCCCTGTCCGCCCTCTAAGTCAAACAGATTTATTCTTGATGTTCATATGTTATCAATGTCTGACTTTTTTGTCTGTACTTTTTCATCAAATGTAAGTAACTTGATCGCACGTGTATGAGTAGTAACATTTGCTGTAGATATGTAGTAGTTAAGACAACAAATGCCACTATTACCAACAACAAATAAAAAAGTGGAAGTCAGAATGCCTCTTATGGGCCCATGCCGAGTTTGAGATTTCTCCATAGGGTTTTATCTCTCTTCATTCAGCTCTGTAATGTATACTTTAAGAATAACGGCCCTGTAAGTAAGTATATTGCTGACACGTTTTCTATAATTTAAATTGATGTGGTTTTTGTGTCGTCAAATAATGTCTTACTTTTTATAGCATTGCTCTATGTACCGTTTTAAAATTGAAACACTTGTATAGGACTGGAAGATTTTAGAGAGAGAAATGAAATAATCAAGTAGCGTTATTGCTCTATGTACCGTTTTAAAATTGAAACACTTGTATAGGACTGGATGATTTTAGAGGGAGAAATGAATTAATTAAGTATCGTTTTTCTCTATGTACCTTTTTAAAATTGAAACAATTGTATAGGACTGGAAGATTTTAGGGAGAGAAATGAATTAATCAAGTAGGGTTTTGCTCTATGTACCGTTTTAAAATTGAAACACTTGTATGGGACCGGAAGATTTTAGAGAGAGAAATGAATTAATCAAGCAGGGTTATTGCCCTATGTACCGTTTTAAAATTGAAACACTTGTATAGGACTGGAAGATTTTAGAAAGAGAAATGAAGTAGTGAAGTAGCGTTATTGCTCTATATGCTGTGTTACAAATGAAGTGTATTTTTTTGCAGACTGGGAGACTTGTGTACGAATTGATGAACGTACGTTACTGGGACGCTCCAGACCGTATCAAGTCACTTGATATCGAATTCGCATTTCAGTTTAAAAGATATAACCCTATGTATTTTGCACAACACAGAAATGAGACGTTCTACAAAAAGTTCAAAGTCGTAAAGGATATTTCAAATCCATGGAAATTATCGGCAACAATGGATAATAATGCCACTGCTGTTAGAATGCCTACATACTCCGAAGTTCCAATATTAGTCTAAAATATTTTGGAAACTGATGACTGCCGTCCTTTTCTTGACACAGACAATAAAGGATTCTGAGGTCACATGACACTAGTGTCATTAAACTGCCCTTGTTGCAAGTAGTAGTTGTAAATAATCTGAGAATATACTTGAGTTCACGATCGAGTTTGTCATTTAGTTACTTGCTTCCAAAGAATCTTTACAAAACATTTTACATAGTTTATCCTAGTTCCAGAATTTGCTCAATTTGGCTAACACTGTGTTAAGGGATTCACTTAGCGGCGTATAACTTTTATATACACTATATTTAGAGATTTACCCTAAGCCTTCTTTACGCAAGGGAAACAATCTAATTATATGGTGAAATTGTTGAGTGAACACCGTTTCTTAATCCTAATCCTGTCCCTGTTATATCAGTGCAAAGGAAAAGTAACCTATCTATGATAAATGCCGTGTATGATTACACAGTTATGCATCTAACAGTCTTGAAATCAATTTCTTCGATTTTCTCATATTTCTAGATATGTTTCCCATACTTTGACGCATATGTATGGGTAGTTGAGATTGTTCTCTTTCCAGCAGTAGCCTTTTCAACATATTTCACCTTGTGAAATTCTGTGGGTTTTGACTTTCTAAAAAAAATCGTCTGTTTGTTGGCAAATTTCACCACATAAAATGTCCTACTTTCCCCAGGGCAATCAATTATTTGATCTTTACATAGTTTTGCATTCAGGTTGCTAATTCATGTGGCAAGTAGACATGCTTTTTTCATGATTAGAGAAAAAAAGTGGGTAGTTTGCATGAGGTACTAGGTCAATTGTCACCTAAGTTTATCATAAAGTCTTTGCAGAGTTGTCTCCATTTTTTCCAAATATTTCATCCGGGATCATTTTTTTCAGCTCAAATAACTCTTTTTCAGGAAATGATATTTTAATAATTTTTTCAGTCCTCGTATTCTGATGCAGTTAACTTTACATACATATAATATAGATAGCTCCTACATAAAGTTTGTATTTTCAGTTACAATGCCTACAGTATATTGCGGTTTTGGAACATGGTAATGTGTTAAGAGCACGGGTATCATTAATTATTGAAGTAGAATGTAGAAGCTGCGCTGTAAAGAGGATCTGGGGCCGTCTTCGAACGAGAACGAAGGGGATTGTGCATCTATAGTAACGGAGTCAAGGGGTGGAATGCAAAGCCCCGCGTGCGAAACTGATATTTAGCCGTTTGATAGTAGTAAAAATTACGTCTCTTATGAGATTTTGTTACACTCTTTTAGTGCTTTTTTCATGAGTAAATGGAAATGTTCTCAAACAGTGCTCATTTCTTTATAACTACATTTGTCTAGAAGTGTACAATAAATGTTTTATTTAAACATTATACGACCTAAGGTCCTTTGCAGTAGAACTTCACATGGAAAATTAGAATGAATCTTGATTGCTTCATACTTTGTCACATGTTTTCCTATCTTGAACTTGATTTTAGGGGCTTCAAAATTATGGAAGGCCGGTGCGCCATGCTAATTGACATGTGAGACAGGGTCAAGTAAAACCAGTTGATGATAAGGTTGAATTAATCTCTGAATTTCCAGTTCCAAGCAGTAAAAGACAACTTATGCGTTTTCCCGGTATGGCTGGATATTACAGAAAAGTTTGTCAACGTTTATCTTCAATAGCCGAATCCTTAACAAGTTTATTTACTAAAATTCAAATATATCTGAAATGATAAATGTCTACATCTGGAATGATAAATGCCCAACTGAAGGCCATACTCAAGAGTGAACCAATTCTTTTAGCATAAAAATTTGAAAAAGACATTTAAGTAAGCAGTGGATGCTAGTGATATTGGTGCTGGTGGGGACCTGCTACAAGAAGACAATTCTGGAATTAATCATTTATTCTATTATTTCTCAAAGAAGTTCAATAAACATCAGGAAAATTACTCTACTTTTGAAAAAGAGTGTCTAGCTCTTATTTTGGCAATTAAATACTTTGCCATGTACTTCAGTGACCATAGTCCTCTCACTTTCATTAAAAAAAAAAAACAAAAAAAAAAAAACATGAAATTGTTGCGAATTATTCTTTTACTCTAAGAATATAACTTGGATATTTAACATATCAAGGGCAACGATAACGTTACACCAGATCCAGACTTTGAACCAAGTGTTCTGCATTTTATAAAACTAAATGTTATTTAGTATATATTATGAATGTCAATATAATCCATGGAAATATTCAATTTCTTTTTCATGTACTATGTGCGTTTTAATTATATAACGTAGTAACATTAAAAGAAATTTTTATTACATAAATCTGCCTTTTCCTTCAGGTGGAGAGGTGTTATTTACATGTCATTCCTCATAATGAGCACTGTATTATTGTTTTTATCTTGGTGACTTGTTAACTGATAAAGCCTGACGTAGTTTTCAGACATCATGAATGCCAATTAGTTATTTATCTATCTATAGTTTTCTAGAAGGTTCCATAAACAGGGCGTTTACAATATTTTAAAGTCTAAGTTATTCTGGATGTTTCCAAATTCTTCTTATTATTCATGGTGATACGAAAAAAGGCTTACCCTTCCATGATACTTCAAATAAGAAGCTGTCAAAGGACAAGGCACAACCTACAGTTTAATCTTATTTTAAACTTTCCTGTATTTCTTAATAGCAAAATATTACCAGTTTGGACATTAAATATTTGAAGAATTGGCATTTACATTTAGGATTCAATAATTTGTCTTTAAAGAGGGAATTAATATTCTTTGGATATTTTAAATACAGCTTGGATTGTCTTACAAATTTGGAATAGTACTAACTGGATTTAAATTTGACCAGGACAGGACTTTGGCTATTCTTGCATATCATAATATGGATTATACGTCCAGTTAACATTTACAAGATATCTCAATTGATATTTTCCAAAATAAATGTTGTTATTTTTGTTATTGTTGATAATTGCTGGTTTCTTTTTCTCTTTCCTTTAGTATTTTAATTAGCATGAAATTGTTACCTTAGAAGTAACAGTTTTTAATTTCGACAGCGGAGGTTGACCTAAAGACACCTGATCGTTCGCCAATACAAATATCTTGCTCTGTTCCTTTACTTTACATTATCAATAGCCTATATGATCGCATGGAATACCGATTGTCAACAAAATCAAACTTTCGAGTTTTCACTATATAAAATGCAATTTCGTTGAATACATTATACATTTATCCAAGTGTATCTGGATTTTAACCCACCTGAGTTCAAATTGATTATGGTTAGCTTTTAAAATAGTTGAATGTCCGTCCGTCTACAATTTCTTTAAAGAACTTCTCTTAGACCATTAAGTCATTTTCAGCCAACATCTTTCTTAAATGGGCCAACCATGCACACTTCTGGTTGCTACCAAACCAAAAGGAAACTAATTAAAAAATATTCTTCTCATAAACCACAAGCCCGATTTTAATACGGTTCCTTGTAAATTTTCATTGGATGAGCCTCTAACAAACAGTTAAATTCATGATGATTTGTTACGAACTCGTCACGGTTGGAATATCTTAACATTATAATAATACGCATTAGGTATCAATATATATACATTTGATATACTGTGAAATCATTATTATTCAGGGGGGGACTATTTTTCATGGATTTCGTGGTTCCGCTCAACCACGAAATTAAGTCCAAACGAACAAATTATGCCCATGATAATGTAAAGCAGCGACGTCAAAAGATATTGCTGATTTATGACGTCAGGTACACGGTATCCGATATAGCGTCTTTTCTTGGCATATCAACGGGGAGAAGTCATGAGATTCTTTCCATGCACTTGGGTTTGAGAAAGGTTTGTGCCCGATGGGTGCCTCACATGTTAACTGAAGAACAAAAGGCCAATTGGATCAAATGTGTCAAAGAAACGCTGAAAAAGAAATCAAAATTAAATTATCGCACCTTGTCACATCTCCTAACAGGAGATGAGACCTGGATATACTTTTATGGACCAGAGTCGCATTGACAACAGACGGTTCCTGCAAAAAGGTGATTACACACCAGTTATTGCAAAATAACTAAACGTTTTAAAAATGTTTTGAATTTTCATCTTCTTCAACCCCGGGTGTACTGTTTTAACAAATCCTTCACCGTTAGGACACTTAAAAGTTTTATAGGGACAAGGTACTGAAAGCTTCTAGTATCAAGCTAACATAAATATCCAGGACTGGTCTTCGCGGTCTCCAGTTGATCCATGACAACGCTGCAGCTCACGAAAGTGTCATGTTCAAAAGTTTTTGAGAGATGAAAAAGTGGTAGAAATCAATCATCCCGTTTATTCACTAGCTCTAAGTTCTTGTGACTTTTTCACCTTTGCAAGGCAGAATAAGATGCTGGCCATGGCTGGGCGCAAATATTTATTCAATAAAGCACTTGGGCATACTTGGGAGTTGTGTTTTTAGTTACTTAAGACCATACTTAGGGCATCGTCTATATCCAGTTATGCCAACTTGCGCAAATAACAGATCATCCGCGCAAAATATAACACCAAAATGTGCAAATAAATGGCGGGAATCGCCGCTGAAGGGGTACGCGTTAAGTAAACTGGTCAAAGTCTTTTGTACTAAAAAGTGGGGAAACACTTGAATACGCGCATACTGCGGCTGCACAGATATTGTGTTTCAATCGGCATGATGTAATTAGATACTCTGGAAAGTCATTGGTTTTCGAGATCATGCATGAGAGTGTCGACCCGGGAACCGTTTTGAAGGCGGATATTGTGTTTCGTTAGTATTTATTGATACAGTAATGCATATTAGACTATTATCATAACTTGAGCTCATAATATCATGCAAAAGTAAAGACCCAGTTTCACATTAATGGTTCTGTTCAGATATTGTTGGTCCATAATGTTAATTTTAACTGATCGGAGTTGTTACATTCAGCAGGAAACAAGTTATGGCCATGATCGGTACGTGATATCTATCCCAGATGAACGTGAAATTGTTATATATGTACTTTATTATAACCAGTGTTGGAAAACACGGACGTTCAGTTTTATGGCGCATCCGTCTGTTTGTCTGTTTGTATGTTTGTCCTTCGTATTACGTGTCCGGAGCATTATTCAACACCCGCTTAGAGTATTGATTTTAAACAAAAAAGATGATTTTGGAAAGTGTGTCTGCTACACTTAATACAGAAAACTTGTAAACAGGTGAATCTAAGCATTTTGTTGTGTTACGCTGGTCCTTCTTGCAAATATCTCGGTGTTGTCTCAGAAAAGCATTAAACGCATTTAATCTATTCCCTGTCATTATAAATTGTCAATCAGCTTAATAACCACTTTACCTTTTTGATTTGTTTTAGAATGACGAAGCTTTCTTATAGCGGCATACTGATTTCCTATCTATTCGTAATCACTAACACAGGCGTTTGAGAGTTCTCAGCATTTATTAATCAAAATTGGTAAAATCAGAGGAGTTCGATTGTCTCACGTCATGCGGTTCGTATGGTAACCCTCCAACAGTTTGTTAATGGCGAAGACCCCTGATTTATCATAGTATCCGAAAAGTTTATGAAAGTAATTTTGACCCGCTATGTAAATCGAGATAGTCTTTGGTATAAACTTAAATAAAAATACTCCAAGCTCTGACATTGTGTGTTAAAAATTTCTAATGCCCGAGTGCATGACTCGATCGACTTTTCTCTCTCGCTCCCCCGCCCCCCCCCCCCCCCCCCCCGCCCCCACGAAGAAGTCATCCTGATATTGAATTAAATTTCTGTTGTTGTTTTTTTTTAACTTAAGCTTTACACAATATTCGAGAAATCTATAAAATCTTTCGAATGTAATACAATATATCGACTCTCCGAAGGGAAGAGCCTTATTAAAGTAAAAATGATTATAGCAACAATTCGACGGCAGTATTGGAATTAAGTGATATCCACTTTTTATATCGGACTTGAAAAGCTTGCACTTTCGTCCTAGATTTTGAACCAGTTTGACCGTCTCATCAAAGCTAGTATATTGTACCGTGCATAAAGCCGGTTCAATATGATCATTGATTGAACCACCAGAGGGGTCCGACAAATGACGAATCATGCGGAATTCCCCAGGAGTTTTTTTTTTGGGGGGGGGGGGGGGGGGGGGGGGTGACAATGCCAATCGGCGAAACAATTAGGTTTTTAGCGGGCCCTGAATAATTGGACCTGCAACCTTACCAGCGTCTGTTTCCTTATTTATTTGATTGTTTATGATATCTGGATTTAATGATGTTGAACGTAGATTATTTTGCATTTCGGGCTAACCTAGAACCTATATATTAAATATTGGAAATCCTTTAGTAAAACCATCTATCAAAAACTTTCGATTCGTTAGGGTCGTACTTGTAAACGAGGGTAGCGCTGATGGTCTCAATATTTACAGGGAATTTTGCTAAGTTAACAACCTGAAAATGGTGTAGGTGATCTGATGCATTACTGCGTTCTTGGGTGACTTCCTCTGGGTCCCCTAAAGGGTCGGCGGAAGCCTCTGCCACGAAAATGGGGTTACGATTTGGGACTAAACAAGGGGTCTTGACTGAAAACTGGCAACCTCCTGGTTAGGTGGTGCGAAACATTTACCGCATACATGGGAATATTTGCAGTTATGCAAATTACAATTATCCTGGCTAAAATCATTAAAAGTGTACTTTCTCGAATTTAACCTAGTATTATATTATTTGACGTCTGCTCATCCCTAAGTTGTATGCAGCGCTATCAGAGATCATTATTCGTTTGTGACCACGAGCCGGGCGATAAGGCCAGGCGCATACGAAACTGCCCCACGCCCCCGGCGCATTGCACAATATTGAACATATAATGAAGCGTGGACTTTGTCGCTATGAGTTTGTAAATAGATTGACGCATAAATGATAAAAGTGTTTGTCCACTTTTCTATGGTCATTATTTTGTCTTTGCACACTTTCTGCGACGCCTCGACATGACCGTCTGATGACAGTTTGAAAATATTACCCATACAATAGTCAGATAATTCGACAGCCCCTTTAAAGAGTAAAGCGAGGTTAACATATTCACCGCAACAGATTTGCTGTTTAAGGGCTGGGGGAACGTGCGCCGACAAATCATCGTTTGACAAACGGACGGACGAGAAACAAACATCGTCCGGGATCTGACGTATGCAAAGTTAAATTGTTGAATTGAGCAGGAGGCAGGGAAACAGAATTGTTAGAAGCGGTGTCACACCCCGTATCTGAATGCTCGAACCTAACGGACTACATGAGCTTCTGTTATTGTTAGTAGGGAATACACCTGAACTGAGGAAAATACGTTCAAAATCAATAACAGACCCACCTTTGTTTCCCTGTAGGAGCTGATTATACCCTTCCTCTAACACCTCGTCGTCATTGCCTGTGCCACCGCACTACGCTGCTGGCTCCTGTCCTCCAGACCAAGGTTGCCGATCCTCCGTTTCCGTCCTCGCGTGTTCGGGCGGTTTTCTTGCTTATTTGCTGCTGGTTGTGGGTTGGCGACGTCGTCTTGAGGTCTCTTGTCTTGCGCCCTGCCTCCTTGTTGCCGAACTCTGCCACGTGGCATTTTACAAGTTCAAATGTTATGTAAAATTTATTGAGAATTAGTATTTATTGATGTGACGTGTTGATAAGAAAAAGCGTAAGTGAGAAAGACCGCACGTGATTTTTGGTTTTGTACTGTTATTGAACGACTAGATCTAAATTGAATAGTTTAGTGCTATAAATAAAGCATTACAAAGTCGAGAACTATATTAATGAGTAACATCCGAGGGATAATCATGTCTCTATGACAACAAAAAAACATTTCTGGACAAAAATAAATTTAATTATTTTAATTGAAAAATATTTTTTATTATTATAGAATATTCGTTATTTTTCGCAGATGAAAGAATTGAACAGCAACGAAAGACAACCGATCTAATCGCGTATCAAATGTTCTGTTAATTACATGCTCGCAGATGAAAATAGCACGTTTGATATATGATGAGAAATTCCGTGGATAAAGTGTATTTAGCATGACATATAAAATTATTCAATTCCTTTAATGAATATGGGGGATATGCGAAAAAAAAGATAATTATTTTTTCGCGCGAAAAGAAATACAGATTGATAAAAAAAAAACATTAAAGGCAAACAGATATCAAACATTATCGATATAAACTTGTCACAACGTTTCGGCTATCAGTAAAGCAAACTTTATGCATTTGGTACGCTGCTTTCTGTCTTATACATGTACTAGGTGCCCATTTCTTTCAATCGTTTTATTTCAGGGTTTCAACAAAAACACGTTCCAGAAAAGCTGAATGGATGGAATTTCTCAGAAACTTACAGAAGGCTGGATACTACTCCTGAAAACACAGTTAGTGGTTGTTAATTTCTGTTTTTATGTCATTTTTGCTATAGTAAAATAATGAGACCGTCGGTTGTCAAATTTATGAGGTTCAAAACACTGAATGTATAGTATTTTTTTTATGTGTTGTATTGCCCCCGTACCTAGTATAGATTGTATAATATGTCTTTATGTGTTGTTTTGTATCTTATTTCCATGAAGCCAGATCCTGCATGATTTCCTATATCATTTTCATTTCATTCACCAAACTAACATTTCCTAACACTAACCAGTTTAATAAAGGCCTTAGCAAGAGTTGCATGCCGGGTCTCGTTTTTTAATATTTCCCGGATGTAACTACACGTATGCGCACTTGGAAAATATATTCTTGCTGGCTTGCGGCTTAAGTATTTCAACATGATAATTGCATTTGTCATGGTTTTGTTTTTGTGCATTTACAGACCAAAACGCCCCATTCCACAGAGAAAGAGAACACGCGACAAGCAGAAACGTACAGAAGGTTGGATACAACTCCTGAAAAAACGGTTAGTGTTTGTTAATTTCTGTTTTAATGTCATCTTTGCTATAGCAAAATACTGAGACCGCCAGTTGTCAATTTTAAATTCAGTGATGTATTCACTTGACATTGCGTGAACATCTTTATCTCCGTAGCCAACCGGCGTTTTCGAACACGAGTCAGCTCTGGTTTTCGTAGTAGAGTATTAATGTTTTAGTGAAAAAAACCTATATTATTAAGAAACCGATTCCTTTTTGCCAGACGGTAGCTTTTTCACCGTTTTGCAATTTCCGTCACAAGACTGTTGCTGCAACGCCGCATGTGTTTTTAAAACATGTATATTGAATTAAATATGGCAACAATCTGTAAAAATTGCTCCTTTTGAATTTGAATTGTTTTAACACTTTCACAACTGAGGCCGTCTGAAGAAACACATTTATATTTTCTTACTACTGTAAAAAGTATGTTTTATACATGTACATGGCACAGCATGCGTTTCCATACTGAATTCCCTCTGTAGTGTCTTCCAAACATTTGCTTTTGGTAGTTTCACTAGTGCAGGTACTATAAAACATGTACACGTAATTCGTATTATATCCGCGTGTGTACTTATATATACAAGCATGACTTGAATTTTTTTTTATCCTACCTTCATGCGAAATCCAAAATCTGGGGGTATAATAGATTTTGCTTTATTAGGTCAATGACTAAATAAAGTTTTGCCGGACTTTTTTATTTTATTTTTTCAAAACGACGCCATCATGTGTGTGTGGGTTTTTTTTTTTTTTTTTTTTTTTTGACTAAAAAACATATTCATGCAACGATTAAGCCTCGGCAATTTCCATAAACGAGCTTTTATAAGGTATATGAGACCGGTAATGAAACTTTGTAATTACCACAAGAAGTTTTTTATAATAACGGAACCGCTCAAAGAAACGGAAGCCGAGTCATCCAGAGCGTTTGCGAAGGATAGTTTGGTTTCTGCACTAAAATCAAAGAATATTGCATTTAGGAAGGAATATCATTGAATCAGAGCGTTTAGAAACGGGAACCTATTTTTGCCTTCAAGTGGCGTTATGGCCTGTTGACAGATTTAACCCAGGTCTAGCGATTGCTTGTTGAGAATATCTGACTAGCAACTGAACTTCACCTGGCAGCAAAGTCAAGTTTTTTATCATAGTTTATTTAGTAGTACACAGAAGTCGGGTACAAACGTAAAGTTATCCTTACCTTTTCCTCTTTTATTTTATAATTTTAGGGATTTTAAGAGCTATTTCAAATCAAGCTACCAAAGAGGCTGTGTAAATTTGCCGCACATATCAGAGGCGTACATTTTTCAAAACTGTTGTTGAATCAATAAATAGAACATTAGGTTACTGTCTTATCAATTTAAATTTATACGGTTCGTCTACAAAATAAAATTAAAAGGACTTTGATATTTTCTCCGATATCACCTAATAAATCTAAATTTTTAAGACAGTAATGTAATATTCTCCATTTCCTCCCATGTAAGTGTTTATTTTAGTATACATTTTGATAGGTATATACTGCACAGTTGGTTGTATGAAATAATTAGAAGACGATCAACACATATGTTCTGTATACGATTATATGAAATATGTTTTTTTTTTCTTTTAGTATTGATATAGCGTCCAAAGTCACTTTAAAAAAATTGAATTGTTTTGTAAACCTTTGCTTATGTTCAATATCACTGGGCGGGACGTATGTTCTCCGTGAAAATTTGATAAAAGACAGTGTGCCATATCATTTGTCCTCTACCTCTCATTCACGTGGGGAAGTTGGCAGTTACTTTCGGAGAACAGGTTCACGGTGTATGATCAATCCTATATTGTTGGTACAAAAGTCGCGTCTTCAACTCACTGGTGCGTACAAGCACCTAACTTTTCCTATTAGTCTTGAATAAACAAGGTAAGACGGAAGTGTAGTGACCTTATTTATCATCATTTTATTCTTAGATTCGTCTTTATTTCATTTCGCGGATGATTTTACGGAACAAATCGAAGATGTAAAAATGTATTCGACACAGTATTTTGCCAAATTTTGTATCCGATGTATGAAATAAAATGTGTTTTCAGCTTCATGTCATAGTAGAGGAAGGTAACATGTGTGTTGAAAATGTATTTAAAATAAGAATATTGGTATTTTGGTATTGTTGGGATGTTTAATTATATGGTATTTAATATTAAAATACTGTTTATACATAAAAATAGCCGAAATAACTTCTCGCAAGTGCAAAAATCTTGCAATATTTAGTTTTTAGTAAGTCAACTATATTTTTTTTAAAGGCACCTATATTATGTTACAAATATTTCGTCCCAGAGCTTAGGAAACATTCACTTTGGGAGGTATTTGGGAGAGGCGACTGTTTCTGACTGGAAAAATCCTTCCTTTTTCCTTCGGCGTATAGGCATAATTGTCAAAACATACGCGTGCCAGTTTTTAATTTTTGTATAAGACTTTGTTTATTACAGTGTCGACCTATTGAATGGGCAAGTCGAATTTGGACTATGAGACACATTTTCTCTGTGCGCATTACCTCCCGAATCCTATCCTTGTAGGTCAGGTGGCCTGACGGGATTCGGACTTCGATCTCCCGCTCCGGAGGCGGACGCTAGGCCAAAGGAGACGCAAACTTTGTACGCATAAAAAATAGTACTAGCAGCTTCCTCGCTTGGCGCTCAGCATTAAGGGGATAGTGCTAGGACTGGTAAGTCCGGTGTCAGTATAATGTGACTGGGTGGGGTATCATGCCACGTGTCTACGGCGTGATATTCCAGTGAGGCAACACTATAAAGTTGGGCATTGTGCTCACTGCTACAAGTAGACACCGTCGTTTATATATCTAAAAAATTGTTAAAAAGACGTTAAACCCGAACACACACAAACATACTCCCATCTTGATTCGCAATCGGGAATGAATAAATAAATAAAACAATCTTGTATTTTCAGTTGTTTTAGCATATATTATACAAATTTTCATAATCACATTGATTAACTTAAATATCCTTTTTTGGGCTAAAAATGTTCTCCCCGATCTACATACAAGCTTGCTATTAAACAATTGTTTTACATAAGGCAGTGGCTAGGATTACGGTACCATAAACTTAGTTTCCGATTACAGAAGTACGGAAGTTCCTTATCTCTATAAACCCTATATACAAATGTATGAGGATGGCTAAAAGTACGGAAGTGTTTATGAGCATGAAATTTACGTTAAAAATGCTTAAATTTAAATTAAAAAAATTCCTTAATGAAAAAGGCAATGACGAAAACATGACGTTTTATTTACCATGTTTTGAGCATAAATCATTCGAGAATGACAACGATATTTCCTCCATGAAATTGGTTTTATCAAAAACGGCGGCCAGATAATGAAGAAATCAACGGCAGACCTGTAACTCGCTATTTTAAGTAAAATATGTAAGCTAACAACAACATAAATGTATATATTTACGTATACATTTCATGTCTCATAAATACATCCGTAATCCTAGCCTGTCCTTCTGGGGTTATCTGGAGATACGGAACTTCGGTAATCATAGAATCGGTACCGTGATCCTAGCCACTGCCTTTACATAATGTAAACTTCTCAAATAGCAAAACAGGCTATTTTTCAAACTCGTCCTTTGGTGACACAGTCTGTTTGTTATGTATATTGGGTTCATATAGTGTATGAATGGTTAATATAATACAAGAAATACAAGATACATTTCCCGGCCGAATCTTTCGCTTGAACACAAGCGTATATGGTACATATTACGACAAAGCAATGGCTGCCTCGTCTGAAACATCTAATTGACAGAAATAGTTTGCGTAATCCTGTTACGAGACATTTAAAATAAATTGTTGCCCTTCGCCTTCCACAGCGTATATCCGCAATCGCCACGCAGAGTTGTCCTTCCTTACACTCGCATTCTCCTCTGCAACAGGCTAATGTCAAGATTTTTACCTAACTTTGAAACGACATTTTTCACAAGGTTTAAGAATACTGGTACCCTCAGCACAATCAGTTATTTCAACACAAAGTATATATTAAAGAAATCATTTACTAGCATTCTAAATGCATGCACGGACTATATTTTTGTTTCATACAGTAGATTTAACTAATAGTGTGATGAGCAGCGGTACAATAGAGAGCGTAGCTGCGTTTTTATGAGTTACCACATCTACACGGTCTGTCAATGATCTTCTTCGTTTTGGCGTATGGAGCCAAAGTAGCGATGAGCGTCGCTTACCAGTCTTGGCACTGAAAAACAAAACATATTTGCTAAATATTACATTAAAATTTTGGAAAATAACGGAGGTGCCTTAGTTCAGTGTTATACGTAAAATATACTATAGGTGCTTTATATTTTGATGAAATCATGTTTTTAAGAGTATAAATTGATTTTAAAAAATGGTTTCTTTTCTTTTACTGTTTCTACGGATAAAATTTTAATATATTTGTAAAAAATGTGCTCAAAACATCACGACTCTGTAAAAAAATTGCAATAAACAATTAACCTTTGCTTCATTTGTACAGCAGTACTCAAACTGTAACGATTATTTAGCGAAAACTGCGAAGCATTTCATTTTGTTTTTATGCAGGTGGAGGCTTAGAAGTTACTTAAATTCCGTGATAACATCAATAAAATCAACTTACGTCTTAAAGTCGTATTTTTCCACGTACTCGCCTCCTGCTCCGTAGCATGTTTACATTTTTGAAAGTAAAAGTGCATTGCTTATACCAAAAAGTGAAAGCACCGCAAGTTTTGTACCAAAAATATAGGATTGATCATACACCGTGAGGTTTGTACTGGTACAGACTCCAGGAACACTAGTAAAATTCACTGCCTGAAGTACTATTTAAAAATGGCGTTAACCCCCACCCCCACCACACAAAAAAAAAAACAACAGAAGAATAAAATCGGACATTCTTATACTTGGTATGATGTTGATTTAGGAAATTGAAATGTGTAATAAGTTTAGTACATGATGCACCTTTCTCGTTCGCCTCTAAAATGACACCAAAGTTAAGACAGATGTAATGCAATCTTTAAAAGCTTTGTAAGGGAGCCTCTTGGACGAGTGGGAAACGTCACTGGCTTAACATTACTTGCCTCTAACCGATGTGGGTTTGAGACTCCCTTAGAAAACTTTATGAGGAAGCCATCTATCTGGCATGCGGAAGGTTGGTGGATCTACCAAGGTGTCCGATCATGATGAATTAATGCTCTCAGAGGGGTACCTTGGGTCTTAACCTAAATACCAATTTAAATATTGAAATGTTTAACCTAAATCTTCTTTAAAAAAATGAATTTAATGCAAAGTATGTACTAACCAAATAGTGGTCTGCGTAAAACTGACTATTCTACAAAATCTCCGTATAAATAGTCACAATCACGTGACCTAACTGGTCAAACCAGTTTTGTATATGCACCAGTTGAGACAAATGTTCTCCGCTATACGCTGTAACGCGGAGAACTAAGTCTCAACTGACTCTGCACTAAACAACAACAACAACTGTTTTGCAAGTCGAAACGCTTATAGAAAATACAAAGCTTGTATTAAAAGCTTGGCATTAAAATTCAGTTCTCCATTAAACCTGAACTTGAATGCTACTAACATGTAACTAGTCAAACTTGTTACAACTTTAAATTTTCGGTGATCATTAATCTACTGTCTAAAGAATATACAATGTAAAAAAACCGTCCTTTGCAAGGTCGCTTTTCCAGCGACCATGTCTTTTAAAGGGAATTCCTATAGTTTTTATGCGCATCTTTCTGTGCATCCGACACTTTCTGTGGAAAACTGAACTGAAGTCAACATTTGTAGAAACATGTTACAGACAATCTTAGATATGAAGAATCTTGAATGAAATAACATTTTTGATAAGTTATATCAGTAATCAAATGTTGATACTGGTTTATGTAGTATTGACTATCATGCCTGACAGGTATCTTGCTATTTTTGTGGTTATGTTTTCACATCGCATTTTAGTACATAGACAGTGTTGTTCATATATTGTAAGATAATTGACTTAGTACTGATAAGACAATATCACCTTTTAGATTATTTAGTATTCAGTATAGAAAGAATTAAGAATTTTTAAAACTTTTTTTTAACTTTTAGCAGACATACTTGTAATCAATTTGGCCAGGTTCGCGCCATTTCCGTCTGAACAGGTGTTGTATTCTAGCGGTCTTAACATAAAATTTAGCATGGTAATCCATACATTTTTAGCTATTTTTATGCTCACTATACAATTATCTATACACAAGAAAAACAGGAAAATTTATGAAAGAGTTTTTTTCAAAATTAAATAAAAATACTCTTCACTATGGGTATTTTACATTGAAAAAGTTCACAAAAGTAAATATGAAACAATATTTTTTTTTTCATTTGCACCCATTATTGTAAGGATAGAGTATTACAAATATGACTATGATATCAAATAAATATATAATAAAATCTGTAAAAAGAAAAAAAAACGTATTGTGCTGCCTGGCTGTATATTTTGGTTGGTATTTATGAAAAAGCAAAACATTATGAAAATGTTGAAAACTCGCTGGCAGTTTCAGCAACAGTGGGTGTGTTCAAAACAATTTTTCACAAAAACAAGCCTGGTGACCTATTGGTTTTATTTGTTCATTGTTTTCAGCACAAATTTTCCTATCATATATGTGAATTCAAAAAATTTCTATGAAAGGAATAAACTATAAGAATTCTCTTTAAGGCACCTATCTGACACGCCTTCAGCGTTAGCAGCCGCAGTGGCGCCGCTTGCCCTCAAGCTATGCATGCCTAAATTTAAGTTTGGGGCAATTAATTTTAACTTTGAAAAAACGCATTCTCTAACCCTTGTAAAACATTTTTTTGTTTGTCTTGATAACGGCAGAAACGCCTTTTGATCTGAAACATCGTCTGAATAAAAAATCGTTAGACGAAACTGACAACCTGGCCTGCTACATATATTTATGTAACATATTGTAAGGACATGCTTTTGAAGTCCCTTTCGCAATGGGAACTTGTCTACCTTCCCGAATTACATTGGTTTTACGTTTGCGATTAATTATAACTAGTTTCAGTTTTGAATACAATACCTGAACAACATAATGCACTAAGTTCGTAAACCGTAAAAATCCAGCATAACCTAACAGAATCATAAAAAAATGTCTCTCAGAGTCACAACTCATTTTACCAGAATAAAGACTACACAATGTTTGCAACATGTCCGAGTCTATGACATCCTCCTTTTGAACCGGATTAGATCTCAGTCGTTTAGCTGCTTCTATAAAATGCTTGATAAAGCTACTCTGTTTTGGATTGTCAAAGTCATGAACCGAACGCATCCATTTTATAGCATACTATGCTGAAGTAATTACTGAATATGAATTGCCTTGATCTAGCAGTTCAGTTAAATACATAGCCACAACTATTGGCGATGCATGTTTTGATGAAAAACTATTTCTTTTACAATATTCATCAAAATGTTTAAAACAGTATATTTCTGACAAGTTGAATCTCCTCTGGATTGAACTATGTAACTGGACATAGGTTCTATAACAGTTCCGTGTTTTTGAACGTCCACTCCAGGACCTGCATTTTCCATCCGTCTCTGAATTGTAGGTTTCAAGTTAACACCTGTCAACAAAAAACTAAAATGTGAGCACTTGTTTCATATCAATTTATTTTGTAAAATTTTCATGTATCAAAAACAGTACTTCCTGTGTTTTAAAACATTTTCTTCATTGCGATCATGAAAAATGGCAAAAGATGTTGGGCAAAAATGCCGTTATTACCTTTGCCAACACAGATCAAACCATTTTAGGCAGAACTTTTACCTCCTTTACGAAAAAATTGAAACTGCCTTCACTGCTTAATAAACATGACCAAAATGGCGCAGACTTCCATTTCGGAACAATAAGTGTGCAGCTGACTTTTTCACACAGTATTTTTGTTTATACACTCTATAACTAACCTTGGTGGCGGAACTAACCAATTATTTTCACTTTTCCAGTACTGATTAAACGCATTTAAACCTTCAGTTCCTGGTAACCACCATCTTGAGTTGAAACGCTGAAAATGGTTATTAAAATGACAAGAAAACCTATCCGCTGTATGTCTACCCCAGATACTGCCTAAATAACTGAACCAACTATTTGATATAGACCAATCGTCACTGTCATGACATCGACTTAAAATAGTCTGATAACTGATTCATTTCTCTAGGTATCCATTCCGGGCTTAACGTAAAATTACTTTCTTCACGGAAAGCATTTATATCCAGAGCAATATTTTGGATTTCTCTTTTTCTACTACCATTTGATAAAAACAATTTTACGTTTTTGTTATCGGGAAAAAAAACCTTAACCGTTCTGTTTCTGAGAAGATCTACTTGACTTCTTATCACGCGTCGTTTGACAGCCTCTGTTTCACGCCATGAAGAACTTTTTATTTTTTTTGTTTTTTCGTATGCAAGCCAACTTCCGGTGACTTCAGCCTCAAGATGTTTATTACATGTGGAATTTACTGTATCATTTTTGCAAACCGCAATTTCATTTTGTAATTTACTGAATGTTAACTGTAAACTATCTTTACCTGGCCTTTTTATAGATTCTAAACCCGAACTTAACACCGATTGTAAAAACCCTCATCCGCGGGTAATATATCATATGCCAAAAGATTGTCTGACATTACACCCTCCTCCGGGGAAATATTATCAACTTCCGGTGATAACAGTAACGTTCCAACTTCCGGAAACGAACTATCCACTTTCGGGGATAAATCTGAAATACCTGACTTTTTCAATTTAACTACTGCATGAAAAATCGCATTTCTGTAAGGAAACTCGAGGAAACCACCGTACCCGGAAGCACTTGCATTACAAAATACCTCATACATCATAGATTGTTGTTTTGTCTAAAACCTTACCAGCATTATTTATTTGTCTTATATTTTGTTCCCAAAACAAGACTTCTTGTACAGCCGCCTCAGTTACAAAGACGGGTGAATCCCACCTAGCCCATGATATTATACAATTATACAATTCTCTCGTTCTTAATCGAACAATACTACCAAACACGAATTGAAGTGATATCAGTTGTCCGACCGACTAATGAAGCTAAGACTCGGACTTTCACAACTCTGCATTTGTCACTTCTTATTTGATATAAAACAGACTGTATAACCTTCTCTACCAGAGCGATCCTTTCCTCGGTTATGAATAGCTTATTAAGAAGGAAATCTAGCAAATATCCTAACCATATAACTTTTTGAGATGGAATCCATTGACATTTTTCTTCTGCCATTAAAAAACCAAATCCGCAGATTGTGTTTTTTACAAACACTCTAGAATGTAGAGTCTTTCGATACTCCCTGTGCCAACCAATGCCATCAACCAAATACATGATAACTTTATGGCTAAGAGATCTTAAAAATGTAACTAATACACGCACAGTCGTGGTAAAAATGTGTCCTGTGCTCGCAATACCAAAAGTTAAAGAATTGAAAACAAAATAAGTTTTCTGTCAATTATAATTCTAGCAGAAACCTAAATATGTTCTTTTTATTTATAAATATCAATGTGATGGTAAGCTCCCTTGAGATCAAATGTAAATGCATAAAAATCTGTTTCATAAAGATACTGTGCTACACGAATATCCTCAAAGTTTACTTTAAATATATGCAAAAACTGATTGGTGTACCTGCAGTCTATTATCAACCTTTGTTTCCCATCTTTGTTATATGCTACTGTTAAAGAATTTACAACTAAAGGCATTCGTTCTACCATAGAAATAACACCCTTCTGCAACAAACATTCGATTTCTGACGTTATAAATGTTGGGTTATCCCTTGCTGACTTTTCTCAGATCTGCACCGGACGGAATAACCTTAAATGGTAGTTTATATCCATTTTCTATAACACCGACGATATAAGAATCGCTCCTAACTGAACGCCATTTACTTGCATGGCTTTTAACCTCCCATCAGGGAAACCTAAGGCGCCATGCCATCTACACTAGCATCTATAATGCAACTAGCATTGTTTCGAATTGAAAACTTCTTATATCTATCATGTATAACAGTTTGACTCTTATCATCTAATTCTTTGAAAAATTCATTTACAGACTAAATATTGCTGCTTGAATTTTGCAGACATTTATTCACAATATGATCCGTACAAATACATATCTTGTTATACGCGGTGTTTCCTGGACAATGTTTTTCCAGTGCCCAGGTTTACCACACTGAAAACAGAGCCCTGGCCTCTGTACTTGTGTTGTGACCGTTTGTACAGCGCTACGTCCTCCGCTTTGAGCAGTAACTCTCTTATATGGCAACGATTTGTTCATTTTGGACATGTTTACCCTTTTCGCTTTCATCTTTCTTTTTGCACGTGCTTCTGCCTTGTACGTTTACTTTTCGTCCTCTGAATCTATGGCTAGAGGGTTCGATTCATATTCCGGTACAACCCTCCAACCAAGATCGCTCCGATCAGCCATTTGTATTCATTTTTGTCGATGCGACAGCATTTCTACAGCTGAAACAGAAAAACAAATTAGAGTCTTTTTCATGATCATTGTTTCAATACATAATTTATTTTAGGTCGATTGTGAATGAAGTTCTACAACTTATATTAATCATTCTCGACACCTCATTCCTGATGGAATCCATCGCCACGAGGGTATGAGAGAAGAGGCAAGTTTCCCTTTATATGCTGAGCGCCAAGCAAGGGAGCTACTGGTACCATTTTTTACGTCTTTGGTATGACGCGGCCGGGGATTGAAACCACGACCTCCTGTACTCGAAGCGGACGCTCTACCACTAGGCTATCGAGGCGGTTACTATAACGGTTCTACTACTATACTACTATAATTTTCAATTAAAAACAGTTCATTCTCTCACTCATGCTTTTTTATTACATCTATAGATATAATGGATATTTGACAGATATATGAAATGTTTTAACTTAAAAATAGATCCAATTTCTTATGTATGGAAAACAATGCATAAATAGGGGAAAATCTAAACAATATAATATATATATATATACCGTCATTGAACGTCTTAGCCCGTATTACGCTCTTTCTATCATGACGTACTTATGGCCACATAATTTCAAAATTAATTTTATTCTGATATAATTGTTATAAAACTGCCGTTATATACAAACATATGTAGACAAATCCATGTCATTACGCATAGGAAAACAAATAGTAAAAAGATAAACATACGCAATATATCGTCCCGGTACTACGCTCTTTGTATCATGCGTATGCATGTCATTATTTTACGGCCTCACAAGTTCAAAATTCGTTTAATTTTGTTATTGTAATAAAAACTATTGTACTTATTCTTGTTATATTCAGAGAACAGGAGAATTACAAAGCTAACTCCATTTTCATTCAACGTTTCGACTATTTTTATTAGTCTTCTTCAGGAAGTAAACAAATATGATATGAAATAAACAACGTCATGAATATATGACGTCATAAAAGATGACGTTACGTTACAAACATTTTGGCGTAAAAATTACAATGTACAATAGGCTACATAATGTTTACACAAATGTATATCTAAAGTACTGTTTAAAGTATATTATGACAAAAGTAAAATTAAAAGTGGTTATACTTAATACATAGTAAGATTATAGACATTATTTAAAATAATAATGTTAATAATCATAATAACAGTAAGTACAGGATCACAAAGAACGAAATCACTGGGTAAATTGTGTTATAGACAAAAAAAAGAAAATACCAGCAAAAACAGTACTAACTGACATTAAGAAAACCACAGTTTGTGTTACATAACAGAAAACACTATGAAGTGAAAAGATTTATGAAAATTATACATTACTTTTGAATTCATTCCTTTTGGAAAAATAGTATCTAGTTTGTGAATCCAGTAAGTTTCCTTTAGAAGCTCCTCATACCTCATGGATAAAAATCAATAGGCATAAAGCTAAAGTCATTTAAGCTATGACCATTTTGATTAAAATGAGTTGCTACATGACTAGAAAATGCAGGATCGATAAAATTGTAATATCAAAAAGATGTTTATTCAGGGGTCTTGGAACTTGCTGGCTAGTTTTGGGCCCACATATTGCATTTTACACTTCTTACATGGGTTTTTAGATATATTACATCTGAACTTTTACAAGTTGCATTATTCTTAAGCTTGAAAGTTTTCTTACACTGAGAGCTATTAAAACTATCACTTTCAGTAATGTAAGAACAATGTGAACATCTTGAACGATTACATTTAGACGAAGTAAAATTAACATCAGACAACATATGAAAGTCAGTTTTAACTAGAATGTCCTTCAAATTCTTAGGACGTTTAAAAGCCATGGTAGGTTTACACAAATGTAACATTTTAACAGCAGGATTATCTGACAACTGAAGTAAATCCCAGTATTTGTTAATAATGTTGCCAATATTAGGAAGAGATGTGTTGTACTCAACTACAAAAGGCACAATATTTTGATCTTGTTTTACAGAGGCTCTAAGTGCATCATTATAGAATTTTTTACATAAAAATGATCAAACCTTCTGTAATGCTTAATTTTGCATCTTGTACGTTGTCCTAAAGTTTCGTTTGCCTCATTTAGTTTCAACAGAGCTTTACTATTTGCCTTGAACTGCTCTTCTAATTTTCCAACTTGTGTGTCCAGTTTTGCCAAACGAGAAGAGCTGAAAATTCTTTCTATCGCAAGGAAACATATCAACTATCCAAACTTAGCCAAACATCACCAAGAAAATTTTGGAAATATTTAATGAATTTCGAAAATCTAAAAATATGTCTACTGATTTAAATATTGATGATTTTTTAAAGCATTTTTCAACAAGTTCTAAAAGGAAGCCTGACAATTCAAATATTTAATCGGAATTTCAGAGTACTTGTGATAATGTGTTAGATGTTGAGCAGCTTGATTGTGTTATTAGTATAGAAGAAATTTACAAAACAATCTCCTCGTTAAAAAGATAAAAAATTAATGATTTTGAAAATAATGTGGCTGATTTTTTACCGATGCGAAAGATTTAATATCGCCTTATTTGTGTACCATACTTAATTATATATCCGTTATTAATAGCTATCCCGATGCATGGACAAAGGGAGCCATATTTAAATTTATTCAGTTTATTGGCAAATCAGCAGTTATACAATACCTTTGGCCATTTACAAACACAATAAGTAAATAAATATGGCCAAGAGGTTAAACATATATACATACAATAAACAAACAATTACAATACACATTGTAAATATTACACATTTCTAAGAAGCAGCAATAACTATAAGTTTTTCCTTCCTAATTTTCATTGCACTAAACACATATTTTGCAAGATTTCTAATGGTTCTAACATTTGAACTGGACATAACATTTGTAAATTTGGTAACAGATGCCCAAGAACTATTTTTGATTAACTTTTTGGCGTAAATGTGCAAAAGACGGTATTACGGTATTATAGAGGTATTACTCTTGTAAATGTAATAGCAAAAAATATTCTTATTATAACTGAGAAACAGAATTAGCAAATGGTGTGAGAGTGAACACGTTTTTTAACGATTCTCAGTTCGGTTTTCGAGATGGTCACTCTACTTCTGGTGCAATTTTTTGTTACATTCTGTCATTCAAAAGGGTTTAGCTAATGATTCCTAGTTATGGTGTATATTTGTAGATTATAAACGTGCTTTTGATACTGTCAACCGTGAGGCATTATGAAAGAAACTTATTAAATCAGGTTTAAGTTGCAAGATGATTAGAATGATTAAGTCAATATATTACAATGTTCTGTCATGTGTACGTATGTCAAGCTCTTTGAAAATGTCAGAGTTTTTCATTGTCACTATCGGCTTTAAACAAGATGAACCCTTGTCACCGATACTGTTTATTCTTTTTGTAAATGATATAGCTGATAATCTTGATATAAATTCTTTGACCGAGAATGACTTAGATTTATTGTCAAAATATCTAATTTTATTTGCAGACGATATTGTTTTATTCACAATTGACCGAAATAGTCTGCAAACACAAATTGACAGTCTGTGGCACTATTCTGTAAAATGGGGCTCAGAAATAACATAGACGAGACTAAAATCCGTATTTTTTTTAAACGAAAATGCAACCTTAATGTAAATTTTTCATAAATGATAAAAATGAAAATTGAAATTGTTCACAGTTTTATTTACTTAGGAATGAAATTTACACGTGCAGGAACTTTCAGAGATGCTGTTAAGCTTCTACATGATCAAGCTCTTAGAGCTTATTTTAATCTTCTGTCCTTATTGATCATGTGGACATGAATGTAAAAACAAAATTCAATGGTCCTGTCTATTTTACTATCTGGCGCAGAAGTCTGGGGTGTCTACAAGTTAAAAGAAATTGACAAGTTACATGTATGGTACGGTACGGCACACGCGCACATGTCTGTTTTGTCGCTCTTTAACCCAGAATGTGTTATTTTCACTTAAATTGTACCAGTAACCTAAATGCATGAAAAAAATACCAGTTTCAGTTTGGTACAATCAATTTTCAAGGTTTTACGGCTTTTTCAGTAACGTATGCTTGAGCGCCAAATTTCCTTTAAAAAGCTGCTGCAAAATAATTTATGACCACTTTTCCTTGCTGGGGCTTATTTTTGCCATAATTTATCAAGTTTTACCATAAACTGCACTCAAACCACACACTGTTACTGTAAAATATACCATCATTGGCACCTAAAATTTAGCCATATTAAGTCAGTAAATATGCATTTTTGAAAAAAAATACACCCTAAACAGTGAAATTGAAATATTTTTAGTTTTTCTACTTTTTCTCTGCTAAACTGCACTGAAATTGTCATTTTCTATAATAATCTGGCCGAACTAGCCCTTTTACAGCAACATCTAAACAAGTTTCAATTTTTACCCTTGCTCAACTTATAGGTTGCATTCTGCCAATTCAATTCCTTCTTTATTTTATATTAACAATAAAATATTCAGACCTCATTTTCAGCACTTTAGCGCATTTCAATGATACAAAAACCATATATGGTCATTTAGTATGACATGTCTTCTTATCAAAAATAGATATATATTGACATGTTATATTACATATAAGAAAAATAATCTGTTTTGAGAAACATCACCCTCTAAAAATGCCCCCATGAAAACAGCCGTTTAGCCATTACGCGTATGTAGACATTTTTCTCAAAGAATGAAACTTATTCCAAGAAATTCACAATGAAAATGGTCTAGATCCTTTCTTAATACAGTAAGCAATAAAACTAAGCCAAAAATATAACTGTCACCTCCTCATAGCATGGAACTACATTTTGAACTATTTAACTTCCTGTTTGGTGTAATCCGTCCTATAAGTGGAAACATATCTGAAAATAATATTTCAGGCGAAGCTGGAACTCTGAAAACGTTTTCTGTGTGTGTCATATATCTTTACGAATTTTGACAAAACCTTCTTATTTTTATAGTAATGCACCAATTGACTGAGGAGAATTGTATATTTGCACCGGAAGAAAATTTCAGAAACAGTTTTCGCGACACCACTAAAGTTGTATTTTTGTCGGTTTAGAAACATTTTGCATCACTGTTTGGTGAAGGAAGTTAGAGAAGTCGCTTAGAAAGACATTTGTAAACACTTTGCGTAATAATACTATAGTCATTGAGTTTTGGAGGACTTGTATAATAATACTGTATTGTAATTGTTGCTCAGTGGTACCTGTGGTTAGTTATGGCAGTGAATTCTGTGGATTCTTATAATCTCATTGGTAATGGGAATGAGGCGGAAGCTTATGTGGACGCAATAATGAGCACCAAACAAATTACACGTGTTCATACACTTGTATGTAGCGGAAGAAAACGGAATGCATCAGAGCCTTGCAATGTCGAATTAACAAGTAAAAAACAGAGGGTAACAGCAAAGGCCAAACGTTCTTAAAGTTTATATATTAATGGTCCGAATCCGACACCCCATAATAGTGTGTTGTCTCAAGCTGACGTTCATGTGGATATCAATCCGTCTTTAGACCAACTTGTTACTAAACTTTCAACTGATAAGCACTCAATTTTTATGTCACTTCAGGAGCGCATGGAAAAACTACAATCCGGTTTAGGAGAGCGGATATCAAAAACAGATGCTCAACTACTGGATAAAATGGTTAATAGTGAAATGAATCGTGTACGTAATGATGTTGAACATAAATTGGAGTCGTTTAAAGATGTTTTAAAAAGCAGGCATCAAATCTAAGCTTGAAGTGCTGAATGCTAAATTTGAGTCTCTTGGTGGTTCTGTACCTACAATATCTCACTCAGACATTTCTCTAAATGTGGTTATTCGAGATTTGTCAGAACACAGCAACGAGAATATTTCAAATAAGGTAAACACCCCCCTCATACGTGATTGCTTGAAAATCAGTGGTATTTCTTGTGTCAGTGCGGAGCGTAACATTTTCAGATAGTGGTAAACCTTGAGTAGTTGTAGCTCGTTTTAAAATCCAGTCGGCAGTATGATAAAATGTATATCAATAATGATCAATCACATGCTAAACGTGTAATGGCTAACAACTTTAGAATGGTTTTAACTGCTTTTAAACATCGTGATCTTACAGTGAAGGGGTCACGTGTTGTTCGTGCTCAACAAAATTCAAACAACAGTCAAAGTGCTGAAAGAAGTGATCGTGGTTCTTCCAGTTAATTCAGGAGACCAGGATAGTGCACGTGACAATGTCCGTGACAGTGGCAACAACAGATCCCATAGTGAGTGGAACAGGAATAGACGCGGAAACTGCAGATATGGACATCGTAGTAGTTACCAGAATAATCGGTATTAACTTGCAGTCGGGTTTTGGAATGTTCGAGGTTGGAGTGCTGCTACTGAATCTGACAATTTTGTTTTACGAGAGTCTTGTGTTTTAATCTGTTACCTAGATAATTTAGCTATTGCAGAAACTCAGAAACTGAAAAATAAATTTTAAATGTTAATTATTTGGGTTGAATCGTACTGTCTTGCACAGGAATGCTCGTATGGGTTCCGGTGGAGTTGGGTTGTTGATAAAAAAAAATATGAGCTTTTCAATTTATTTAATATTGTTGCTTTCGAAGGTATATTTTAGTTAAAGCTAAGTCATATGTATAAAAATGTTATTCTTTTTCCTTGTGTATTCTATTTGCCACCGGAAAATTCATCTAGATTTATTGATGCTACTGTGTTTTGGGGCGTTTTTTTTGTTGATTGTTTATTGACAGATATTTATAAATACCAAATTGTGGCCTGATACATGTTTGTGGAGATTTTAATGGGAGATGTGGAGAGCTCGAAGATTTCATAAGTGGTATTGATTTCATCAGTATGCGTAATGTTGTAGATTTTAAGACAAATTATTATGGAGAACTACTGATTGATTTTTTAATAAATACAAACATGTGTATGTTAAACGGCATGAAATTGTGTCAATAATAATTTTACCTTTCAACGAGGGGGTCGGTTGTTGTAGATTACTGTTTTACTAGTCACAATGATTTGTCATGTTTTACAGATTTTTCTGTTACAACAATCTCCGAGTTAATTAACCAGACTGGTAATATAGATATTCTAGCACCTAGTACTCCAGATCATTCTCTGTTGAAATGGAAAGTAAATATTGACTCTGACTCTGATGTATGTAGAGCTAATGATACGGAGCTTTTATGAAGTACTTCTTATGATAAATTTGATGTCACAAAAGTACCACATGTATTTTAAATGGTCCTGAATTATTACAAAGAGTAAATAGTAACATAGCTAGACTAGAGTTATCAGACACAGTTAGATACAAATTGTGCTTACCTGCCCACTTAATTCAGTAGGTACAGCGTTGGTCTACGGATCACGGGGTCGTGAGTTCGATCCTCGGGCGGGGCGTATGTTCTCCGTGACGATTTGATAAACGACATATTGTCTGAAATCATTCGTCCTGCACCTCTGATTCATGTGGGTTAGTTTGCAGTTACTTGTGAAGAACAGGTTTGTTCTTGTACAGAATCCAAGAACACTGGTTAGGTTAACTGCCCGCCGTTACATGACTGAAATACTGTTGAAAAACGGCGTTAAACTCAACAAAAACAAACAAATACAGTGAATGGTGTAATATTGTTAAAAATGACATGTATCAACATATACCATACTAAACAATCGGTCCAGGTTCTTGTAATAAACGCTTTAGATCTAGAAAGCCCTGGTGGAATGATAAATTAACCGAATTTTGGGAAAATATTAGCTTGTGTGAACGTCAGTGGCTACAGTGTAGTGCCAAAAATCAAAAATCTGACCTAGAGGTGCAACGCTCAAAACGTTTACATTGGTTTTCATTACAAAATGAAATATTAACTGACTGTAATGTTGATCAAACGTCATTCTTGAAATATATTGGTAAAATTGGTGTAAATAAGTGTAAAAAAAATAGAGTATACCCTTTGAAGTTAAATTAGCTGATGGCTCGATTTCAACGTCAATCCCAATGGTTTTAGAACAAGAGCTGTCGGAGGACAGCAACGCTCCACTATTCAACAGCCTTGTCAATTGAATGAATACAAAAGTTGAAAAAGGGGCATAATTTTGTAAAATGCAAAGTAGAGGTATTGAACCTCTGTACTGCATGTCATATCATGACAGTGAACAAGTGTGTGAAGTTTCAATCCTTTCCAATTTGTGGATACTGAGATACCAGCTTACATACAAAAACATAACCAAAAACTGCTAAGTCGAAAAAGGGGCATAATTTTGTAAAAATGCAAAGTAGAGTTATGGGACCTTCACAGTGCATGTTAGATCATGACAGTGAACAAGTGTGTAAAGTTTCAATCCATTCCAATTAGTGGATACTGAGATACAAAAATTTAACCAAAAACTGCTAAGTCGAAAAAGGGGCATAATTTTGAAAAAAAAGAGTAGAGTTATGGGACATACTTAGTGCATGTCAGATCATGACAGTGAACAAGTATGTGAAGTTTCAATCCATTCCCATTAGTAAGTACTGAGATACCAGCTTACATACAAAACCTTAACCAAAAATTTCTAAGTCGAAAAAGGGGCATACTTTTGTTAAAAAGCAAAATAGAGTTATGGAACCTGTGCAATTTAGGTCAGTTATCACAGTGAATAAGTGTGTGAAGTTTCAATCCATTCCCACAAGTGGTTACTGAGTTACCAGCTTACATACAAAACCTTTACCAAACATTTCTAAGTCGAAAAAGGGGCATAATTTTGTAAAAAAGCAAAATAGAGTTATGGAACCTGTGCAATGTAAGTCAGTTTGTCACAGTGAATAAGTGTGTGAAATTTCAATCCATTCCCACAACTGGTTACTGAGATACCAGCTTACATACAAAACCTTAACCAAAATCGGGACGCGGACGCCGACGCCGACGCCGACGCCGACGCATGGGCGAGTCCAATAGCTCTACTATTCTATGAATAGTCGAGCTAAAAATGGAAAAATGATTCTAGTTATTTATTTCGTACTTATTCGTACATACTCCACTGGATTCAGATGTTTTGGATGTAGATTGTAATGCAGATTTGCCTTTTAATAACGGTATTACTATCTTTGAGGTAGAGTCTACAAAAAAGATAAAGCCAGTATTATACATGTAGCTAAAATCCCAAGCGAAATGTTACAGAAAAAAATACATCTTTATTGTTTCACCACTCCCAATTTAATGTTTGTTTTAACAATGGCTCTATCCCCACATCATGGGGCAAATGTATTATCAACCCAATTCCGGAGTCTTCTACTGTCAACCCTAGAGATCCTCTTTCTAACAGAGGTATAGCTTTAGCTAACAGTATGTATAAAATGTACTGTAATATTTTGAGCACTCTTTTAAGTACATGGTGTGATGGTAATAATAAACTTTGTGATGAACAGAACGGTTTTAAAAAGAAGCGTAGTACCTCGGATTATATTTCAGCATTGACTAGTATCATTGATACCAGGAAAAAGTTAAAGACGTCTACCTTCTGTGCCTTCATTGATTTCTTTAAGGCTGGCGATTTAATAAATAGAGACAAACTTTGGGTAAGACTACATGAAACTGGTGCCCGTGGTAAAATGCTTCTTGCTCTTAAATCACTGTGTTCTTCTGTTTCATCTTGGGTTGGAGTTAATTCATTTACTACTGATTTGTTCAATGTACAGTGCCCGCCCGCTCAGCTCAGTAGGGAGAGTGCAGATCTACGGACCTCAGGGTCGTGAGCTCGAGCCCTGGGCGAGGCGTATGTTCTCCGTGACGATTTGATAAAAGAAATTGTGTCTAAAATAATTTGTCCTCCACGTCTGATTCATTTGGAGAAGTTGGCAGTTACTTTCGGAGAACAGGTTTGTACTGGTAAAGAATCCAGGAACACTGGTTAGGTTAACTGCCCACCATTACATGACTGAAATACTGTTGATAAACGGCGTTAAACTAAAAACAAAAAGCAAATCAATGTACAGTTTGGATTAAGACAAGGCGTTGTGCAGTCTCCTATTTTGTTCAACTTATACATAAATGATTTAGCATTTTATTTATAGAGTTTTAATGTCGGAATCACCATTGACAACGAGCACGTCTTCATTTTATTGCATACAGATGATATAGTCTTGTTGGCAGATAATGCTGAAAATTTGCAGATTTTATCAAACGCTCTCAGACTGATGTAAAATAAATGATATGTCTGTTAATATTAATAAAAAGCAACATAGTGCACTTTCGGCCAAATTCATATGTGAGAAGCGATTTTGTTTCAAGTGTGGCATCAATGTAATAAACATTACTGACAAGTACACTTACCTTGGTATTGTTCTAAGTGAACATTTAGATTTTAGTGTTACAGCTAAGACAGTAGCACAGAGTGCTAGTCGTGCCCTTGGTCTAGTTATTGCAAAGTGTTAGACTGTTGGTGGAGTCCCTTACAATGTATTCACAAAGTTATATGACTCCATTGTTACAGAATATGGTGCATCTATATGGGGCTGTAAGTCCTTTTCCTGTATAAATGCCGTCCAAAATCGTGCCATGAGATACTTTTAAGGAGTAGGAATGTACACACCAAATGCAGCTGTCATGGGTGAAATGGCTTGGCAACCGCCTTTAGTACGGCAGTGGAAAAGCATGTCTAGATATTGGGCTCGTCTTTCTTACATAGATATTTCTAGAATCAATAGGCGCTTTGCACTCTGGGCTACTTCTAAAGTAAACATTAAGTGAAGTGTAAAGTCATTTATTGTAAAATGTCAGATAAGCTTGTCTTATTTAAATGGCTATACAGATATAAGTGTTCCAATTCCTGAGAAGATGGTTGAAAAACAAATGGATAAATATAAGAATGATTGGTTACACCCTATTGTTAGGTTTTGATAGTGCTTCTGGGCACGGTCATAATAAATTACGTACATACAGATTATTAAAATCAGAATATTCTCCTGAGAAGTACTGTAATTTTATTCTTCCACTTAGACACAGAGCTGCATTTAGCAGATTTCGCTGCAGTGTGGCTACTATTAGACTGGAAACAGGAAGGTATGAAAACCTTAGGGTTGAGGACAGATTATGTTCTTTTTGCAGTGTTCTAGAAGATGAAGCACACATTTTGTTAAACTGTAGACTTTATGAAGACTTGCGTCTTAATATGCTAGCTATTACTGTCAAAGTTGATCCCTGTTTTAATAGCAAGACCTTCAATGAAAAATTGGTATTTCTTTTAGCCATTATTAACAACTGCTCCTCAGTTTGTTTCTTTTTTAACATGTATATATTTGTGAAATGAGTATGATTTTTTCCTGTGATATGTTTCTTATAATTCTGATATTAGAATGGCTATGTACCAATTTGTAATCATTTATGTTAATATTGTTTTGTACATAGAAGAGACTGAAATAAGAAATAAACTAAACTATGTTCGGTTTTGTAAATACCTTTTGTTAAAAGTCAGACCCCAAATTATACGGTGTATGGCGAATTAGGAGTAATACCTTTGTCTGTTGTTTATAAAATAGGAGCAACCAAATTTTGGTTAAAAATCATGAAGAAACCTAATTCTGCTCTATATGACATATAACTTGACCAGTGCAGAACTATTAACGTTATGTGTTGGTCAAATCAAATTAACTCCATTATAAATCACATTGGTTACACTGATATACGCATGAACTTTGATAATAATTTGAATTATTTCCCGTTGTTGAAAAAACAGATTATATAATCAATTCATTCAAAAGTGGAGTTCATCTATAAATGCTATGCCTAAATTTGAGAGCTACTGTAAATATAAAACGTCATTCTGTTTTGAGGATTATTTTGTGAAATTAAAAAAAAAATCTGCTTTACGAAAAAGTGTTCTTGCATGAAATTATGTTCACATCAGTTGGAAATTTAGATAGGTAGATAAGATAATATAGATAGAAGTAACAGACTATGTAAGATATATAACCAAAATGTTTTGTTTACCTCCCACCAGATTCTAGCCCTTTCATTGGTTGAGTAGTGTTACGTGGTTGCCCTCTATATTTCCATAGAGGGTCAGTGGGTGACCCTACATGAGAATTGCAATTCAAAATTGCGTGATGCTGACCATAAAATCAACATTATTATTTTAAAAATACAAAAGGATCCTACTACCACCTTCAGAGACCTTTCGATAAGCAATTAAGTGGTCGATAAAACAAATCAATTATTGGGTTTGTTACTGGCCCTCTACGGAAATATATAGGGTCAGTATGCTTTTATAGAAAGCTCGGCTTCGCCTCGCCCTCTATAAAGCATACTGACCCTACATATTTCCGTAGACGGTCAGTAACAAACCCAATAATTAATAGTGGAGTCAGAATATCATTTCAATCTTTGTTGTAGTAAATATACAGATATTAGAAAGATGTACCTTGGTAATACACAGTGGTCCGCTATTCAGAAATTTAATAATTTAATGTCTGCAAAAATGCTAAGCTGCTTGTTAAGCCAAGTTTATTAATTTTTAAAAGAAGCCACGCAATATAGAGTTAATGCACTTAAAAGTAATACCGCATAATTTCACGAAAATTGTTATATATGTTCTGTTTGTTTGTATGTGTCTTGAAATACTTTCGTTTATACGTTTGTTTATTGTATGCATACATTTTTATTTATTTTGAACTATCTATTTATATGTACATGTATTGTATTGTTTGTTAACATACCATGTTCTTTTTATATTTGTTAATGGCCGAAGGCATGTATAATGCAGAATTTGCTGAATAAACCTTGAACCTTGAACTTTGAACTTTGTTGTCAATATTTGCCGACATTTTAACGATTCTGTTTCCTCTATTGTGTTCCAATCATATCGTATCAGCCCATTTTTTCAATTTGCCGCGTTATTTTCACAGTTTTCCAAATGCATGATAAGTTTCTTTTGCTCAGTTAATACATCGGTAATTGGTTGCATATATATTTGTCCCTTTAACGATTAAACATAGCAATAAATAAAGAAATTAAGTAATTCATTAATGAAATGAAAAATGTTTTAGATGAAAAAAAAAACAGAAAAGGAACAAACAAGATTTAACAAACCCGCTGAATGGCTAGAAAAAGGTTGTTTTATTTTGCTAAAACACGACTGATTTGAATTGATCAGGGAAGCATAACAAGATTAAAGTCTACATACTTTGTAGTTTGTGCACATATGTAGATAAATGTTGTACTAAAATTATAAAAGTACACTGTCTATTTTGAAAAATTTTATTAATGAAAAATGGCTCTTTTCCTTTTGTTTTCTATTGTGGGAATAGGGAGTGATAGTATCAATTTTATAACCAGTAGGGAAACATTAAGATGATGTTAAAAATCACAAAACTTTTTACATCATTGTAATAATAAAAGATTAATGTTTGTGCTCGTATGTGGATAAATTATGTGGCGTAAACAAAAAACAAAAAACAAAAAAAAAATGTTATAACAATTTAAAAAATCTTTATAGTAGAAAAAATCAGTCGGATCGAGAAATCAATAACGCCGTGTTTTCAGGGGAGACAATTCTATCAATAAGCCAGCGATTTGGCTATGAAAGCTGGCAATGTCTACAGATTTTTTTTTTTTTTTTTTTGATTTTTTACTTCCTCGAATTTGTAACAAATAACGTTCAATAGCCGGTTAAAAGATTTTTGTAAGAACGATTTTTGCTTTATAATGGTACAGCTAATTTAAAAAAAGGGTTTACAGGTTTTCGGAAATATGTACGGTTTAATCATCGTTCTAATAAGTCTGGATATTACAACATGTTCTCGTAACTTCCTTGTTACTGGTTTTAAACAGTGTCACTCTTTATATTGTTTGATGGTGTTTGAGTACCACAGGTTCCTGATTTGAAACAATGTGTATTGGCACAAAGCTAATTTCTCTAAACATTAAACTTAAAAGTTGAATTATAATTGCAATATAACGAGTCCAACTTAAAAAGACGAAAGTGTATTTGTCACAGTTGACAGATTGAACAAGACTTTGTGTTATATTGTTAGAATACTGTTCATTAAGACTTTTGACTTAGAGATATTCTTTTTCATGATAGGAACACCTGCCTTTCCTACCAGATTTCAAAAATCCTTGTTGGCGAGAAGCTGATTCAAACTCGCGCATGCGCATTAGATGTCTTCCTTATTTCTTCCTTGTAGGAGCACCTAAATGTGGAACAACAGATTTATTCAGAAGACTGATCATGCATCCTTTAATATCAGATAAATGTCCTAAAGAGCCTCACTGGATAACAAGACACCGATTTACTGGAGGTAATGTTTAAAGATGTTCTATGCTTACCATCGCAAAATATCAAAATATGTTATCTTAGATGTTAGCTAAGTATAGAAAATGTCATCAAAAGTATTTAACTTTACATCAAAAGCGTTACTCAATATTAAGTCTGCTTATGTCAGGATGAATTAAGAATTGTGGAGTCAATTTTTGTGCATTCAACTTAGGGGTTACTGACTTAAGGATGGAGATTGACAAATGAGGAGCCGTAAAACGGGCCATTTATGGTTTAGCAACTTTCTGCATACAGCAATGGTATGTAACGTTATCATTTCACTCTGTAGATAAGCACACACTGTACTTGAGCAAGATAACAAAATAACATTCACTGTAGACAAGATCTCTACTGACATTTTAAAATGGCTAGTAAACATAATAAGACACTGTTTTCACAAGTTATCACCACACTGTGATAAGATAGCATGGCAAGCTGATATTATAACAAGACCCTGTTTCGACAAAACACACGTCTTTAATACGTAATAACATAGTTTTTGGTTGCGGGTTTATCCCGCTACCATAGTTAAGTGTATTTCTGACAATCATGTAGCATCTTTATTTGATTCCAAATCACATCCAAAGGATGTTCATGTGCTACACAAAATAGTCCCATTCATGAACAATGCGGATGAATTATCAATGATCAACCAGTTCTTACTCATCCTCTATCCATTCACACTGGCCATTTAGATTATATAAGACCTGTCAATGATAAGGTATTCCAGCCCATGGTTACATCATTGACTTCCAGCTGTAATGTAAGGTCAGGCAGAGTTTATCTTAGATATAAGGCACATTAGTATTTGTTTCTTATACATGTATATTTAGAGATTGGTAAAATGAAAATAAATCTAGCAAAACCCGCAACCACCAGACATCTCAAGGCTTTGATTTAACATGGTAGGATATTGTTTTTTGACAAGTTAACATCACACTCTGACATGAATTATGTCGACATAAGTTTTTCTCCTATGAAAATTATTTCTTTTTCGGGCATCTGGGTAGAACCACTGAATTCTGCAAGTTATTTTGATGACATGAAAACAGTTCTAAACCCAAAGTGAGGTGGTGAGTTGCAAGCGATTTGGAGTTGGTGACCTTAACCACTCGACCACGGAGGCCGTTGCGTAATTGCTATTGTTGTATAAAACATGTATTTCTGTGCTAACGCAAATGTTCTTTTATAAGTTTTTGTGAAATTAACACAAATCCTAGATGTTGTGAATTAGACAGTATGTACGTAAATCCTCTGGAAGCACAAATATCGCAACCAAACAAAGTCTGTTCATAAGAAGTAAGGAAATATGTGCAATTTAAGTAAATTCATACATTTTGATAGATTGCAGCTTTTAAAAAATGGTAAAGCAACTGCGAAGAACAGGAGATCTGAGTAAATAAACACGCTTTAGTATGTTGTTAGAGAAAGAGACGCGGGGGAAAAAAAGCTTAACTTTTTATGAATTTGCGGTTTAAAGAAAAAATCTGTTTTAAGAAAATGCGAAAGAATCGGGAATTGTTTCATGACCTGAATCTACCCTTACCTATTATCTCTGGTATGTGTTTATGTATTTTTGTAAAAATTTCCGTTGATATCTTGAGACATTATTCAAAAGAATTATATTCATAATCGCTCGCCACACTGATGAAATTTCTGGATCCACTCGCGGTTCACAGAAGAGAATATATATATGGTTTTATCTTAGATCGAGAAATAATTTGGTATATGTGTCTATCAATGTCTATATTGCTCAAATATTTAAATCTGTACTGTACTATAGCACTGTTACTGTATTATGTGCGTAGAGAGCTAGGGGTTTAGCATGCAGTTAGGAAATTATGTTGACCTTGCATTTAGTTTGTTTTGCTCGCATATCTTTCAACTTTGTATTAAGTTCCCCAAATAAAATCTGGCCTCGAATATAGAAAGAATGTTTATATCATGCATCCTGTTTGATTATTCCTTTCTAAGTTTCCTTTTCCGCTGGAAAACAATCTGTTTCTGTTTTTTCTTCTCCTACAAGCATGTGTCACACTTCCGGTTTGTGCGCATTTAAAAGCATAGAAACAGTTCTATCTTACACTGCAGAAGCAAAGTGTAGTCTAAACCTAATTGAATTTTTCAAGTATTGTGCATACTGCTACATTAATTCAATAAAATGTTTAGAAATAAAATACATACTGTAGTCTTGGCCTAGTATATGCCACTAGATACTAGAATTTTTCTTCTTTTTTTTTTCTTTTTTTTTAAATCATATATAATTACCATCTTAGAAACGCAAAACAATACAGTTATTCGATGGTGTATCTTTAACTTTAACCAAAGTTCGTTCATGAAATATATCAGAGAACGAAACAATTGTACTAATTGTCATTGATGATGATATGAGTGGTTTGCGTTCTTTTTAGGGAACAGGAAACACCTTTCGAACTATCTGGCTTATTTTGATAAGGCTGTACAGAAGGATATATCAAGAATAGAGACAAACGGCTACCATAACGCCATATTCGGTAATACATTTTATGTTTATTTTCGATGTTTGTATTGGCGTTTATAATAAAAGAAAAGAGGTTCGACCTATTACTGATCAAGTATACGGAATTGACCACCAAACATCTTCCCGAAGCACAACTAATGACCTGTGGTTTTTGTTTGTACTGGATTCGTCCGGCGGGGAGTATTTTTTCATTGTCGTATAAAATAGAAACGTTGGGAGTGGGGGCAAGTGTGGAGAGGTATGAGTGAGGTTTGGCACCAATAAAATAGTTTAAACTCCTCATTTGTATTTTGCCAATGACAGTTACTACTCGGTGCCCTGCCATTTTCAGTCTTCAGTTTTATCTCTGTGTGTGTTATTTCTTTGTAGTACTTCGTTGGCAACTGCGTCCTTTAAATATGGCTTTTACTGTTTAACTTTCGTCCTCGTTTCTTGTCTTGTTAAAATGAGTTATCTAATGATTCCATAATGCCATAGATTATGTTTATTTTCGATGTTTATACTGGCGTTTGTTTTAAATAAAAAGAACAGTTCCGACCTATAACCCATTAGGTACATTGTATATGAAATGTACCGCCAAACGTGTTTCTAAAGCACAACTAATGTGAACACGTGTGGGGAACAATTTTTTACACCGTTTTGTTAATGAAGGAATATTGGGATAGTGGAGGCGGGTAAAATCGAGATTTGGCGCCTGTAAAGTAGTTTAAACTCTGAATTCGTGTTTTTTTCCACTGACAGTACTACTCTGCGCCCTCAGGCTGCCATGTTCCTTCTACAGTTTTATCTGTGTCTGTTACGTCTATATAATACTTCACGGGCAACCGCTGTCTCTAAATATGGTTTTTATTGTTGGACTTTCGTCCTCGTTCCTTGCCATTCGGTACTTTGTTAGAAAAATCTTTTACCAATGATTAAGTTTAGACGACACAGATTGACAAAGAAAGCTAAAAGAACGAAAAGATAACCTTGCCAAATAAAATTTGTATAAAGTGAAATGCATGGAATAGTAACTTTTCTATCAGTACATGTCACAAAGGTTGGGGAATGAAACCAGGCTTTATGCTACTTTTTTTCTACATATGCTATGCATTAAGTTAAATGCTAATGATGAAGGCGTCTAAACTCTTCGACAGCGAAACATTTGTTTCAGTTACTCTCTATACAGCCTAAGTTTTGTGTAGACATGACAGCAGTGTACGAATAAAAGGCTTTTTTTACAAGTACGTTAAATCATATTTAAACGTTACAAATGGCCAAAAAATACCTTTGTTTTATTTTCAGACAGTATATCGCTCACAAAAGTGTTTCTTACTTCATATTTATGCTAGTAAAACAACAGCAGCCATTACGCATTCTACATGTACATTATTTAACAAGTGCAGCAGTTGCCAAAATTTTGTCCTTAAGTTCATACTGACAAAGATATTATCGCAGAAAAACCGACTCCGACAAACTGAGTTTAAGAACTTCATTCAAAATTGGTATCAGAAATTTTGTGACACTGCATGTTGTAACACACTTTCATGTTCAAGGAAAGATTGGTACAGTATGAACAGTCGTAATAGTCATGCATATGAATTGTTATGAACAATCCAAATAAAGCCGTATGTATAAAGATGAAGCAAGCATTCACATCCTTCTATTTCAGGTGATTATAGCGCTTCCACACTTTGGGACAACAGCAATTTGTTGCGAGCAGAGAAAAGCAAAAATATGACGACACCCCCTTTTACAAACGCAAACATAATTTACAACTTGAATAAACACACAAAAATAATCATTATGTTGAGAAATCCTATATCAAGGTAATTATGTTAAATATGTTTCCGATTTCTTTGCTTTATTTGCCGTGACAAGTACAACATCTGTGGACACAAGAATTTTGCAAGACAATATGGCGGGAAGACATAACCAAATTGTACATTTAAAATGCATCTTTAGTTATTTAGTTATCACCTTGCGTTTCAGAGAAACAGATTTTACTAACATCTAGTCAGTAATTATTATTTAAACACATCATTTGATAGAAGAGTCGCAAATGGTGTTTGTAATGGTAAGTGCTATTGCAAATAAATAAAAAAAGTAATCGTGGTCAATACCATGAAATAGAAAAATCTCAAAGTAACATATCCTCTCGAAGAGTTATCCTGATTATGAAATAATTTCACGCCAAAGTTCTCCAGTGAACATCTATCAAAGACTGTTAATAACATTCAGGTTTTGTCAAGACACATCCATTAAAGCTAAGAATTGTAATATCTTCACACGTCCTCTTCATCTAAACCACATGTACCATTTTAAAATATGTTCGCATAAATGCTCCTTGGCATTCTTCTCAGTTTCAAATCCATTTGAATTGCCAAAGCAAACTTCGAAGAGTACCTCTTCTTCAGGTCAGTTTTCAAAATTAATCGGCAGAAATATTGCTTGGAACAAAATTGTTACATGTTTGAGTGATTAAAGGTCATCATGGCCCATTTGTTACATTTTCCTTTGTAAACTCATCTCTCCTGGCAATATATCGTGGTGGGACATTATTGGAGGAGTTTATTTACATGTGTATCAAAGACAAACGTTGCATATACCTCTGTCTACTTCTTTAGTTAATATTATGCAGTATGCTTCTTTCTATATAAGATATATGGTTTCATGTTATCATATCCATATTATATCTGTTTGAAAGAAACAAGTTTGAGCCGCGCCATGTGAAAACCAACATAGTGGCTTTGCGACCAGCATGGATCCAGACCAGCCTGCGCATCCATGCTGTTCGCTTTCAAAGCCTATTGCAATTAGAGAAACTGTTAACGAACAGCATGGATCCTGACCAGACTGCGCGGATACACAGACTGGTCTGGATCCATGCTGGTCGAAAAGCCATTATGTTGGTTTTCTCATGGCGCGGCTCAGATGTTTAAGGTAGCGTTGCTTCTGTAGCCTATTTGCTGCATGAACAGAGTTTCTCCATTGTTTTGTTGGACTCAGCAGTTGATTATACCTATATTTGATTAGATAGTCAAGTGTTGTTTCACAGTTAAAGGTGCTGAACCCAGAGAGGTAATTGTGAATGATCAGATTAAAGTTACTTCAATAGCGTTTGAAAGAGTTTGTGTATTTTCTCTAATATATGGGAAAGCCATCTTAAAAAAGTATTTTTTTGTTTACCGTCTCTTTGTTCATTTTTTCTCTCCAACACCTCACCTATCTTAATTGTCGACTTACTATAAGAGAGTGAACTTTTATGAAATAATAGAAATATAATAGTGTAAAAGCACATATTTTCGCTATGTCAAAATTTCGCGAATTTGAATTTTTGAGTATGTTCGCGAGGTCTAATACTCGCGAAATTATAAAAATGGTATCCAACTTGAATTTGAATTATACTAAACGGTGAATATTTACGCGAGGATTAATTTTCGCGAGATGTAGGGCCTCGCGAATATAGCGAAAATTAAACCCTTGCGAAAATTTCTGCTTTTACAGAAGTAATCTTTCAAACTAAATTGTACACCACTTCCATTTTCAAGAGCGTTAACATCACAATGACCAAATGTGAATGCTAAAACCAAGTTAAAACCAGATTATGTGTACAGAAATGATGACAAACTTTTGTTTATGATCGGGAATGGATACCAACCTTTCACGACTTTAAACAAAACGAATATTCAGCTGAATGCACACGGTAAAAGGAATCTTTTCCGTATGATAAGAGATGCTTTTCTACATTATTAAAGGAATGAATGTCATATGTTTTTTTTTTGTTTTACACACTTGTAAAACCCGAAACCGAAGTACACATATCCGATAACGACTGGCAAACCCGAAACCGAAGTACACATATCCGTTATCGTAGATATGTGTACGAGGTTTCGGGTTTTACAAGTGTGTAAAACAAAAATCAAAAATGACATTTATTACTTTTGTTTCTTTTTATAGTCATTCTTACAAATGTAGATCTACAAATTATTTCAAATCTCTGTACTGGCAGTATAAATAAAAAGTGAAAAAAGTAGTCCAACATCGGGAGCAGCGCAGAAGTTATCCGAATAAATTTGTTTTACACACTTGTAAAAAAAATTATGTTAGCCAATCAAATTGAAGGAAACGGTCCAAAAAAGAAACAAACTATGCTGAAGCTATCATAATGCAGTCTAACGACGTTTGGTTACATTATCAATTATAAGGTAAAACTGGCAGCTTTTAAATTCGATGTATCTGAAAATTTTAATTCATACGTTGAGAACAGATGAGATTTAAATAAGTCATAGTTTATTTGTTACTTAATATCAGCTCCTCAGACACATCTTCATATTATGAAATATTTGATGTACATATTAGTTACAATTTAGAATCCAACTACAAGTTTATCTTGGAGAAGCAATGTTAGTACGAAATATTAACATAATGCACTTGCTATCACCATATATATGCTGTTTAACTAATTGTTGATAACTCAATTGCACAAAATCCGTCTATACAGACAGAGAATGCATCTATCGACAGTACAAAATACCTTTCTGGTGCACAATTAGTCAGAAAGACAGTCATGCGGAAACAAATATTTTGGAGGGTCCTAAATGTCTTATTAACATTTACTGTAATTCTTTTTCTCAATTAAAAGATGATAAATACTTTTGTATTGTATTATTTTATTAGAAGTAATTGAGCTCAATACTACTTTGTCTCATTGTGATGCAGATGCTATAGAACTTTGTACACATAGTCTTACACGATCATTTTTACATGGCGAGTACTTGTATTTTAATTGCTATATACCCGTTGACTGCGCCACCATGCAACAAGCACGTCTTACTCAGTCTGTTAGTGATAAATATGGATGGAAGAAATATTTTTCACAGAAATATATATTTTTGGATCAGTTTAAGGTGAAATATTCACAATAAGTTTGAAATATGTGCAAAATTCTGCAGTTGACGTAGAAATAGTTATTACAAATAACAAAATTTTCAGAATACACTCAATGACTTTTAAAACATCCAATCTAAGCAGTATGAAAGTTTAATTCAAGAAAATATTCTAAATTCATATATTTATGAAATATGCATGATAAATAAGGACGAAAAGATGGTTAATTCTTTGTGCTTAATGAGGCCTGACTGACGCTCATGGTGTGTGTTTTTTTCTGGATAAATAAAGATTTGGTTGTCGTCCTTGGAAAAATATTGAATATTCGTTTAAGTCGTTACACATTTAAAGATAAAAAAGAAATAGTTCTTGTTTTAAAGATGAAAGGCTAAGATGAATTTTGTGTATAACGTTTGCAAAACGCCAGCGCAGGTGACGTACACATAACTTAAAACGCTCGCGTTGTAGTGTCACAACCTAACCAGTATTAATGTCGGTTTCTCTCCCACACTGAAATAACTAGATCGCGGTAAATATTGTCTATTTAAAGGGTTCAAATAAAATATTTTGAGAAACATCTCTTTTGGAGGAGATAAAAAGTCAACACGACATTGATTACTACACCTTGATTTTAAGAAATGTCTTGAAATTGAAAGAAAGGTTGTTCATGAGGTTGTAGTCGATTTCGGCCTGAGTGATATATTGTTTCGCGTAAGAACGAAACACTCGGGTTATTCTACGATAAATCACACTTGGGAACTTGTTATTTCGATTTTAACACGACATACTAGTATCAACAGTGTTAGAAAAAAATGGTAACTACTTTTACGACCGTGCAACGCGCCTGGATCGGATGACGTCATTGCACGCGCGTGGGTTATTGCAGAATAACCCGAGATAGATTTTGCTCTACATGTATGTAGCACTGGCACCAGACCAGAAAGAAAATGTGTCTATACAACAGACCCTACCCCTTGGTATTCTATAAGAACCATTGTCATAAACGGGAAAGTGCACTAACCTATTTCAATCGTACATTTCTCACATAAAACGCACAGTTCGGTTAATGGGTGCCCAGCATATTGAACAAGTGGTAATTTATCTTCACATTGTCTCAATATTTTATACTGCAGAGATACTCCACATATTTATGCTTTCGTCAACGTTACAACTTGCGTGAACTTCCCTAATGAACATCCGGTCTAGAGGTCACATGTTCGGCGAAATGTAAACAAACAAATCTGAATGCAAAGTATTTACTGTTTTACAATAAAACTCACTTGGGAAGTTCAACCAAGTTTCAAAAAAGTATGCGTTGTTTCTCTAAGAAAAGAAATATTGAAGAAATGTAACCGGTACACAATGGAAGATAAATTACCACCTGTTCAATATGCATAGTACTCATTTACCGAACTGCGCGTTTTAGATATGAAATGCACGATTGAAACGGGTCAGTATTTTTCCCGTTCATGACCATGGTTCTTATAGAATACCTAGGGGTAGGGTATATGTATAGGATAGACAACGAGTGCCGTTGTCTACGGGATATATACAACGAGCAAAGCGAGTTGTATATATCCCGTAGACAACGGCACGAGTTGTCTATCCGACTTAGACCACGTGATATAAAAACTGCAATTATTGATAACTGTCCCACGCGTTCTATAGAAATTAGGATTAACGTGTTTTTATAACAGTGATATTATCTTTGTACCGTTAGCGCTTATTTGTCAGTAGGGCATATGAAAGAATGCAGGATATTTTGTATAAATTCACTTTTACTCAAATACCGGATTTACTAAAATTTGACGTTCATTAACACTTTGAGTCAGTTGCAATCGAAAATGCTAAACGGTTAAATATGGATTTCTCAAAAATACTCAAAACTGAACTGCTGAACAATTACTTTTTGTGAGGAGTTTGCATGTTGGCAAAACACGATGACAGATACGTTGATTCAAGAAGATAGCCAGGTTCCGAAACTGCAAAAAAGGCTGACAGCAAATCGGAGGTAAACATGTTGGATAAAAATATTACTGTTGTTTAAAATAATCTGGTATTTTAAGTAAGGACTAGTGCTTACTGGTAATATACATAAACACATACAAATTATCAGATTCTATTAGAAATCACTTTTCAACAATCGGTATAAAGTGACAAAATAATTATGGTTATATTCATTTTTTATTCTTATAAAAACAGGAACCAGTGTCGGTGTTTATTTATTTATTTATTTTGTTTATCATGATATAGTTAGTGCGTAGATGCTCGTAGTACTACGAACACTTTTTACTATATCGTGCCTTTCTTGTAAGAATGATGTAGTTGTTCTACTATCTCACAGGGCCTAGTTCGAAACTTTAACGGGCTATTAGTTTAGTTTAGTTAAGTTTATACTAATTTGTTTTAGCTCGATTGTGATGAAATCTTTAAGCTTATTGTAACCGCTCTCGAGTCCATTTCCTGTGAAAACCAGTACTGGTGTCATATTAAAAGTCATGGTCGTGGCCCCAATGATGCTCGAACCCACGACCCCTGCATTAAGCTGTTAAACTAATATACTTATAAAGTTAATCGACCGTTAGCTCAATCGCCTGTTTAAGTTTCAAACAACTAGATCCAGTTGTTTGCAAATGTAAGGATCGTGCTGACATGTCTATTTTATAACAAGTGAACATAAAAAGTTACAACTGTTGGAAACGTTTCAGTGAATGTGTAAATTACGTATTTACCCAGTTGGTTCTACACTACAAATATGGAGTTTCTTGTAATCCAATTTGATTTTTATATGCATAGTTATTCCAGTATTGTATTTCAGTCATGTGAACCCTTTTATTGATATCCAATTACATGGGCTCATTTTTAAGATATTAATATTTAGACGTTGTCAACTGAATTTACCTCCAAGTCAATCTTATTTTTTATCTCATTGATAACTGGTAAAAATATTGCAAGGTCATTTTACTCCGGCGTTAGCCTGTATTGTTAGATGGTAAACTGACACGAAATTCACGCGTTTTTTGCCCAAGTTTCCCCCGATATATATACAACGCTACTGTTGTATATGAAATATAGACGGGTACAAGTCTGCTTTGTGATTGACTATTTACGGATTATCGTGGTCTAATGTACAGATGCATTTTCTTTCTGGTCGGGTGGTTATTTGCTGCTCGTGTTAGAATATGTAATAACGTTTAATTTCTATAAACGACCGCAGTGTTTTTGTATGACGTGGTTAACAACACGACCTACACGTGCTACACGTGCACAGGTGATAACGGTAATGTTTCAAGTGCCACATAAGAAACCATTATACTAGATCAAATTTAATGGATAAAAAGTGCATATATAAATATATTTGAATACAAGTTGCAAGAATAAAATAATTTCTATACATATTTATATGGATTAGTGTGCAAAATACGTACGTGAAATGAGAGGACTAGATGTACAATGTAGTAAGGCATTTTCATGACCACGTAGGCAAAAGCGGAAGACCAAATAGACTTTCCTCATAAACATTTGTCCGATGTGTTTATAAAATGCATTTTCGTCCTTATTATCTTGATT